>NW_026536115.1:0-477060 GCF_028551555.1 Melozone crissalis
GGGTCAACACCACGCTCAAACTGCCCGGCACAAGCCACCTTGGAGCAGCAACAGCACAAATTGGTGGCTTATTATTAATTAGATTGGCCCTGCCTTTATCACATCACCTGTAGGAGTCAGATTTCTCCCATCTTGGAGCTGGAATAACAGCAGTAACCTCAGGGTTAAAGCTTTCTGCAGCTCCACAGAGCCCCCACGATAAGAATTCAGCATATCCTTGTATCATTTTATGCAAGCCAGACAAGGTGATTTATAAGTTATTCTCCCCAAGCTTCAATTAATTTCACTTAGGACATTTTCACAGTTGTACAATAAATGTTTAAATTAAGACATTTCCCTGCTCCCCACCCTGCTGTGGAATGGAACTGAATATTAACTGGTTATTGGGTGCCATTCATGGCCTGTGCAATTACAGATAAGAACATCGATCTGGCAGAAAAACAAATTGGCTCTTAAAAGAGGGTGGTTGGGATCTGACAGGTTAAGATGATTAGGCATTCCCTCTAATGGATTCTGGATATTACTCCTGGCTACAGGCAGGAAGCAGACATCCCACCCCACTGCTGGGTACCAGGCAGCTCACCCAGCAAACCCAGCTGGAAAATTACCTGCAGTCATTTTAAATAAAATTAAAAATTACCTGCGCTTGTTTGCTGCCTGAATTGACCTGCTTGGTTTGGCCCGAGTTTATGGCTCTGGGTGGGTAAAGCGATATTTAAAGGGAAAAAAAGTTGGGGTTTTTGTGGTATAACTCTTTGATACCGGCTTTTTGTGATATAACCCTCTGATATTGGTTTTTTGTGATTTTACCCTCTGATATTGGGGTTTTTGTGGTATAACCCTCTGATACTGGCTTTTTATGGTATAATCCTCTGATATTGGGGTTTTTCTGGTATATAACACTCTGATATTGGGGTTTTTGTGGTATAAACTTCTGATATTGGGTTTTTTGTGGTATTACTCTCTGATATTGGGTTTTTGTGGTATAACCATCTGATATTGGGGTTTTTGTGATAAAACCCTCTGATATTGGGGTTTTTGTGGTATAACCCCTCATATCAGCTTTTTGTGATACAGGCCTCTCTGATTTCCAAGTAAAACTTAGGAAAACTCCAATTCTTAGGCTGGAGAAACCCACCAAGAGATTGGCTCAGATTTGGGACCTCCAGGCTGTCACAACCACAGAGATACCCTTGGGATTAACTCTAAATAACGAGGACGTTGGACTCTGGGGTTTCTATTCCCTGGTAAAGCCTGGAGTAACCAAAATACTAAAAATTTCCGGGGGGTTTGAATTATCATTGTTCTGCCAGCTCATAACAAAACAAAAAAAAAATCACATGGGTACAAATATAACTATAAATTCTAAATCTAATTATATATATAATCCATTAATATAAGCATAGAAATATATTAAATATATATATAATTATCTATAAATCTATATAAAGATAGATAAATGTGTATATAAATATATGATTATATAAATATATATCTATATATATTTCTATATATCTATATAGAGATATATCTATATAGATATATATATAGATATACAGAAATATAGAAATGTATAAATATTAAAATATATAAATATATAAATATATAAATATATAAATATATAAATATATAAATATATAAATATATAAATATTTAAATATATAAATAGTGGGAATCTGCAGCTTTAAGGACAGCAGAGACTTTACAAACTCCTCTTTAGGCGCAGCTCTGCAATGTAGAAGCCCCAGCATGGCCACCAGCAGCTGCACCTTTGGCAGCCACACCAAGGCATTGTTCTCGTTCCTCGGCTCTGTTTGGATTTAACCAGACTAAACTCTACCCACACTGAGCCTGCACTGGCCAAAGATGTGACCACAACAAAGATTGGGCTGAAAATAACTGATCTATAGCTCTGCCCAGCTCCTGGGTAGGACAATCAATTCCACGCATTTCTTGTCTCCAGAAAGGTCACTCGTCATGTTATTAATGTGCTCCAAACACAGGCTGCAGATTTCGTCTGCAGTCGCTGGCTGGGCTGATTTTTCATTTTCCCACAATGAGGAGGTGTTTTCTAAATGTTTCTGTCATGGAGCTGTGAGGCTTTTACAGGAAAGGGCTTGAAAAATGAAATGAGGATCGTGTCAGTAATGTCACTGGGGAGAGCTGGGGACGGTGCTCGCACAGAGCTGGGGGTGATTCCATCAGCACTGAGAGCTCCGCTCCAACCTGGACAGGCTCACCCCCTCACAGGGCTCCAAATCCAAGAGAAAATTGGTCCAGATTGGGAATTCTGGCACATGGAGCACTGGCTTTCTTGGGATTTGATTTAATGAGTTGATCTCATACAGGACGATGTTCTGTCCCCAGCGCCGTGTCCCCTGCTGTCCCCAGTCAGCAAAAAAGGTCTGATTTGGGTTTTGGTGATTCCATCAGCACTGAGAGCTCCAACCTGGACAGACCTGGACAGGCTCACCCCCTCACAGGGCTTCAAATCCAAGAGAAAATTGGTCCAAATTGGGAATTCTGGCACATGGAGTGCTGATTTTCTTGATCACAGCACTGGGGTTTGATAAATTAATCTCATGTTCTGTCCCCAGCTCGGGGTCCCCTGCTGTCCCCAGTCTGCAAAAAAGGTCTGATTTGGGTTTTGGTGATTCCATCAGCACTGAGAGCTCCAACCTGGACAGGCTCACCCCCTCACAGGGCTTCAAACCCAAGAGAAAATTGCTCCAAATTGGGAATTCTGGCACATGGAGCACTGGCTTTCTTGATCACAGCACTGAGTTCTGATTTGGGTTTTGGTGAGACCCCTAATGAAACCCGAGCTGTCATGGTGTCCCTGGGACAGCAGGGACTCACCAGCCTCACCCCAGCACGTCAGGAATCCTCACAGGGAGAACCTCATGGAGAAAACCCAAACAAGGCAGAATTATCATCAAATTGCTGCTTTCCACTGCCTCAGGTTCAGAACTGGGTCTAAAATATTTTCATTTTCTTTTCCAGCTAGATCTTCAAGTATCAGCATCTTGTAGGGATGAAAAAAAGCACAAAAGGCTTGCAGTTTTTCCCCCCACATTCATATTTTTTAAAATGAGAAATGCATTTAATGCCTTCTGTTAAGGAAAGGAGGAGATGAAAACAAATGAGGGAGTATGAAAACTAATAATTCTCCATCTCTCCTCTCATTTCATGAACAATCTTGCTCAGAGCTTTGGAAAACCTAATGAAGTTGAAAAGACAAAGAGGTTCTGATTTTTTCCCTCCAGATTCCTCCCCTGTGTTGTGAGCCATCTGTAGCTCCAGAGAAAGACATTTTCCACTCAGTTAATCCAGAGACTGAACCTTCCCAAACTCTCTCCATGTTTTGTGCTAAGAATCCATTGTGAGATCCTGTTATCGGTGCAGCTTGAGATACTGCAGGGACATAAAATCTTGTAGATAATACAGGCTGAGCTGCATTCAGAAAGCACCTGATAAAACCAGCAGAAATGCAAAAAAAAAAATCCCCTTTTTTTCACCCAATGACCTCCCCAAATCTGTGTCTTGCTCTTGACTTTTTATGAGCAGCTTGGCTTTAGATTTGATCCCAAGCCCTTGAAATAATTTGAGAGATTCCTGTTGACCCCACCAAGGCTGACGTCAATGCTGGGGACTACAGAGGACCTGCTGCATCTTTCAGAAACAAAGAGGAAAATTTGTGCCAAACCCATTTCTTTTCTCACAGGTACGGCTGCCACTTATAACTTAATTCTTTTGTGGTAAATGAGTGCAGGGTTTGACCAAAAATTCCCATCTTTTCCTCTGTGTTTGATCAGAACCTGGCTCTGCTCTGGGAAAACCAGAGAGCTGATGGGAGCAGGATCAAACCCTAATGAACACCATTTTTTAAGTCTTCTGGCTTCCCAATGCGTGCCACCCTAAATAAATGGCTGCTGGTGCCGCGGCAAAACACCCAGAGTGTGGTTTTAGTGCAGAATAATCACAAGGAAAGGCAGATTATAAATCCTAGCAGTGAAACATGACCGTGATAAAAACCACAAATGGACCCAGAAGGGCTCGTGGCGATTTAAGGCAGATCTGTTAAAACGTGTGCACGACATTACAAGTTTGGGATTGTGCAGAGCTGGGCTTTAAAAGAGTTTAAACCCCACCCCAGAGGGCTCCACCAGCTCGTGTGTCACCTGAATTCCCTGTGGCATCAGCCAGGAACCTTTTTGAGGGGCAGCCCCATTCCCACTGCCAAAACCTTCTCATTCCTGCTTTATTTCACCCCTAAACGAAGCCTGATAGCTCCCCACCTTATTTATTCCTTTTAATTGAGCTGCTTCGTTTCTGCAAAGTGGACGCAGCCCTCCTGAAAGCAGCTCTGTATTGATCAAACCTGACCTATTTTCTTGGTGCAGCAGCAGCAGCAGCAGCAGCAGCACAAACCTGCTCCATCAATATCCTCCATTTGCTGCAGCAGGGAGGAGCTGCTGCAGGCTGTGAGACCTGCTCGCTCATCAATCTGATTAATAAAATCATCAGTGGGGGAGTTATTATCAATTGCAGGGACAGATTTTGGGGCACACAAGGCCTGGACCGTGCTCTCAGCCACTCGTTTTTCACAGGCTGGGAACAGCCAGGATTTACCCTCCCTTTGGCTGGAATTCTGCATATTCAGGTGAAAACTGGAGAAATTCAACTTAATCATTGTGTTTACCTGTAGAGAATTCTGCACTGCTTAACCCCGTGGTACTTGGGTATTTTAACCCCATGGCACTCAAGAGTTACAAGAGTTTTAAACCAAAACTTTCCCCAGCATCTTGATGAAGAAGAAAATTATGAAGTTTAACAGAATTGAGCAGAAACACACCAAGAGACTCAAACTTCAGACTTAGAGTTCAGACCTTTTAAAACATAAGCTTGAGATTTAATGTTCTGCTCCTTATTTCATCAAATATCCTCTTTTTCTGAAGGAAAATGTACTTTTCCTCCTTGGGAAAAAGCAAGGAGGAATCTGTACAACTTCCCTGATCCAGGCCCCATGGTCATCCCAGCCCTCTTTAATATATTTATTTATTGAAACCCAGCACCCCTGTTCTGAGCAACTGAAGCCACCATTCTGTGAGCCACTCTTCCCCCCCCCTCAGAAAGGCTCTTGCAGAAATTTGGAATTTATCAGCAGAGATTAATTGAATCCCACCAGTACTGTACATCAAATGGAGGAACAGGGCCCCTATTTATCTCTTAAAGTTCTGAAAATGAAAAACATCTAATCACTGCTTGCCTTTGATGAATGCCTCATTGTTCTCCTCGCCAGAGAGGCATTTCATATGGCACTGGCAGTACAGTGCTGCTGGGGAGGGGGCTGCAGCAGGGCTTGGAAAACTAAAATTCCATTTAAAAATATAAAGTTTCCATGATATTGGATTTTTTTTTTTTTTCTCTCTGTTTTTTTGGTTTTTTTTTTCCTCCCATGGCAAAAAAAAAAAAAATGTTCTTAAGGCGGAGCAAGCAACTAATACAATTAAATACTTTGCTTTGCCTGCCAAGGACATTTGACTGCTACTGTGCTACATCAGGTATGTAATGAAAGGCAAATGACAACGAATCTTAATGTGGTGGGGAGCTTGGGTAACTGTAGTTTTATGTCAGGGATAGCCTGGCAGAGAAAAGCTGCATTGTGCCCAGGATTAGCAGAACTGCAGGATTTCATTAATGACCGAACAGCTCCGGAGCAAAACAAAGATAGTTAGGGAGTAAAAAGAGAACATGACTAGAATGTGTGGCACTAATTGGAAATGTATATTATCTTCCCGTGCTGGGGGAGCAGCTCTGGGTGCTGGCCATTGTCATCTGGGCACTGGCGTGGGGACAAAGCTGTTCCCAGGTTGGGGCAAAGCTGGAGGAGCAGCCAGCAACACTTGGGGTGATGATGGGGTTTGGGAATCAGAAACAAACCAGGTGGGGCAGGATCCCATCTCCAGCTCCTCACCTCCTCCAGAAGGGGCAGTTCCTCACCCAGATGGGTTTTCTGCCTTTAAACACCCATCCCTCCCTCCTGCCCAGACTAGGAATGACAAAACAGAGCGGCCTTTCAGAGCAGAAAAACGAAATTTGCTCCTGGACAGCTTCGTTTTTCTCCAGAGTCAGCACCAGCAACACTTTCTCCCAGGCAGAGTCCCTTCCAGTAGATCGTCACTTCCATTTGCAAAGCTGGAAACTGGAAAATGACAACTCTGCCCATGCAGAGATGGTGCAAAGTCGATTAAAAGCAGCAGGAATTGCTGCACTGCTCATTCTGTACCCAGCTTTGTGTTGGTCACATTGCTCAGCCCTTATTTCTCATAATTCCTCACTCTTCTCCCAAAAAATCAGGGATGTTTTACATTTTTTCAAATATACAAGTTGTCTGCAGTCATATCCAGCAACTTTTTGCTCAGGACAGTGAGAAGAATAAAAAATGGAAGGATAAAAATCCCCTTTTTTCACGCAAACCCTGCAATTCTTAATGGGCCAGACCCTCCCTGCGCACTCAGCTCCTGTTGCAGGGCTTGGGGCTGTGATATTTACACCCACTCAGATGCTTTTTTTTTTTTTTTACATGGTCAAAGTGGTGTAAAACAGCTCAAGTCAAATGACAATTAAGCTTATTACTTGAGACAGCTTTTTTTTTTTTTTTAAGGGGAAAAAACCCCAAACTGCTTGCCCTTGACCACTAGGCAGCAGGGAGGGGGAAGGGAGAGAGGGAGGGAGGGAAAGGGGAGACTCCTTAAGACAATTTTGAAACAGTCCAGCACTTCCCTGATCACTTTGCAAAGTTGAAATATGATTACAACCTTTTTGCATACAGAAAGGAGCCATTTAAATGAAAAATTAGCTGCCTTAACAGGTCAAGCACACAGTTACATTAATGTTGTGTAGAACAATAAATCAACTTCGATCCCCAATTGAAAAAATGCTAATTCAGCCGGGCGATTCACTGATTGTACTTCCCCCCGTGGATGGAAATCTTTTCTTTTATATTTTTTTTCCCCTTTTTATTCTTTTTTTTTTTTTTTTTTTTTTTTTATTTTTATTCAACGCCAGGCAGCGATTCGCCCGGGCCCTCCTAATGGCGCTCTCGCAGACTATCAGCATTTCAGTGGAATTCTGATCATGGTTTTAATATTCCATGCAGCTTTGCCCCCTCTGATTTCATGCTGAAACATTAACAAGAGCTGACACTGGAGATTAGAAGCAGACAGCTGGAATGCCAGGTCTTTGTTGCAGCATGGACATGAGCCAACATCGTTCAACCGCAGCCAAGAGGGACCTGGGAAAGTCTTCTTAAGAAGGGGAGGTGGGAGAGGGGCAGACAAGGTAGTTTACTGAAGGGCACATACAAGTAGATAATTGCAGGGCCCTTTCATCTCTTAAAGCCAAATTCTAATCAATCCTGGTTTATTAAGAGGGTCATTAAAGGTAAAATTAAAGGGGGAAAAAAACAAAAAAAAAAAAAAAAAGAAAAATGGCCATTAAGCTGGGCGAGCATAAAAGTTTTTGAGTAGAAAGCGACTGCACGGCCACAGGCACCTCTAATTTGTCTGCTTGTTGTTTGCAGTGGTGCTGGTTGGAAATGCAGTGCTGGTCTCCTTTAAAAAAAAATAGATATTTAATCCACTTAGTTCCAGGTGAATAAATTGAGAAATAAAACTGGATTTATGTGCTGGTGCAGTGTGTGAACTGTAAATTCCCAGGCAAAAAGGAGGAGGTAGTATAACACAACATTCTTGTGGCTAATAAATTGTTTCCCGAGAAGAGGGACCTAATAAAGAGACATAATTTCATCCAAACCATGGGGCAACTCTTACTCTTCATCCATTCTTCAGGGAGGGACCTGGGGAGGGGACAGGGGATGCTCCATGGCAGTGCTGGGTGGGGTTTGGGGGCTGATTTGGGTTGGTTCTTTTGAAAAGGAACTTGTGAAGTTCCAATTATGTGGTGCATATATGGGTATAGTGTGCATTGACATACATGTAGAGTGTATATATATATATATATATATATATATATATATATATATATATATAATATACAGAAAGAGTATAAAAATAATATATATATAAATAAATAGTGCAGCTACTCAGACAAACCTGGGGTAAATCAATCAAGACAGGAATTTCAGATGAAGGCAGCACTGGGGGAAGCAGCTTAGCACTGAAAACGATACCTGGGAAAGCCCAAGGATCACGGTGTTTATCCCATCACACACAACCCTGCGGCTTAAAAATCAGCATCAGCCACAAATCCAGACCCCAATCCCACTGTCCCCTCCAAGGAAAGGGGTTCCCCAGCTCGGGGACCTTTCCAGGCTGGATCTGGAGTGATCCATGTGCTGACTGGCCTTTTATTTACCTATTTAATAATTCCCATCTGCCCCTCTCGCCAGCCCTTCCTCCTTCCCTGCCTCTCCCATCTTAGAGATGTGCGGAATAATAAACAAAGAGCAAATATTTGCACTAATAATCAGAAGGTGATCTAAATATTGGACTCAAGAATCTCAGCAAAGAGGGGATGAATGGAAAGCATTTAATACTTTCCCCTTCTACACATCTTTCCACCAAAGGCATGAAACAACTTCCTGAAAATGATTTACAATTACCTCGTGCCTCCTTTGATTTCTGCAGCAGCCCGGAACAAGGCTCTGAAGTCGGCCCAGATTTAAAAAATCTTACTGTTAATTATTAATCCTCGCAACAGGCAGGGCAGGAACTCCGGCAGAATTGGGGAAACTGAGGCACGGGGAGCAAGGATGCAGTTTGTGCTCCAGTGATGGAGAAAGTCCAGGATTAACCTGGAAAAAAGCAATCTGCAGGTGAGGAAGAGCAGGGCAGTCCCCACAGCAAAGCCCGGGTGAATTTGAGTTTAAACCAAGCTCTAATCTGAGTTTAAATCAGGCTGTGGGGGCAGTGAGGAGCCCTCAGGTGAGGCCAGTGAGAGGCACTTTATTGATCCTCTGAGGAGCTTCTTCCCCTGGGTGATCACCTTCCCTTGAGGGGAAAAAAAAAGGAAAAGTGCTCTTTATTTCTATTTGGAGTTTGCCTGGCTCGGTAATTGGCTTTTATGCTTATCTCCAGTAGATTAAATGGCTTTTTGGTATCTCTGAGTGTGCCAGGGCAGTGATGGAGCCATCTCTGCCCATCCTTTCTCCTAAATAAACTCTTCTTTCAGTCTGCCACCGAGGCACCCTCGCTTCACCCCTCAAACCCCTTCAAAAGGCAAAGTTGATATCAGAATTACAGCCTGGCATGGGGTGGGAATGCCCTTCCTCTGCCCACACTCTGCCTCCTCCAAGGGCTCCAGCCAAAGCGTCCTGTGCCCCCTGCCCTGAGCTGGGTCTGCTCTGATCCCCCCAACATCTCCAAGCTCACTTCCAGGATTTTGTGTCCCTGGTTTGCTCTCCTGGGCTGTGGGTTAGGGCTGGGATTTATTGGTTTGGGTTTATCCCAGCAGGGTTTGCCTGCATGGAATATCTTCAGGTAGATATTCCCTCCCCATTTGTGTATATATATGTACAATATCTGCCCCATTTTTATATATAAATATATATGTCTATACAATATCTGCCCCATTTATATATATATATATATACACAATATCTGCCCCATTTATATATATAAATATATATATATACAATATCTACCTAATTTTTATATATAAATATATTTATAAGTATCCGCCCCATTTATATATATATATACACAATATCTGCACCTTTTATATATATATACAATATCTGCCCCATTTTTATATATATATATAATATCTGCACCATATATATATATTATTTACATATATATACAATATCTGCTCCATTTATATATATACATATATATATATGTACCATTTTAAATATATATATATACACACAATATCTGCCCCATAATATATTATTTTTAATATATATATATATCTGCACCATATATATATATATCTCCAAAATCTGCACCATTTATATATATATATATACAATATCTGCACCATTCATATATATTTACAAATATATATGTATGTATATCTATATACACATTAAAACACAGGGACAAGGACAAACCAGAAATCTGTCAGCACAGACACATTGGTGATACTCCATGCCTCAAAAACTTACTAACAACATCAAGATTTAAAATTTGCCTAAAAGTTAATAAAAAGCTCAGGTGTGACAGCTTCAGATCTCTCTGTCACACCTGAACTTCCCAGCCCAGCTCTGCCAAAGCTTCTCCATTTCTTCCCCCCCTCCAGGACCCTTTTTTCTCTCTCTGTTTGATCTCCCTTCCCTCTGGCATTATCCTCTCCCCAGGCTGGTTTTTGGTGGTGCAGCCCCCTGTTTTGGGATGCTCGGGGGGAATGTTTTGCTATGTAAATGCAAACACTGTCCCTGCGTGGTGCCTCCTGTTGTTCCTGCTTTCCTTTGCCTAATTGATTTGTTCTTGTCTAGACTTGAGCTCATTACAAGGAGCACTAAAGGCTCAGCATCATTTATTTCATGGCTAAGTCAATCTGTGCTCGAGTGCTGGGGCTCTAGATTGGATAAGGAACAGGTTCCTGCAGATGGAAATGGGAAGAGAAAATAAAAGCTGAACCAGGTAATGAACGGAAATGGAATGGCCATCATCGGATCCACGGATACCATTGACCTTTCTCAGATTTACATCATTATCTAAAGTTCACCAGAGACCTTCCATGCTTGTTATCATTATCCCTCATTAGAAGTCACTCTAGAAGCATTAACAAGCTTCTGAAATGCTCGGCTAATTGCTTTAATAAGGCAATATCAATACTAAGCCATAGTTCCCATGATTAGATAGAGGCGGGGACCCTTCAGGCTTTGCCTCCTTGGCTTTAAATGCTGGGCTGGGGGCCTGGGGGAGGAAAGAGAAAGGATTTCCTTGGAGAATGGAGCCCTTGGAGTGGACATAAAATGCTCTGATGCTGCAGAGTGCAGCTGGATTTTAAACAAGTGAGGCTGCACTGCTCCAGTCAGCAGAGGAGGTGAGCAGGGTTTGGGCAGGTGGGAGCTCTCCAAATTTAGGCAGGCGAGCTTCCAAAACAATCCCTGCCTCAGAGAAGCGCACAAAACTGGGAAACCACATCCACACACTTGTCTGGGCTTGGTGCTCAGCCAGCACAAGGCAGCTGAGCTTCACTCCAGCAGGAGCTGATTTTTTCCAGGGCAGCAGTGGGACAGGGACATTTTTGGGACAGGGGCATTTTTGGGACATGGGCACACTCAGTAACCCCTACACCAATGGGGCATCCCATGGAACTGCAAAAAAACCATCAAAAATTTGACTTTGCAGTCACTTCTCCTGCTTTCTGTGGTGAAAATAGGAGTGCACACAATCAGCTCATGTCCCTCTCCTGTCAGATGAATCATTTTATTAAATTTCCTGGCCTGACCTTGTCTGCTGGGAGAGAAATGAGGGCAGAACCAGGCCACGAGAGAGCAGCCCCTCCTCTTTAATGGCAGCAGTGAGTCAGCCCCATTATGGGGACAAACCCACCCTATTTCAGCAAATTCAAGAGTTTCACCAGCTGGACATTTCCTGGTTTATCTCCTCCTTCAGGGACTGGTGAGAAATCAGAAATTTCTCTGAGGAGCATCAAAGAGAGTGAGAAAGCTCCAGGATAGACATTGGTATTTGCAGAAATGATTGCAGAAGGATGAGGAGGAATCATGAGGGTTGAGGGACCCTTCTCCCTTCTCAGAGGGCCCAAACCTTCATTTTTCCAGCAGATTCTGCAATGAATCCCACATTTCCCGAGACAAATCTGCAGCCCACATAAACCAGGAACAATGGGGCCCTCCCAAAATAGCCTGGGTTTCATAACAAGCACTGAGCTATTGTCAGGCAGGGCTATTGTACAGGGCCATGGCAGAACATTTGGCTCCAAACCTCAGGAGTGAGGGCCTGGTGCATTCTCAAAAATGCCACAGCATCAGTTTTCACTCAGGGATGGTGTTTGCTCGGCAGATAATAGCAGATAATTCCTCCAGCCCTCCTGACAGCTTCAGCTGACCAACAGATCCCAGTTCAGCTTCTGCTCCAATGAAAAGAGGAATTTTTATTATAATTTTTTATTTTTTTTTACCCCCCATTCGTTTGTATTTGTAGGGGAAGAAGAAGCAGCAAATAAGATGATGGGCTGAGGGTCATGTTTGGGAATAATGAACTTGAAATAAATGGAGGTGGCTTTTAAAAATGAAATAATAAAAATAAAATCATTTTGGGTTTTGTTTTTTTTTTTTTTTTAGGAGGCTACCAGTTTGTTTGCGGTGATTTTCTGTTAATACATTTTATTTCAGTTTCTACAACTTGTAGCAGCATTTTTGTGGCCATAACCCCAAGATGAATTAGCAATTCCTTCCTAGACAGCAGATCTGCCTGGAACTGAGGCTGGCAGCATTTTAAAGGTGCACAGGGAGGAATTGCATCACTTTGGGGGGAATTTGGCTGCCATGGGATTGGCTCAGAGGATAAGGTGCTGCTGAATGTGATTTATGCACAAACCCAGTGTGTGTGTGCCTAAAAACAGGAGCCTGGAACTGAAGCCCATCAAAAGGCTCAGAGCCCACAGATTTCAGTGACTTCGGATTAGCCCCCATGCTTTTAATTACCAGAGGCAAAAGAACATCATTTTACCTTCCCAATAATGCCAAACCTTGCTTGCAGCTATTTAACAAAGCAAAAATAATCTCCCAGAGCTTTTTGTTGCTGGCTCACCCCAGCCCAGTGCCCGTGGAGTGGATTATTCTGCTGCTGACCTTGTTTGTGCAGCCCCTTTCTGGAAGTGAAATAGTTACCAAACTATTTAAACTATTGTGTGTGGGTGGGGAGGATCAAACCAGCATTTTTGTTCATCAATTCAGATTAAAAATTTAATTTCATGCTACAATGAACCCATACAGAGTTATATCTATTAAGGTCACCTATTTCTTGTACTCCAGCTTGCTTTAGGTATTGATGACTGCAGAAACTCTTTAGAAGATAAGAATCACAGCTCCAGCCTTCTCAGCTCTCACAGTTTTAATGTTAGACACAATTTTCCTGACTCTCAAATACCTTGGACTTTATGTTTGAGAGCAAGAAGGAATAAAAATAAAATAGAACTCACTCTCTCTTTCTCTCTCCCTCTCAGTTGCTGCCTGGAATTTTTAAATAACAGAGATCTGGCTTTAATTGAGGCTTTCATTGTTTGAAAAGGAGCTACAAGTATTTCTAAACTAAAATATTTGCATAGTTTCTTGCTCTCTCTGCTAAATGCTGAGAGGTGCTGGACGTCTCTCTGAACTGTCCCTTCTGCAGAACACAATTCCTGTCCTGTTCCTGCAAGAGAAAAGATTTGTAGAAAGGTCTTCTGAATACATATTTAACATCTAAATGTTTTCCTTGCTATCTTTGGGCCAAGTCCTTATTGGATTGTTACTCAAACAAAACTCCCATTCATGTCAAAGCAAGCCAGCCTTTCATTAGCTCAGGAATTTAGCAAATTTGTGGTTAGTGGCATCCAGAAATTGGTAGCGTTTAATTGATCAAATAAAATCATTTTTAAAAGAGGGATTTTTCAGCACCAAAACAAAGATGTGTGGCCATTTGGAAACGCTTCTGAATGAACTCACTGGTTTAGCCAATCTTGGTTTGGTTGGGGTTTTTTCGATCACTGGCTCTCAAATGCTCATTCCTGGGTTTGTCCCAGGGATCTGGGGCTCAGGAGGAGATTTTTGGTACAGCCATCCCAATTTTCACCATGAACAGTCCTGATAGTGAAAGCCTGGGGTTTTTTGAAGGAAGGTGTTTCTATCATCTTCATGCCATAAAAAGTCTGAAGTTCCCCAAAACTGCCCACAAATTTGTCTGTAACTCCCAATTCTATTTGGATTTATTTTGAGTTTCCCAGAACAGGATCTGACCCAGCTCAGGCACAATTTGCCCAATGAATCCCTGCTGTCTTTTCTTCCTAGGTGTGAACAGCTACTCAGTTCAATAATCTTCATTTTCCCAATAATTTTCCGTTTGCTGGCCCTGAAATGACTGCTCCCCCCCACAACTTTTTGGGAACTCAGCATCACTCCTGTCCTTTCAGATAAATCCCTTCCCCCTGTTCTCAGAGTGAGCAGCACTGAGATTGCACCAAGCACTGTGCAAATATTACAGGATCAAGCCCATCAGGCCAATCACCATTTCAGACATTTAATTTCCCAGCAAAATTTTTTAAAAAATCTGCTAAAAGAGGCACTGCTGAGATTTTTCACCGTCATCACTCTTTCCTCCACTGCACAAATCAACTTTTCCCCTGCCTCAAATGAGCTTGCAGTCAAATGTTGAGTCATGGTGAGCTGCAAACAGTTCCTTGAAATTAAAAAATTAAAGGATTACATGACTAGACAGCCAGAAGTGGCTTATCAGCCACTGGAGCAGAGAAAGCAAGGAATTAAAAGGAAAGCACCAGTCCAGCCAGGCTTGCCTTAAGGTAGCAGGGCCTGAAAGTTTGATCTGTGGGACAGGCAGCACCTTGCCGGTGAGATTTTCAGGTGTCAGAAGTGGAAACGGAAAGGGAGAATGACCCAGCTCAAACCCCACTTGGAGTGAGAACCTGAGTGTGCAAGAACAGGGAAAACCAAGGGCAAAAAAAACCTCACAGAAATAAATAAAAGATAGATAGATAGATAGATAGATGGATAGATAGATAGATAGATAGATAGACAGGTTTAAGGGATCATGACTACTTAGAAAATCTTGGACTGGAACACAAACAAAAGGTGGCGTTTTACATGGATTTAGGTGAGATTTCAATCATTCCCTCTTCCTGAAGGGCTGTGTTTATGTGTTCAGCACCTTTGTGTTCACTTTTGGCAGGAGAGGAAGCACCCAGCAGCTGCTGGACCTGCAATTCTGCATTTTCTCTTGCAAGCCAGCAATGACGCTCTCAGTGTTCATCTCCACCTCCAGTGGCTGCCATCCCACCCTGGCTGTGATTCCATGCTCCAAAGCTGGGTGAATCTTCCACCTCCGTGTCCCTACATCATTCCCTCCATGTCCCCAAACCTTTCCCTCTGTGTCTCTACAAGTTTCTGTGTCCCTGCCTTTCCCTCAATGTCCCTACACCTTTCCATGTCCCTAC
Source organism: Melozone crissalis (assembly GCF_028551555.1). NCBI lineage: Eukaryota > Metazoa > Chordata > Aves > Passeriformes > Passerellidae > Melozone > Melozone crissalis. Next base: position 15,148 of record NW_026536115.1, read on the forward strand.
ACCTTTCCATGTCCCTACACCTTTCCATGTCCCTGCATTTTCCCATGTCCCTACACCCCTCTCTCTGTTTCTCTCTGTGCTGATTCCCACGGGGAATGTGCTCCTTATTCCCCTGGAGGAGGATTGGGAAGAGCCAGGAGAGCCAGAGGGTTGGAAATAGGGAAGTGAGGGGCTGATTCCCACAGGGAATGTGCTCCTCATTCCCCTGGAGGAGGATTGGGAAGAGCCCTGAGAGCTGGCAGTGCCTCCCGGGCATAGGAACCACAGTGGTTCATGTGGGAGTGAATATTTACTGAGGGGAGAACAGGGCAGGCTGGAATCTCAAATTCTCTGGTGGTTTTGGAGCTGCTGGAATGGTTTTTTAGGATGGATCAGGGTTAGGATGGAGTTTTTACCTGGGAAAAACAATGTGGAGCTAGGCCTGGTGTGTGCTGGGCCTGGCCTGGCCCTCTGTAGCCTAAACCCCAACCAGAAAAGAAGAAAATCTCTCCCACCTGGGACTTTTTACTCCTTCTAAATAATTTCTATCTCTCTTTTCTGGATCAACACCAAGTCTTTGGTGTCAAACCATCCAGAAATTTGTTGTGAATTTTTATTTAGCTATCCAGGCATTTAGAATTCTTTAATCCTGGTCTGGGCAATGACATGGATTAAGCAAGTTGAGATGAGTAACTCCTAAACTCAGGTTTTTATGTGAAAGGAGCTCATCACCACCTGAGCATTCCATTACCTGGCTGCTGCAGCAGCAGCTCAGCTCACTGTAATTGCTTCCTGAAATTTAATTGTTTCCAAACAATGAAAACAGTCACAGAAAGAAAACTGCAGATTCATTCTGGAGGCTTTCAGGATTATATTTTGACTTCAGTTACAATTAAATGGCAGCAGAGTCTAAAGTCAAATTGTTTATTTAATTTAATTAATGTAATTTAGCTGCTATATTTATGATATTAATAATTAGCATCCCTGTCATGTTGAAATTCAGATTATGGCTCTGGAAAATATTAATTTTTTAATATATATATAAAATAAATAAATGTAAATATATAAAAATATATAATATACTATATATATTATATTTATATATATAATTTATATAAAATATATAACAATATAAATAAATATTGTATATATGTTAAATAAATATAATTGCTCAGGAAAATAAAATTAATAATGGGCAGTGTTCAAGAGAAGGTGTCAAATGCTCTGCTCCAGGCAGCCAGGCTGCTCCTTGGACAGGAGTTTTGGCTCTAAAAACTCACAGATATTACAAATTTACACATCAGGGCTTGGGGCCCTCCCACTGATGGGAAACCAAATTTTGTGGTAATCCTGAAAATAAAAAATAATAAAATAAAAAAATTTGTGGTGATAATTAACAAACAGTATCGGAGCAGCACAAGGTGCCATTTGGCTTAGAAGCCAAAAAATACAAAAGGATCAAACCAGGTAAAAAAAGATCTGGCCTCAGAGAGTCTGTGGATAAAAAAGGGCTGGATTCAGAGCAGAGATGCCATTCCATTCCTAAACTAAAGGATGTAAAGAAATTCTGCTTTCAAATATCCAATTCCAAAGGCTAAAGCAGCCTCCAGGCAGCAGGAAATCCAGATTAAATCCTGCCCTTAGCAAGTTCCACACCAAATCTGATTTCAGGGACAGAGCTGGGGTTGAGAATTCCCAAACCTGGAGGCAAACCCAAGGGATGGATGTGGCTCAATTTTCCCCTTCCCTCATGCAGGAACTGGGGAGATATTTGCATTTTTGGCTACCATGGCCTTGCAGGGATGTCAGGGAGGGGCTGTGCACACACCTGAGCACTCAGAAATTGGACAAACTGAATTGATGGATTTGGGGGATTGCTGGACACCTGAGCCAGGTAAAGTGTTGGCAGAACCAGGAGGGAAGGGGTTATTCCTGAGGGGATCAAAGGAAATGCTCATTGCAGGATCCCAGCAGCAGAGATGGACAGGGACAACCAAAAATCAGCCAAAACCACAGCAAAAACGAGTCATGAATGAGTCAGAGCTGGTACAAATCATCATTCCCAGGTTTTGTGCTCTCACTTTGCAGCAGTCAGCAGAGTTTTAGTCCAGCAAACTTTGCTGTGACTAAAAATCATCCCAGATGATGATACCAGGAATAGGCTGATGGAGGAACCTGCCAACAACACCCCCTCGGGCTGAAAAGCACCAGAATCCCTTGGACACGTTTATAATTTATCAATATTCCACATTTCAGCCCTGCATTGCTCATCCTTAGTGCAGCTCCTCCTTGCTGAGCAATGCTGGGTTTCTCTTGGACAACAAAATAATGAAAGTGAGAGGTTTCATTAACCTGCTCCCCACCTGCCCAAAAGTGCCTGATGGAAGTTCCCTCGAGCTTCACCTTGACCTTGGCTTGTCCTGCACATTCTTTCATTATTTTCTCCCCTTTGGGTTATGCTGAATCTCGTGAAGGGAACCTCCCAGAAAGGAGAGGGCTGATTTCTAGCTTGATTAATGAACAAAACCAACCTGATTTGTAACACCACAGAGCTTCCTCCCACGGATTATTTCGATTTTATTCTTCAATTATGTCCCTCTGCTGCTGTTAGGCATGTAAATTTGAGCTGGAACATCCATCTAATTCCTGTGATAAATTCAGCTATCTCCACTTCAATACAGTGCTGCTGTCCCTGAGCATCTCCTTGCGGCTGAGGAATTTGTACTGATCTGCAGGAGGGTTCATGATAAGAAATATTAAATAGCTGGCCACGAAATTTTCAGCTAAAAAACCCCACTATTGTTTTGAATCTTCCACCCTGCAGCTGAGGGAGCAGAACAAAACACTACTTTTCAAAATCTCTGCCATTTTTCCCTTTTTCTCCCTAGCTGGTTCTGTTTCACCAGTGGATAAAGGCAGCACAGCTCACTCTGTTTGCAGTTTTTAACAGGCTGCCTCTTGCAATATTCATGTCATACCTTTTTCATATTTTTTAAGGGAAAAGAGTAAAAAAAAATTCATTTCAAATGATTTTTTGAGAGAGTGCTGGAAGCTTTCTAATATTTCCCCTTGAATCTTGTTGCTCCTGTCCTACAGACAGGTCTGTAAAACCTGTAAAGCTTAAGAGCATTTTTAAAAATCACAACACTGTGTGCTGCTTTGGGTAGGGAGGGGATAGAGGAGAGAACACAACTTTCTTTGAAGGCAGAAAACTCGAGTTGTGCCTGTTGTTACCTGTCTGCACATCCACCCCTTGTGCAGAGTGGATTTTCCTGACCTTTTCTGCATTCTGTGCTGATTATCCAGCATTTCCCCTCCTCTGCCATGGGATGGGCAGTCACTCAAACTGCAGAATAATGAAAAGGTCACCCCAGCAGCAGCAGCAGCACATTTTTGGTACCTCATCTTCATCAGAGAGATCAGAAATCAGCACCAAAGGAAGGGCTGGAACAGGAAACCAAACACCCAAGATTTGCTGCAGTCCTGAAACTGAGCTTTCAGAGAATCTGGTTCACAGCCCTGCTTTGTGCTGAGGATGTGGCTCTCAAGGAACCAACTGAGAAGCAAAAGTGAGCAAATTCTGCTGGGTGTGTTCAAAAACATCAATTTTCCTCTGGCAAGAGGAGAAAGGGAAGCAGAGCTCAGGGATGGCTTAATTACAGCAACCAGCAAAATTTAGCAATTTGCCACAAATTGCTAAAATATTCCTGGGGTAGAGGCACAGGTTGTTGGGAGGTAAGAAATCAGCTCCTCTGCAAGGTGAGATCAGGAGGGTGGGATAGGGCTGCTCCTTTAATTATTATTAATTAAAGGAATTGTAATATGGGATGAGCAGGACCCTGCATGAGGAACAGGGTCACCAACAGTTCATGTCCAGCACGTCCATCTGCCAAGGAGGATCAATAATTCCATGCTCAGGTGGCTGACGGCAGCTGAACCTCGTGGCTGGAGGAATTCATGGGCAACAACAACCCCTTGGGCTGAAAAAAACCCCAGAATCCCTTGGATATGTCTATAATTTATCAATATTCCACACTGCAGCCCTGCCTTCATCCTCTGGGCCTTATTTCAGCTGCTTTGTCCCCTGGCACAGCTCCCTCTTCATCCTCTCACCCTTGTGTCCTGATTCCCTTTTCCTTAGCACAGAATCCCAGCAGGGTTTGGGTTGGAAAGGACTGGAAAAGATGATCCTTTTTTTATTTTTTGACTGGAAAAAGATGATCCTTTTTTATTTTTCCCACTATCCCAGGTTGCTCCAAACCCCATCCAAGCTGCCCTTGGACTTTCCCAGGGATCCAGGAGCACCCACAGCTCCTCTGGGCATTTCACAGGTGATGTGTTAAATATTAAATCTGTCCCCACAAGCTCCCATCCCTCCTCTGAGCAGCAATTCCCAGTTCCTCTGGCTCCAATCCTGGATGCTGATCCCCAACATGGTGTAAAACCCTCCCTAAAATGCACCAGGCCCTTTCCCATGTCGAGGAAAAATAAATTAAAAGAAAAGAAAGAGAAGTGAAAAGTACAAAGGGGATTTCATGGGATTTGAGTGCCAAACTCCAACAGGCTCTTCTGAAAATCCCAGCTTAAAGCAATAGATTTGTGTTCTTGCATTTCTTTCTCCTGATGTCAGTAATAACGATTCCTGAATTAGTTTAAAGATCTCACATATTGCTCCAGGTTTTGTTTGTTCATTTATTTTCTGCGTTTTATGCTCAAAAAGTTAATAAAGGGAAAATTCCTCTGCGAAAGAATGGAGGGAAGGAAAGATAAAATCAGAAATAAAGGGCTGAATTTTCATCCCATTTAAATCCACTGCTGATAATTGAAGAGGAAAGCTGTTTTAAATGAAGGATCTATTGGAAAGATTCTGTTTCTGTGTCCCCACTTACATCCTCTGTATTCCAGAAAAAGGTTCAAGTGCAGGGCTCTGGCAAAGGCCAAGTTTAAAATTCAGCGCAGAGCTTCAAGTCCATTCACTCCTATGTGACTTTTTTATTGGGTAAAACTTAAGCCTGAGTCAAGGTCAAATTAAGTCTGGAGCAAATCTGCTGAAGAGCTTTGCCTGGTCAGAGATTTTATTGCTCAGCCTGCCCCAGGAGGAGGTTGGGAAGACACAAAATGTGCTGCAGTTTTCCCCATAAAAAGTTCCAGAGACCTCCTGAAGTTTTCAAGTCAGATCATCACTGGAAGGATGATGAGCTGTGCTCTGAATTTCACTGGGATGAGACATGCAGGAACTGAGGGCTCCCTGCTTTGTCGGGGGGATCTGATTCATGCTGAGCTGTCCCTCTCACCCCTGGCCACCGCTGCAGCGTCCTGGCTGCTGCCACTTCCAGCTTTCACTCTTGGGTTGCAAGAGGGATGAAAACAAAACAAAACAAGCCCTAAAACCACACCAGAGGCTCTGGCTTCGGCGTGTCAGCCTTTGATTCAAAGGAAGAGATTCCAAAAACATCAGCAAGGAATTTCCCTGTGGGGTTTTTTTTTAGTCCACTTGAAGAGAGCCAAGAGCTCAGGAGGCAGCACAGTTAAAGCAGCAGTTAAACCACAGGCCTGGCCACCAGCTCGGCCCTGAACCTGCCCTTCCTGAATGATTCTGAGGCATTCCCAGCTCTGGGGTCACCCCAAATCCCTGTTAGCTCTGATCCTCAGAGTGCCCTGGGAATGTCCAGGCACTCCTTCACCTGGATTTCAGGGAAGTTGTCAGGACCAGGATAATCCTCTGGCTGCCCTGGAGGACTCCAGACCCTGGCAGGGAGCTCAGAGACCTTGGCATGGAGGCAAAACCACCTGTGCCTTTGATTTTAACCCATGGAAACAATTCCCAACTTTGTGTGAGCCACAAGAATCTGAGTAGAATGACAGTGAATTTATCACAAGGTGAACATGCAGAATTTTGGGGTTTTTAGAATGGGGGTTCAGGAAGCAGGATGGAGGGATTTGGGTGGAAATTCCTCTGGCTGCCCTGGAGGGCTCCAGACCCTGGCAGGGAGTTCAGAGACCTTGGCATGGAGTCAAAACCACCTGAGCCTTTGATTTTAACCCATGGAAACAATTCCCAACTTTGTGTGAAGATTTACAAGCCATGAGACTTTGAGTAGAATGACAGTGAATTTATCACAGGGTGAAAAAGTAGAATTTTGGGGTTTTTAGAATGGGGATTCAGGAGGCAGGATGGACGGAACCAGGTGTGTCCAGCCTTTCTTCTTCTTCTTCTTGTCCTCCATCTTCTGCTGTGATGGTGGCACTTTTGGGTTGGTTTAGAGTAGAGACAGACTGCCTAACACAGGTGATAGGTATTGGAAAATTATTGTAAATAAAGTACACTTAGTTTTTAGTATAAAAAGCTAACATCACCCCAAGGGTGGTCAGTGTGCCACAGCCCAATCTGCTGGACAGATCAGAGCAGCTCAGAAAGAGAATATTATAGATAAGAGCAAATAAACAACCTTGAGAATAAGAACCAAGGAATCCCAACTTCTTCTTTGGTCTCGGGGCTGGGAAAAAGAGACTTTCCAACACCTTGGGGTCATCTCAACCTCAGAGACCCCGTCAGGAGGTGCCCACCCTGCTGCTGCACGAGCCCCTGAATGATCAGAAATGCAGCCAGGGGTCCGAATAATGCAAACTCCCAGCGTGTTATTAGTGCTGTCAATTGAGCCAGGGATGTTATGGCACGTGTGTCACCGAGAGAGACAGAAGCTATTATTGAAATGAGATTAGAAGCGTTTTGAAACATCAACAGTGGCATTATAGTTGGTAACATTTCCATCTAAAATAGATGACATTGATGCTATACAATCAACAATGCCACTGGGAATACAATATAGAACTGAAGACTAGATTGTTTTACTCTATATTGATTTTCCCTTAGTACTTTTTGATTAACTGTCAAATCAATTAGCTCTCCCCACCCAAACAGAATATTTTTTGATGTCCCCCCTCAGAAACTCCCTGTTCAAGAGCAAACAACCCAGAGGAGCTCAAGTGCCCCAAAGTGCTCTGGAACAGAGGAATTGCAGGCAGAGATAAGTCCCCACAGCGAGCCTGCTTCTCCTCATCCTGCTGGAGTCCAGCCATGTTTTTATTGAATAAGATTCTGAAGCTGTCTAAGGCACTGAGGGATCTGATTATAGCCTTGCCATGATGTCCTTTTAAAATAAAATGCATGGCATTTTCACAGTGACGTAATGTTCCTTTGTCTCAGCGGAGACAGCGTGGCTACAAGTTTTTTACCAGCTTGGCCTTCCCATATCATAAATCTATAAATCTATAAATCTATAAATCTATAAATCTATAAATCCATCCATCCATCCATCCATCCATCATCATTTCCCAGTCTCTACACAGCCACACACCTTGATAATTTTATTTTTTTGCCACGAAAGCCCCACAGAAGCTGTAGGAAAATGTTATTAAAGATGGGCATTAAGAGAATCAGTGAGACACTGGGGAATTTGCCTAAAATCACAAGCAATCCCCAAACCCATCTGGTTTGCTCAATTACAAACCACTCAACTGGACTGGAATGGTCAGGGAAAAGGGAAAAGAAGGTTTAATTCTGTGAAACAGAGGCTGAGAGCTCATCCAGCTCCTGCTACAGCTTCACACCTGAGCAGCAGCCACTGGTAGAACAGCAGCAGAAAACTCAGATCCAGACTGAGGCAAGATCCCAAATTTCCGAAGTTCAGCAACCTGCTGGACCTTGTTTTTTCTTGCACTTGTTATTTATTAACCACTGCCTGGTTTCTACATCTTCTCTTTGTTTCTCTAATTCAAACTATGTTCATTGTGGGTGTTGAAAGTCTCCTGGGGGTGCTGTACATCCCCTCCATGCACCAGGGCTGATAAACTTATAAAATTCCACAATGGAGGAATATTTGCTTTAGCACTGCCTGTGGGGCCAGATGGGACCAGGCCCTGTTTCTGTGGTGTTGTGAAGCCACAGCAGCTCCAGCTGTGGTGTCCTGGCAGCCTGAATGCAGGGGGAAAGGCAGGGAAAGCTCAGAATCAGAATTCACAGAATTCCAGAATTGAGAGAATTACCAGGTTGGAAGAGACCTTCAAGATCATCGAGTCCAGCCCAGCCCCAAACCCTCAACCAAACCCTGGCACCCAGTGCCACATCCAGGCTTTGTTAAACACACCCAGGGATGGTGACTCCACCACCTCCCTGGGCAGAACATTCCAGAACTTTATCACAATTTCTGTGAAAAACTCTTTCCTAATATCCAACCTGTATTTCCCTTGGTGCAGCTTGAGGCTGTGTGCTCTGGTTCTGCCAGAGAGAAAGAGAAAATCTGCCTGGAGAAAGAAAGAGACAATCACAGAGCAGGGGAGTGTCTTGGACAGGTCCTGGGTAATTCTCAATTCCCAATTCCCAGCTCTGTCCCCACATGTCCCTCATGACCAAGGCCTTGGGACAACACATGATAAATAAAGATTAATAAAGATTCTAATAAAAACCTCCACTGTTCGACTAAAATCCAGCTCACCCAACTCTCCCAGACTCCCCAGAGCCCTCAGGAGGGACAAGGATCCCAATCCCAGCCCTGGGTGCCCCAGTGCTGGGCTCAGGAGCCGCGGTGGAACCAGCTGCTGCCGCCACACCGCCAGCCAAGACTCTCATTTGTTTTGGCTGGCGCTGAAGAATCAGCTTAGGCATCTCTGAGAACAAAATGGTGCGTGGAACCGGGCCAAGCTGCAAAAGATAAGAAGCAATAAGAGTCGCAACAGATTATTTGTCTGGTGAAACAGAAGGAGAATTCCAACGGGGGAGAAAACGCGCGCGGATCTCGGCCCGGTGCTGCGAGCAGAGGTTCTGTGTGTCTCACAAAGGTGCTGAGCTGCTGCTGCTGCTCCTGGGGATAACAAATTGCTGCAGAGGCAGAGGAGAGCAGTGGAGAGGTGTTGGGGAAGATGAAACAGGAAAGCCTTATAAATATGATTGTCTAGCAAAAAATTTTGAGAATATAGAAACTGTAAGTGAGATTGAAAGGAAGGCAAGCTTTGAGATCCCTCAGTTACTGAACAATTGGAAAAAAATGGTGTGGCTGGCTGAAGGTGATCCCCTTTTGATGGAACAACACTCTCTGCTTGCAGACAGGCCCAAGGGTCAGAGCAGACCCTACAGCTTGGCAGAAGGGCCCAAAGAGGAGTTTTTAAGGTTTAAAATGTAGCACAATATGGTAATGTAATGATTCTTATAGGCTGTATGCAAATATAGGATGCAGGATTTGTATCTTGTACTAGATTGGTAAGTGGGAATTGGAATATTCAGCACAGAAGAAGATTTATGGTGTTGTAAAGGGAACCTCGCTCTCTCATTTTCTCTTTACCACACTCCTGCCTTCTTTCTCTTTACCCCTCTCTTTACTTCTCTCAGGTCTGCTCTGAGCTGTGGCTGGCAGCTCCCAGCAGGGCCCTGCACTTGGCCCTTTGCAATACCCCACAAGTTCCAAGACCAGAAGAAGATTTATTGTATTGTAATGGGAACCTCACTCTCTGATCCTCTCTTTTACTCTCTCATTCTCTCTTTGCCATGTTCTTGCCTTCTCTCACTTTACCTCTCCCTCTTTGGGGCCTGCTCTGAGCTGTGGCTGGCAGCTCCCAGCAGGGCCCTGCACCCAGGCCCATTGCAATAAACCCCAAGTTCCAAAAGGTCCCTACACCCAGGCCCTTTGCAATGAACCCCAAGTTCCAGGACCAGAAGATTTATTGTATTGTAATGGGAACCTCACTCTCTTATCCTCTTTACCACTCTCTTTATCTCTCTCTCCCTCTTTGGGGCCTGCTCTGAGCTGTGCCTGGCAGCTCCCAGCAGGGCCCTGCACCCACATCCTTTGCAATAAACCCCAAATTCCAAGCCCTGGCTTCAGAGATCTCTTATCTATGTCCATCCCAATCCTCCTACCCCCTTTTCTCCTACAGAGAGGTGATTTCTGCACGGATGTTCAGAGAGGAAGGCTCTGCAGTGACATGGCAACGCTGCAGGGGAGGGATGCAGGATTCAGCCAGAATAAACACCAGGAGCAACAGCCTAAAATAACTGCTGTGCTCTCCTGTGAGGCTGGGAAGGGAGCTTGGGTTGAAGATTAGCCACAGCCTTCCCCAAGTGATTCTCAGCCAGGCAATTAATCTCTCTGGAACTGGACCCAGGATAAATGTTATCAGCTCCTCCTGTATTTCAAACAGATTGGGCCCATTTTGTCTGTGGATCTTACACAGGAGGGGAAAAGAGCAGGGGATGTAGGTGAGGAGGGATGCAACCAAACAATCACAGAGATTCAGCATGGTTTGGGTCAGAAGGGACCTTAAAGCTCACCCAGTTCCACCCTGACACTTCCCATTATCCCAGGGTGCTCCAAGTCCCATCCAACCTGGCCTTGGGCACTGCCAGGGATGGAGCAGCCCCAGCTCCACTGGGCACCCTGTGCCAGGGCCTGTCCACCCTCCCAGGGAGGAATTTATTCCCAATATCCCATCTAAATCTTCCTTCTTCCAGCTTCAAGCCATCCCTTGTTCTAGCACTGCATGCCTTTGAAATCCAACCCAAAAGAGGAGAAAAACAGGGAATTCAGGAATCAAATATAAGCTTAATAAGCAGTGAGTGAAGGCTGGCACAAATGCAAGGATCAGGTTCTCACCTGACACACCCCAGTCTGGCTGAAAGAGACTTAAAGCACCCAAAGTAATTTTTATTCTATAAAAGCACCTAAAGTAATTTTTATTCTATAAAAGGACCTAAAGTAATTTTTATTCTAGAAAAGCACCTAAAGTAATTTTTATTCTATGTCACGTCCTTAGTCAAATGTAAACTCAATTTCAAAGTTAAGTTTAAAACTTAAAAGCACTGATTTCTTTTTAAACATTTTTTTAAAAATAAGATTTAACACCAAATTCATTACAAATCTTCCCTTTCAGATCTAGGTTCATTCCAACCCAACCATCAACTGGGAAATAAATCCCAGAGAGGAGGCTCTGAGCAGGCACAAAACAACACCCACCTTCATCCTAAACAACTGAACTTGCACATATTTTGTGCTAAAAACCAAAGGAAAATACAATGGCAGTGTCTGTCTTGGTTTCCCAGCTCCGTGAGAGGATGCAAGGAGACAGATTGCTCCTCCCTGTGAACCCAGGCTGCCTCAGTGTGCAGCATCTCTTAAAATTCAGGATGTTAAAGCCCTTATGATAAACACATCTCTGCAGCCAGAGGGATTTTTAATCTCCCTTGATTTACAGGCATTTCATTGCATTTGAGTATAACTTATTTTAATGGCATGGTGGAAATTGCAGCAGGGGCTAATTAGAGCAACGAAGTTAGTTAGATTTGTGTGCAGTTGGAAAACAGGCTGCATCTTTTTTTAATGGGATAATCTAAATGGATCACCCTGACCTGCAGAGTTTTCCCTGTAGGTACCAGGACTCTTCTGCACTTCTCTGAATGAGGTAACTCTCTTGGAATTAGGGGACAAAGATAATTTATTCCTGGGAGGGCCAGATCCTACAAATTTGTGGGCAACTCCCCTTCCCACAGAAATAGTGGGAGGTCTGGGCAGCTCAGAGCCTGGCAGGACTGAATATTGAGAAATAAAAACCCTCTACTTTCACTGCCGTGCCATTAATAGATGCTCAACGCGCCAGCAAGCCCCACTGTTTGGGGTTTTTAAGCCTCACAGTCATGGTCTTAAACTAAATTACAAACCATTAGGCCTCAGCCCTAATCTGACTTGCCTTCAACACCACCAGGCTGGTTTGAATTTTTCTCAACTTGAGGTCGTAGTCTACAACTAATTCAAAACACATTGTGGAGGTCAGCACAACAAACCTGTCCCTGCCTCTCCCTCTTGTCTGATCCCTCAAGGTGAGTTCTCAGACCCAACCATCCTTGGATCCTTCTAGATAAAGAAGAGGAATAGCCATTTTTGGGATACTGAGTCGTTTTCAGGTATTTTAGGGTAAGGTGAGTCACATCCTTAAAGGAGAATTTATTTATTTTTAAGGAGAATTTATTTCTGCACAACCAGATGGGAGGAGCAAACAAAGGATTGACCAAACACCATTCTACTCGCTGCCACCATCCACTGACCTTCCCAAGCCTCTGTGGACTCAGTTCTAAAAAAATTACCTGACTTCCAACAATTTAAAGGAGGAAAGGGAAAATCATCCCTGTGTTTTGCTTTAAGGGTTTCCCTACCTCACAATGGAGCACGAAAAATCCACAAAGGATTGGCCAAGCATCATTCTGCTCTCTGCCACCATCCACTGACCTTCCCAAGCCTCTGTGGGCCCAGTTCTAAAAAAATTACCTGACTTCCAACAATTTAAAGGAGGAAAGGGAAAATCATCCCTGTGTTTTGCTTTAAGGGTTTCCCTACCTCACACTGGAACAAGGAAAAGTCCACCTGGGCTCAAGGAAAAAAAACCTGGGGAGCATCTTTGATCCCCTTTGAAATTTCCACAGAAGGATTTCATTTAATTTTCCAGGCTTCTTTGCCTCTCTCCTGCAATAATGGCTGATATCATTTAGTGCAAAGCACAACGACAGCCATTAAAAATGGTTATTAGTCTGGAACTGCCTTCTTAATAGGAAACACACATGCCACACTCTGGGAGTTCAATGTTTTTTAATAGACTTGGAGGTAAATGCCACCGTGACCCTTATTCTTCAGGAGGGAGGGAGGCAGGCACACAGGAATTGGTTTCTTGGGCTGAGATTTTGCCCTTAGGCAGAGCCTTGGGCGGGAGGTGGAGCAGCTCCAGCGCTGCCCTGGGGAGGGACAGAGCCTCTGAAATGCTCCTGCGAGGATGTGCAGCTCTGCTGCAGGGGAGGAGGATGCATTAGCGCTGCAGCATCCCTGCTCAGCTGGTGCACCAGCAGACTGACAGCCTTCTCCTCCCTCTCCTGCCTCCTCCTCCTCCTTCCCCCAGGCACAGCGGGACCTTTGCGGGGCTGGGCTGCCCTTCAAGGTGACCCTGGCAAGGCTCAGACAGACACGGGGGCTGCGGGTTCCTGGCATGGGGGCTGAGCCCAGCTTCCCCCGACTCCCAAATGCCCCTTCTGGAGCGAGGGATGCTGAAAATCCCTGCCTTGGGGAAGAGTAAAACTGGATTTCCCAACCTTCAGCAGGCTGATGGGAGGCTGCGCATCAACATTGAGCAGTAACATCAGCAAGAGTTTTCTTTATTTACTCCCCCTTTTCCTTTACTGCACATCAACATTCAGCAGTAACATCAGGAAGAGTTTTCTGTATTTATCCCCCTTCTCTACTGCGCATCAACATTGAGCAGTAACAACAATAAGAGTTTTCTTTATTTACTCCCCTTTTCCTTTACTGCACATCAACATTCAGCAGTAACATCAGAAGAGTTTTCTTTATTTATCCCCCTTCTCTACTGCACATCAACATTGAGCAGTAACATCAGTAAGTTTTCTTCATTTGCTCTCCTTCTCCTCCCACACCTGAACTTGCTGTTTAAAAGCAGAACTTGGGGCCTTTTAATTAAAAATAGTAAAAGCACCATCCCCATTGCAGAGTGAGGAGCTGGGGGTGCCTTGACCTGATGGGAAGCCTCTAAATCCACAGCACATCCAGGTTTCAACTCTTTACCTCACCCCCTTCCTCAAAGCCTATTCCACCAAGTGGGAATTTGATTTGCACTGTCAGGGAACCCCCAATGCCTATGTGATGTTTGCATTAGGGTTTGTTGTTGTTTTTGCTCCTTTCATCACCTTAAAAAGGCCACACAATGATTGCGTGCTGCTGAGACTTCTGACAGATGTAACATATGTGCAACAATATTTATCATTTATTTAGCATGCTGGGTAGAGAGGCCGGCAGGGCTCTGCCATGCCTGACTTAAAGGCTGCTGGCATTTCCATGAGATAAAATCCCATCATGCAGGGGGTTAAGAATTCAGGCATTTCAAATCGCATCAGGCTGAATCATGATTCAAATCAGAAAAGCCAGTTTTTGGTTCACTAAGGGCTGGCAAAGTGGGGCTAGGGGGAGGGTCAGGAGGAGCAGGAATGGATGGCAGGTCACGAATCTCTCCTTGCTCTGTGACCAGGCTAATGCACTCTGGGTTTGTAAATAACTGGGGGAGAGGGGGGTTCTGCCCAGCTCCAGCATTCTCAAAGGCAATTTCATTTCCATCCCCTGCCTTGCTGCTCCAGCCAGTTTGGGTGGAAGCAGACATCAGCCAGCAGCCATCCTCTCTGAAAAGCCCACTGCAAAGGGTCTGACAGTTGCCTTTTAGGGAGCACATGCCTGCCAGACACGGGAATGCTGCTCTGCACCGAGGTCCCGCAGCTCCTGGGAGCAGAGAGGAAAATCCGTGCTGATGGAGAGAGGCAGCAAGGCCACGGCAGGCAGAGCCCCAGGTGGAGCTCAGGAGCTCCACATCCAAACCCTCTGGGCTGTCTCCGTGTCTGTCAGGTGTGAGTGACACTCCAGACCCCAAATCAGTGCTCAGTGCAAACATCCTTCCTTCAGCCGTCCTCAAAATCAAGATTTTGCTGACGGGTTAACGGTAATTTCAATTTATTTTCATTCTCAAGGAAAAAGGGATTAAAGACCCCACCCAAACAACCAAGAACTGCCAGTTCATCCTGACCCTGACTTTTCTGAAGAGTAATAAGAGGAGTCCTTTGAGTTCTGCCCAGTTGCAGCTCTCTCTGTTCTCACGGAGCAGCAACATACCGCGCATTTCATAATCAGGGCGAGAGGCAGAGATAAGGCCGTGGGGCTGAGCACATGAAAGGAATGTGCTGGGTGTGGGGAGATGGTGCTGAAAGGAAGGAGAGTTTTGAGTTTTGTGCGGGCTGGAAAAGGCTCTGGCAGAGCAGGGTGAGGGCAGGGGGAGCTGCGTGTGCCAGCGGGAAGGGGCACGTGTGGCAGGAGAACGGGCTCCTTCCCCTGCCAGCCCTGCTTTCCAAGGATTAAACAGCGGCTGGGAAAAATCCCAAAGTCCAGGACACGCATCTGGGAGGAGATTTGGCATCCAGGTAAAATGAACAAGTGCCCTGCAGTCAGTGAGACACAGCCAGGGTGGTGTCCCTGAGTCCTGCAGACCCGGTTTGGGGCAAAAAGATGATTTGGGGCTTTTCCCTCTGACCATTCTGCACAAATCCACCTCAAGGTAATATTTAGGAAGCCCACTCTGCATTCTGGAGCGTTTTTGTGTTTGTTTGGTTTGAATAGCCCTGGTTTTGGCAGCAGGGCTGAGGAAACCACACATTTTTACAGGATTCCAAAGTGAAGAGAGACCTCGGCGCTGAGCACAAAGCCCAAACGGTGGCACAGCATTATTTGCTGAGTAAATCCAGAAAAACAAAGCCAGGAAATATGAAAATACAGCAACACAGAACCTGAAAATTCTGATTTTTAGCCTGATCTCTGCTGCCTGTGGATGAGGTGACCTTTGGTGGGCCAATCCATGTTTCAGAGCCACTCTTGCTCCTCAGATCTTGGGTTTCTTGCCCCGATTCCAGCTCTGGGCTCTGAGCCCACAGCTCTGGGCCTGCTGCACCCCTGACCTTTGTGGGCACTCACAACTGCTCCTGAAACACCAATAAATGTCTGCATTCCATATTTCACCTCCGGCCCACAGCCCTCCCTGACCAAAGAAGAGCCTGAGATAAATCTGGATATTGGAGCTGATATTATTCCTGTTAAAATTCCTGGGTGGGAGCAAATCCGTATTAACCCTCAGCCTAAAAACACCCCATCTGATTTCTTTTTTTGGTGGTTTAGATATTAAAATTCAGGCCTGGGTATCAGGTGTGGGAGCAGGGAGCCTCTCCTTTGTCTCAGATAAAAGCAACTCTCCTGATTTTACACCACTGCAGCATCCCAGGCTTTGTTCCTCACGCAGATCCCTGCCGGCGATGAACCAGGAAGGAACGGCCTAAAAGTGATTTTTTTTTGTTTTTAATATCTATTGAAATGCTGTGCTTGTACCTGCCAGCCCTTCTGCTGGGGGTTTGCCCCTCCAGCAGCAGCAGCAGCCTCACGACAAAGTGCTCCCAAAGCCTCCCATTTTCCTAACAAAAGCAGCACATGAACCCCCTCCATAAATGGTGGGGAGCATTTCCCTAAAATCAATCAGCCTCTATTATTCACTTGAAGGCCAATCTCATTGTCGACTTCTTCCTCCGGAGGCCGATTTCTGCCAGGTAGAAAATTAAGTTTCCTTTACTTTTCTTCCCCTACACAATTTTTCAGTGTTTCAGCACCGTTGTTCGGTGTGGGAAAGCGACTTCCTGTCTCAATAAACAAGTGCACACAAGGCTTTGCTGGACACATAATGGGCTCTTTTTTTTTTTTTTTTTCCTTTTTTCTTTCTTCTTCTTCTTCTTTTTTTTTTTTTTTTTTATTTTATACAAAAATCATTCCACACTTAACACATCAATGAAGCCACTTAAGCTCTACTGCATCTGAATTAAAGGGGGAATTGTGTGATCAAAGAGTGTGAAGGAACCACACATGGAGTTCTTCAGACACTTTACTTTTGTTACATTTGATACATAACAAACCCAATAAATATGCTTATCCCAGTAGCCCATTTCATTATCTCATATCCTTATGTTTAAGAGCATTTCCTTGAAGAGCTGCTCTCTTTCTCCTTTGTTTTTTCAGCATCATACTTTTTTGAGGCGGTTTATTTTAAATGAAGATGCTAAAAAGAGAGAAAAAGAGAATTTATTCCTTTTTTTTTTTTGTCTAGGTGTGCTCAAACAAGACAAAAAATGCCCTCCACTGAGTGTTTCCCTGGATGTATTTATTCATGTGAAAATACAGGCATTAACCTCAGTTATTGCAGGTTATTAGAGACAAGATTTACACCAGCAATGTTTCTTAAAACTCTTCACAATAATTCTCCACAAATTCATCCCTTTCCCTCCACCACAGATCGAATAACTTGGAAAAAATATAGATTTTGTGTACATTGATGTTTTCAGTGCTAAGAATAATTACCTGTCTGCAGCTAAATTATTAAAAATAATGAATATTAGAGCCTGCCCTTTTTTTTCCTGTTGTTTCACATGGAAGTGACCAATTTCTCTGGCCAACAAAGAAGCTGATTTTGGGGGAATTGCTGATTATTTGTAGCCAGCAGTGACATGTGGCTGGTCAAAGAGCTGTCAGAGCTGAGCCAAAATGGGACATTTTTCAACGAGCTGGAGGTTTGGGGGGTGATTTTTACCCACAGATGGACAAATCCACTGGTTCTGCGAGGAATCTCTATTTCCAGAAGGAAGCTCTATAGGATTTCTGCTGGAATTGCATGGCCAAAACAATATTTAATCCATTCTACCAAAAATAACCATGGCAAAACCATCCACCAAACCTCCAGGATAACTTCTTTGGGAGGAAATGACAGGTGCTTTTAGCAGGGTTGCTCATTAAAAGCCATTTCAAAATGGAATTTTTCAAACCGCCTTTGTGTCTTTTTTTGTTTTTCCCGGCTTCCCCTCCACTTTCCCCAAGGGGTTCTGACAGAAATGCTCGAGACAGGAGGTTTTATATCCCCTGAAATGGTGAGATCAGCCCCTGGTCGCTGCCACACACAAGATTGGCTCCTTTTCCTTTTTAAAAAAATCAAAGAAAATGATCCTGCCTTAAAATCATGGACTGAACTGAACACATCCAAATGCTTCTCACGTGCAGTGAGGGAAAAAAAAGCACCTGAACCTCCAGAATAAAAACACCAAAAAAAAAAAAACCCTAATAAAATATATTTTCTGCTCTGTTTAATTCCTATCAGTAAATATCTTTACAAATATGCTTTTGTGATGAGCACAGCCTGCTTGGAGCTGCCTTTGTTTCGAGGCTTCCCAAATCAAAACAAGCAAACAAAACAACCCCCTGCCAGCTCCTCTCCTAAGTAGGGCACATCCCTGTCCCCATCCCAGCCCCAGCAGCTCCCAGCCAAGCCCAGTGAGGTAAAAATCACAACATTTCACCCCAAACACCACCTAGGAATTCTATTTATATCTCAGAAACCTCCAACTTTCCAGCAATAGAGGCTTGACCACTAATTTTGCAATTTTTCTCCATGAAACAGCTCCTGAAATTTGGGACAGCATCAAGAGGGGTGGACATAGGGAGGCGATTTTGGCACTTGGGGTTGAGGAGGAAAATCTGGTAAAAAAAAGCTCAAAGAGAACCAAGAATTTCAAAAGGTGGAAGGCAATGAGAAGTTTTGGGTGTTACTTTCTAAATTCCTTTTCAGACTCGGGATTGCAGCTGACATTGAGGTCTGGAGTTGCTGCAGGTCACAATCCTACACCAATATTTTATTTAATTTCTACCAAAAAAGGAGGGAAAAGAGGACCAAAACCCAACAGAGGTTTGGCCACTAATTTGCAATTTTTATCCATGAAACAGCTCCTGAAATCAGGGAAATTTGTGACAGCACCAAGAGGGGTGAACATAGGGAGGTGATTTTGGCATTTGTGGTTGAGGAGGAAAATTTGGTCAAAAAGCTCAGAGAACCAAGAATTTCAAAAGATGGAAGACAATAAGAAGTTTTGGGTGTGACTTTCCAAATTCCTTTTCAGACTCGGGATTGCAGCTGACACCGAGGTCTGGAGTTGCTGCAGGTCACAATCCTACACCAATATTTCATTTAATTTCTACCAAAAAAGGAGGGAAAAGAGGACCAAAACCCAACAGAGGTTTGGCCACTAATTTGCAATTTTTATCCATGAAACAGCTCCTGAAATTTGTGACAGCATCAAGAGGGGTGGACACAGAAAGGTGATTTTGGCATTTGTGGTTGAGGAGGAAAATCTGGTAAAAAAAAGAGAACCAAGAATTTCAAAAGATGGAAGGCAATGAGAAGTTTTGGGTGTGACTTTCCTAATTCCTATTCAGACTCAGGATTGCGGCTGACACCGAGGTCTGGAGTTGCTGCAGGTCACAATCCTACAGCAATATTTCATTTAATTTCTACCAAAAAAGGAGGGAAAAGAGGACCAAAACCCAACAGAGGTTTGGCCACTAATTTGCAATTTTTATCTATGAAACAGCTCCTGAAATTTGTGACAGCATCAAGAGGGGTGGACACAGAAAGGTGATTTTGGCATTTGTGGTTGAGGAGGAAAATCTGGTAAAAAAAAGAGAACCAAGAATTTCAAAAGATGGAAGGCAATGAGAAGTTTTGGGTGTGACTTTCCTAATTCCTATTCAGACTCAGGATTGCGGCTGACACCGAGGTCTGGAATTGCTGCAGGTCACAATCCTACACCAATATTTTATTTAATTTCTACCAAAAATGTAGGGAAAAGAGAATCAAACCCCAGCAGCCTGGCTGCTACTAAAAATTAATGCTAAAATATCAACCCAAACTTCCACACTCCCCCTTTACTTGTGGTGCACTTTATTTATAGTAGCATAAAATTTCCACATATAAAGGGAATTTTCTACATTTCCCCTCCTTCTGTTGCTTTTTTTCTCTCTGCAAATCCATATTGGTCATTAAATCAAGAATTGAAGAAGTTTTTAGCAGCGGCTGGGGGGTAAAATCTTGTTTTACCTCCTTTAATGCATCCCATTTATTTAGGCATTGAGACACTTCCATGCCTAAAATGATCTGCTTGGAACAAATAGGAAGGACAGAAAACATCCAAAGGATTTTTATAATGTTCTTTTTTTACCCCACATAATTGAGATCCTCATCCAATTTTGGATTTCTGCTTCATTTTCTGAACAGGAGCTTTTAAAGGTGGCTGCGCTCGGCGCGGTTCTAATCATTTTTTATTCCTGAGAATAAACATTTTGGGGAAATTAAACGAGAAATAATCAATTAATAGCGTTTAAAACAGCCTGATTGCAAGAATTTGAGGGGAAAAGTGCAAAGGCTGCAAAACTTGCCTGAAATCTTTGCCAAAACACTTAACTGGTAATGAAAAAAAGAAACATTTGGGGTTTTTTAAAATAGATTTAATTGAGAAAAGAGACCTCAAAAGATTCACTGATGCTTCCCTAAATCACTGCAGACATTTATTCTGGCAACACATTGGACCTCATGATTAAACCAATTCCCCAACCAGAAATTTTTTAATCTTGATGGAAATTGAGGAGCAAATTTCAAAAAGGAAGACGTGGAATTTTTGAATGGGGTCGTTTGGTTTTATCCTGCTGCACGAAATAAAGTTTCCCTCATTGTCTTAATTCAATTAAATTTCAAACCTGCCCTGGCAGGAGCCTGAAAAAAATGGAAAAGTTGTCTTGATGTATAAATTAAAGTATTTCTATGGATTTAACAACCAACAAAAAAATCTACCATGTGGACAAAGCTGATCCTCCACTGGTTTTGATATGGAAGGGAAGATTAATTTCAGTTTTTGAAGATTTCTGACAATATAAATGTAGCTTGGAAGTTCCACATTTCCCCTTGACAGTTTACAATGGATCGTTTGAGTTCCTAAGTCCAAAATCTTTAATTTTTTTTTAAGCTGTGGCCACTTTTCCTCATACAGGAAAAATCTAATCAGGAATTAGGGAAGCGCCTTTCACTGGCACTTCCTAATTTCGGATATTTTTAGGCCGCTGAAGATGCTAATCCTGCAATTAGAATGGAAATAAAGTGGTTTTCACAACAATTCTTGGCAGGAAGGGAATTCCAGCAGCCTCTTTTGCTCCAATATGAGAGATTCCAGGAAAAACTTCCCCACCAACCTCAGCAAATAAAATAAAAAAGGAAAATTCCAAGCCAGGCTGGACTGAGAGATTCAGATCCAGGGTTAATTTATTGGATGAGAGTGAGCAGAAACCTTAGAGACACACACAATGTCCCTTTCCCTAAAGGAAAATTATAAATTATTCCATACTAGAAATAAATTCCTGATAATTATAAATTATTCCATATTGGAAATAAATTTCTCATTGGCACAGCCATGCCTGAAAATCACACCTAAAATCTGATCATTTTAATTCAAATTAAAACCTGCAGGTCATAATGAGATTAAAATGAGTTCTATTTCAGAGAGGAACAGTGAAAGTAGAGAAAAATTCAGGTTTTTAATTTGAGGAGAAAAATCCCAACCAGATCCTGGATTGCCAGGATGGCACAGCCGAGATTTTTTGGTATCATTCAATAAAAAATAAAAATTGTTACCACACTGTCCAACTACATTTTCCAAGTGCTTTACACTGAATTTTAACTGATTTAAAGGAAAAGAATTCAAAATACATTAATTTAATGCCTTCAGAGAAAGATTTGGGCTGTTAGCACTGAAATAAGAGTGAGAAAAGGTGAAGCCACTTAACCTTCAGTGGAGCTCCTGAAATCAGTGATTTTGCATGAAAAAGAGCCCAGAAATGTAGATTTTTTATAACATAAATGTATATTTCATATAATAATAATTAAAATGCATATTAATAAATGCATAAAAATAAATAATAATTCAAAATGCATTATTTTAATGCCTCTAGAGAAGGATTTTCACTGTTATCACCGCAATAAGAGTGAGAAAAGGTGGGGCCACTTAACCTTCACTAGAGCTCCTGAAAACAGGGAATTTTGCATGAAAAAGAGCCCAGAAATTGATATTTTTATAACAAAAATGTATATTTGATATAATAATATAATAATATAATAAATGCATTATAATAAATAATAATTAAAATGCATTGTCCCAATGCCTCCAAAGAAAGATTTTGGCGCTGAAATAAGAGCGGAAAAGTTGGATCTGGATCTTAATCTTTAGTGGAGCTCCTGAAAACACTGGATTTTGCATAAAAAAGAGCCCAGAAATTGATGTTTTATATAACATAAATGTATATTTCATATAACAACATAATAATACATGAATAATAGCAAATAATAATTCAAAATGCATTGTTTCAGTGACTCCACAGAAAGATTTTGGCACCGAAATAAGAGTGAGAAAATGTGAATCTGGACCTTAACCTTCAATGGAGCTCCTGAAAACACTGGATTTTGCATGAAAAAGAGCCCAGAAATGTATATTTTATACAACATAAATGTATATTTCATATAATAATAATAATTAAAAGGCATAATAATAAATAATAATTCAAAATGCACAAATTTCAGTGTCTCCAGAGAAAGATTTTAGCACTGAAATAAGAATGAGAAAAGGTGGATCTGGACCTTAACCTTCAATGGAGCTCCTGAAAACACTGGATTTTGCATAAAAAACCCCCTAGAAATTGATATTTTATATAACATAAATGTAAATTTTATATAATAACATATTAATACATGAATAATAGCAAATAATAATTCAAAATGCATTGTTTCAGTGACTCCACAGAAAGATTTTGACACCGAAATAAGAGTGAGAAAATGTGAATCTGGACCTTAACCTTCAATGGAGCTCCTGAAAACACTGGATTTTGCATGAAAAAGAGCCCAGAAATGTATATTTTATACAACATAAATGTATATTTCATATAATAATAATAATTAAAAGGCATAATAATAAATAATAATTCAAAATGCACAAATTTCAGTGTCTCCAGAGAAAGATTTTAGCACTGAAATAAGAATGAGAAAAGGTGGATCTGGACCTTAACCTTCAATGGAGCACCTGAAAACACTGGATTTTGCATAAAAAACCCCCTAGAAATTGATATTTTATATAACATAAATGTAAATTTTATATAATAACATATTAATACATGAATAATAGCAAATAATAATTCAAAATGCATTGTTTCAGTGACTCCACAGAAAGATTTTGGCACCGAAATAAGAGTGAGAAAATGTGAATCTGGACCTTAACCTTCAATGGAGCTCCTGAAAACACTGGATTTTGCATGAAAAAGAGCCCAGAAATGTATATTTTATACAACATAAATGTATATTTCATATAATAATAATAATTAAAAGGCATAATAATAAATAATAATTCAAAATGCACAAATTTCAGTGTCTCCAGAGAAAGATTTTAGCACTGAAATAAGAATGAGAAAAGGTGGATCTGGACCTTAACCTTCAATGGAGCTCCTGAAAACACTGGATTTTGCATGAAAAAGAGCCCAGAAATGTATATTTTATACAACATAAATGTATATTTTCTATATTTTATGGAGCAAAAAGACAAGGAGTTCTCTCCTCTTGCTGCTCCTCTCGCTTCCAGCAGGGCCTGGGTCAGTGCAAGGGAAGATTTGCAGGCCAGGGTGTAACTCACGATGAGCTGAAGTGGGAATGTGAGCCGTGGCATTTGAATTTCAGACACATTCAGAGGTAGGAGAGTCCCTCTGTTCTGCCTGAACTTTAGATAAGCACACGCTGTGCCATGGCTCTGCTCCGCTCGCAGCATTCCTCGAATTTTCCCTGCAGTAGGAGGAAAGGGAGAGGGGGGGAAAATGAAAAAAAAAAAAAAAAAAGAAAAAAAAGGAGAAAAAAGAGAAAAAAAATAGGGGGAAGTGAGACAGAAAAGTTTGATTTACAGGAGTTGTTTTAATGTGTGGGTATCCAAAGGCTGGGTTCAATCAAACCCTGGAAAAAGCTTCTCCAAGAACTTCCTCACCTTCCAAGACCTTCCTCACCTTCCAAGGCCTTCCTCACCTTCCAAAAGGCAATTTTCGGAGGATTTTCCTGGGATTCCCTCCCAGGACAGAGTTTTTCCTGAGTTCCATAGAAGGAATCTCTTTGATTTCCACTTTGGAGGGAGATGGAGACTCCAAACGCCAGGGATGGTGGAAAAAACTTGGCCTTGGAGAATCAGGGGGTAAAATAAATAAGTAAACCTGAAGGAGTTTCTGGAACATTTTCAGTAAAGATTCTTGGATGAGGTTCCTCATTTTTCCTGCTGCTCTGAGGGTTTTTCATGCCCTGACCATCCCCAAATAAATTGATTTCCATCCACCCAACTAAAGCTCCGTCACTGCATTTTTTGGTGTCCACAGGGTTAAAAATGCTCAGAAGTCCACAAAGTTCGGTCCCACTGCCGTTATTTTCTTGATCTATCACCAAGTCAGGTTGCAGAAATATAACTAAAAACTAAAATAGAACTAAATAAAAAATATAACTAAAATAGTAGAGAAAGATATAAGGAATATAAGATATATAAGATATATAAGATATATAAGATATGAGAAATATAAGATATAAGATATATAAGATACAAGAAATATAAAATACAAGAAATATAAGATATAAGAAATATAAGATACAAGAAATATAAGATATAAGAAATGTAGGATATAAGAAATATAAGATACAAGAAATATAAAATACAAGAAATATAAGATATAAGATATATAAGATATAGGAAATATAATAAAAAAATAAGAGGCTGGAGACAGTGAGATAAATGCTACACACATCAATAGACAGAAGCAATTAATTAGATATAGCTGATAGATGTTCTCAAGTAAAATAAATATCAACACCCAGGGATTTGGTTTTTCCCTTGTATTGTGAGATTTGATCAATTAATCTCAGTTAGAATGCGTTTTTTATAAGAAAATCAATCAGCACTTGAGTTTTTGAGCGAGTTCATTCCTTCCTTTGCTTTTCTCCTCCTGGAAGTTCATTTTTGATCTGGAATTTTGGCTCCCATTTTGTTTCCCAGCAAAGCCACCCCAGCCAGACAATAACAGCAGAACCTATTCCTTCCTTACCAGATAACACCCATGTCTTGGGACAGAATTCTCAGGCTGTAAATCAACTTGAAAAGCTAATTTAAGGATATTCACTTGCACTATTCAGGGCTGTATAAACATTCCGAATTCCAATTTTTCATCAAGACATATGTGAGCATTTAAAAGGGACTTAAAAGAGCCATTTTGCAGCTGAAGGGGGAAGATTGAGCTCCAGCCTTTTATTTTCTTTCCTCCCTCCAACGAGATTATCATGTAATATTAATACAAATATATATATATATATATATATAAAATTTCTAGTTCTTCTGTGTATTTATGAGGTCCTAAGGGATGGCAGAGTTCCTTCAGCCCAGAGGAAAGCTGGAGGAAACTGCAGGAACAACGAGAGCGACCCTCGAAACACGAAATGCGCGACGGAATTCGTCGGGCCGCCGCAATTTCTTGCCCCGGTGCTGTGGTGTTGGTTTTCACTGTATCTGCTGCTTTAATTGTTTCTGCCTGTTCAGCCCTTTGTCTGCCCAAACCCCCTCGCCTTAGGGAGAGTTCAGAATCAAAAGGTGGGACGGGGCTTGGGCAGGAACTGAGCGCTGGTGGCGCGGCGGAATTAGAGAAAGTTCAGGAGTGGCTCTAGGAATGGGTAAATTAATACAAATTTTAGGGTTTCTCCCTCTGTCTCTGCTCTTGGTTTTTTGGTTTTTGGTTTTTTGGGGTTTTTTTTGCATGGTTTTGTTGCCACTTCTCCCCCACAAACCCTGGCTGGATTTGTGACTCTGGAATTAAAGGAGAAAGTTCAGGAGTGGCGCTAGGAATGAGTAAATTAATACAAATTTTAGGCTCCTCCCTCTCCTCTTGTTGATTTTTTTTGGCTGATTCTGTTGTCACTTCTTCAAATGAAACCCACAAATTCTGGGTGTGTGACTCTGGTATTAAAGAAAAAGTTCAGTACTGGCTCTAGGAATGGGTAAATTAATATAAATTTTAGGGTTTCTCCCTCTGTGTCTTTTTTTGTTTTGTTTTATTTTTGGTTGGTTTTGTTGTTACTAATCCAAATAACCCTCAGGAACCCTGGATTTGTGACTCTGGAATTAAAGAAGAAAGTTCAGGAGTGGCTCTAGGAATGGCTGGATTAATACAAACTTTAGAGTTTCTCACTCTGTGTCTTTTTTTTGTTTTGTTTTATTTTTGGTTGGTTTTGTTGTCACTAATCCAAATAAACCTCAGGAACCCTGGATTTGTGACTTTGGAATTAAAGGAGAAAGTTCAGGAGCGGCTCTAGGAATGGCTGGGTTAATGCAAAATTTAGGGCTTTTCCCTCTCCTTCTGCCCTTGGTTTTTTGTTTTTTGGTTTTTTGGGGGTTTTTTTGGTTGGTTTTGTTGCCACTTCTCTAAATAAACCCCAGGAACTCTGGTATTAAAGGAGAAAGTTCAGGGGTGGTTCTAGGAATGGCTGGATTAATACAAAGTTTAGGGCTTTTCCCTCTCCCTTTGCTCTTGGTGTCTTGTTTTTGGGTCTTTTGGTTGTTTGTTTTTTGGTTGGTTTTGTTGTCATTAATCCAAATAAACCGCAGGAACCCTGAATTTGTGACTCTGGAACTAAAGGAGAAAGTGCAGGAGTGGCTCTAGGAATTGGTGGATTAATACAAATTTTAGGGCACCTCCTTCTCTCCCTGCTCTCGTTGTTGTTGGGTCTTTTTGGTTGGTTCTGTTGTCACTTCTCCCCACAAACCCTGGATTCATGGCTCTGGAATTAAAGGAGAAAGTTCAGGATTGGCTCTAGGAATGGGTAAATTAACACAAATTTTAGGGTTTCTCCCTCTCCTCTTATTGTTGGGTTTTTTGGTTGGTTCTGTTGTCCTAATCCAAATAAACCCCACAAACCCTGGGGGTGTGACTCTGGAATTACAGAAGAAAGCTCAGAAGTGACTCTAGGAATTATAAATTAATACAAATTTTAGAGTTTCTCCCTCTGCCCTTTTTGCTGCTGTTGGGTTTTTGGGATGATTTTGATTGATTTTGTTGTCACTTCTCCAAATAAACCCCAGAAACTCTAGAATTTGGAATTAAAGGAGAAAGTTCAGGATTGGCTCTAGGAATGGGTGGATTAATACAATTTTAAGGGTTTCTCCCTCTCCTGTTGTTATTGGTTTTTTGGTTGGTTCTGTTGTCCTAATCCAAATAAACCCCACAAACCCTGGGGGTGTGACTCTGGAATTAAAGGAGAAAGCTCAGAAGTGACTCTAGGAATTATAAATTAATACAAATTTTAGAGTTTCTCCCTCTGCCCTTTTTGCTGCTGTTGGGTTTTTGGGATGATTTTGATTGATTTTGTTGTCGTTTCTCCAAACAAACCCCCCAAACCCTGGGTTTGTGCCTCCACCCTGCTGATGGGAAGCTCTGCCTGTGCTTTGGTGCCACCCCAGCCCTTCGACGGCAAGAGGGAGAGGGAGCAACACTCGGGTTTCTATTTTCGGTGGGCGAGTGCAAAGTGAGCTCCCAAAATTCCTCACAACGCCCATGGCACGCTCCAGGAAAACAAACAGAGCTGGCCCTGGGATCTGTGCAAGGAATTTCATTTTCCCCCCATTTTTTAAGTGCACTCATTCCTCCTCTCCTCTGCTGTCTCTCCCTCTCCCATTTTTGTTTTTCCTCTCAAGTCTTTGGACAAAAGATTCCACAATCAGAGATGCAAACACCAAGCAAGGAGGATTTGTACTTAAAATGCCACATGGCCAATAAAACCTATTTTACAGCAGATCTCACCTTTTACAAGCAAATTGACCACTGTAAGGAAAAAAAAGAAACAAAAGTGGCCCAAAATCCTGGTATAAAACAGCCCCCAACCCTCAATTACAGCTATTTAAACAATTCTCTGAAAAATACCAAGATTTTCAAAATAAAAATAGTAATGCTCAGGAAAATAAATAAAAATAAAATAAATAAAAATAAAAATAACAATAGGAATTTCAGTATGCAACCAAACCAACCAAAAGGTACGAGGCCACAGATTTCAGGAATTAATTTGGGTTAATTCAGATGGCAGAGATGAGGTAGGCAAAATAACAAGCAATTACCTTTTCCTGCCTTTGAAGAACAATGAACTTGGGAACTGGTCCAACTTTAGAAAGAGTGATTACAGATTTTCTGCTCGGAGAAAACCTCTCCCTCCTCAAGACATACAACACATGTGTACATATGTACTTTTTATGGCCATCCACTTATCTGTAGCCCATAACACTCGCAGGATTAATTAAAGATAAAATTCAATTATTTATTACATACCCTGCTAATTATTTTTGAAGCTCCATAAAGAGAGCAGGAAAAGCTGCCCAACACAAGCCATAATTAAGCAGAAAAGCAGCATTTGTGTGGTCACTTGGCCAATCCAACATGCAAAACGTTTATCATTTAACCATTTCCTTTATATTGTGCACCAGCCTAGAAGGGTTTGAAAGCTGGGCAGGATGACAAATTCGACTTAAATCGAATTTTGAGGAGGGAATATCTATTTCGACGAGTTTCGACAATCACTTTAGCGGATAATAAGCGACGTTAAATAAAACATGTAGCTAAATAGGCATTAAAGGCCTTTTACATACTTGGAAGAAAAGAAAACAGTTTTTTTCCCCTTTTTTTTCCCCCCCTTTTTTTTTTTTTTTTTTTTTTTTTTTTAATGCTGCAGACTGCAGGCATTTTGGTCTATCTCTGTCAAGTGCAATTCTTTCTTGATGAATGACAAGGTACGATAATAGGCTGCCGTTACCAGGGCAACCAGACAGCAGAGCTGTGTGCCTTGAATTTTGTCATCTGAAAATGAAACCAGAAGCAAAAGAAAAGCTGAGAATCGAGCGACAGATTAACTCTGAGGGGGGGGAACGTCGGGGGGAGAGGGAGCACAGGAGGAGGAGGAGGAGGAGGAGGAGGAGGAAGGAGAGAGCAAGGAGGGGGAGAGGGGGGCTGCATTACAAGCAATTAAAATTACTGTAATCTGCGCTCGCTGTGTGTGTCTGGCTTGCAGTTGCAGCTAGGATTTGTCAATAAGCTTCCAGCTCTGTTTTCCTCACCGTTCTCTTTGTTCTAGAAATGTGGAGGGGGGAAAAAAAAAAAGCTTCAAAAAGTACTTTGCAGGGCACTCACCTTCACCAGCAGCTCTCCCAGTTGCTCCCAGTCCCACTCAGCTGGGAGATGAGGATGCAACACTCATTTTGTCCAAAACCTTCAGTTTTCCCCAGGCTTTAACAGCACTTGAAAATAGGATTTTTTATTTTATTCCTGGCTCGTTCAGGTTTCATTAGGCTAAATAGGATCCCCTCAGCCCAAGAATTCCCCAAGGATTTACTCAATGCCTTCACCTGGGCCTGGGAAAGTCTCCTTGGAGTCCTCACATCAGTCACCTGATTTTTGATCAGAGCCATCCCCACGGGAATTGCTTTTTCTCATAGGGACAAATTTGGGGACATTCAGGCAAAGGCTGGAAGCAGAAGGGCTCAGGAGAGGACAATTCACCAGCTCCAAACTGGCATCAAATTTAAACACGAGGATCTGGGCTTGGTTCAGCTTGGCTTTGTGGAGATGGGCTAAAATTCTCTCCTTTGTACCCATAAACTCCCATCAAACACAATCAACAACACACACAAGCCTTGGGTTTATAAAAAATACCCAAACTGCCAAGTTTAAGCCGTAGAAGCACGGTGTAAATGGCTTCACAAACTCAAAATATTCCCAGCCAAGCCACTGATTTATTCTGGAATTGTAGAATTATGGGATGTCCTGAGTTGGGAGGGACACACAGGGATCATCAAACCCCACCTTGTCCAAACTCTCCTGGAGCTCTGGCAGCTCATTCCCCATTCCCCGGGAATGGTCAGTGCCCCACCACCCTCTGGGGACAGAACCTCTTCCAAACACCCAACCAAACCTGATCAGATTTAAACACCAGCATGGCTGGATCTGGGCTCTGTGGAGATGAGTTAAAATTCTTTCCTTTGTACCCATAAACTCCAATCAAACACAATCAACAACACACACAAGCCTTGGGTTTATAAAAACACCCAAACTGCCAAATTTAAGGTGTAGAAGGATGGTGTAAATGGCTTTATAAACTCAAAATATTCCCAGCTGAGCCAAAAACTCTGCCTGCCCAAGCCCCAGGAACTAAACCTGTAGCAAATTTCCTCAGTTCTGTAACCTGAACCCTCAATATTCGTGTTTCACCTTCTTCTATTTCCCCCAGAGATATTTACAGATGTCTTCTCTCCCTAACCTCCTGGGTTCTCAGATTGAACTTCACTCCTGCAGTCTGGGGGAAGAGCTGTTGATAAAATAAAAACCTCCTGTAATTCCTCTGCAGCCCCTCGGGCGAAACTCCCCGTGATCCTCGTGTGCTGTGGGTGAATCATTAGGGCTCCTGCACCTCAGGAATTGTAATTTCTGCCAAGTTTGAAGATGAGGAAACCACCACAGAGAAAAATCTGCCTGAGTCAGAGCCTTTGAAGAGTCCACAGGACTCTTTCCTCCTCCTTCAGCTTGGACCAGGCTTTAACAGCTCTTGAAAAAAGGATTTTGGATTCCTGGCTCACATCTTCAGCTCTCATTAGGCCAAATTTCTTCCCAGTGAGCTTTGTCTGAAAACACTGATTTAAAACGTATTTAATTCAATTAAAAAAGAATGCAAAGCAATAAATGTTGCCTAACCAAAATTACTCCACCTTTGCACAGGGAAATTATACTCTGAGCGTGTCAGTCATAGAGATGACATGTTCTGGAAATAGAAATTCATAATCTCTGCATGTTTTTACATGGGCAAGTCAGTTACCTGATATTTAAGGTATCTAAAGGAAGTGATCATCCCTCCTTTTTCCCCATCTAATGAGTAATAAAAGAATGACTTAATTTTTTTTGGCAGCTTGACCACATTTGAATATTTTCCACGGAAGAAGTGATTTTTCTCAATATCATTATTCGTGTGATTGGCTGTTTTGCCACGGCAAGCCCAGGGTGTTGCAGTTGTGCTGATTTATTTTGGCCTGGCTGTCACCCCATGCCTGTGTCTGCGTGGCACCGAGGAGAGGAACCCCTGCTAGCCCTGGCAGCAGCAGCAGCTCCGTTCCACATGGGCTAATTAGCTGTGGGTGTTTTGGGAGGGAATGTGGCTGTTCATGCACTTACACAAAGTTTTGGAGCTGGATCATCTCCCCGTTCCAGCTGAGCTCCTGCACAGGTAGCGGGAAGCCAATATTTTGTTTTTTGGGGGTTTGAAGGAATGATCTGGCTGCTCCTCCAGTCTCCATCCAAGCAAGTGGTCACCAGGGCAATTACAAACTTGTCTTTATTGCCAGCTGTTTCCAACCCCTGCATTTGAAATTTGGCTTATTCCTCTTTTTCCATTCAGTTTTTGAGAGGCAACAGGAATCTGCACTAGAATTTGTCACCAGCTGCATTTATAACATGTGAAGGTGTTACTCCTGATGATCTGGTAACCCCCAGATTATGCAAAAATGGTTTTTATTAAGGGATTTGTTGTATTTAGGGTTTTTTAAATTTCCATTTTCCATTATTTCCATTTTTTTTTCTATTTCCCTTTTCTATCCTTTCTGCATTCTCCGGTTTGTGCATTGTGAGAAAGGAAGAAAATGAGTTCTGCTTTGAGTTGCTAAAAATCAGGAGATTTGGGTAACACAATAAATTCCAGCCTTTCTGCAGCTACCACCCATCAATTCTACTTTTCCCCATCGTGTAGCACAAGTGCCTTTCACCATTTGGGAAATCTCATGGCAGAACCATGAAAACCATTTGGGAAATGTTTCTTGAAACCTTGGGAAATGCTCCTTGAAACTTTGGGAAATGGTCTGTTAAACTTTGGGAAATGCTCATTGAAACTTTGGGAGATGCTCATCGAAAATTTAGGAAATGCTCATCGAAAATTTGGGAAATCCTTCTCAAAACCGGGAAATCCTCCTCAAAACTTTGGAAATGCTCCTTGAAACTTTTGGAAATGGTCTGTTAAACTTTGGGAAATGCTCTTCAAAACCTGGGGAAATGCTCCTCGAAACCTTGGAAATGCTCATTGAAACTTGGGAAATGCTCATTGAAAATCTAGGAAATGCTCATCGAAAATTTGGGAAATGCTCCTCAAAACTGGGAAATCCTCCTCAAAACTTTGGAAATGCTCCTTGAAACTTGGGAAATGCTCCTGAAAACCTTGGGAAATGCTCCTTGAAACCTTGGGCAGCCTTTCTATCTGCTTCGGTCATTAAAAGCAATCCTGTTAAAATAAAGTATCGACACATTAATAATTTTGACTAATTCCACACTTCTTTTCTCCCAGTTAGGTGAGGCAGTGTGGAGCACAACCACCACGATTATTTTAAATTTGGGACTGAATTAAGGCCTCAGAGCTGTCTTAACCCCACTAGACCATCCTGCTTGTTAATCTCCCTTCCGTGCACCTCTGTGTTAACTCAAACTGGGGCTGAGTTACGGCTCCTCCTTATCCCTGATAAGCAGGGGCAGAGCCAAATCTGGAGTTGCCTCAGCCTTGTGCATCCATCAGCAGCGTGTCAGGCAGTTTTTGGTCCTGGGATCCTTGTTAAGAGTGGTGATGGAAGAGGCCCCTGGAAAAGAGCGGGGATTTCAAACCCCTCCACGCAGAGGTGACAGCTCAACAAATCACCTTTGGATTTGTGAGCTCAGCAGATTGTTCCTGGAAGCTGTTGAGAGAAAATAAATATGGAAAACCACAATGTCATTTCTAAGAGTCGCTTTTCAGAGCCTGACCACATTTTAAGTATCTGCTAAGTGATGTCCTTTCTCCTCCCCTGCTCCCGGCCAAAACCAATGTTGTATCAATCTCCCGACAAAGACAAGCTTGACGCTGGGGTTGCAGACACCAAAACAAATACCACCTACAGCCCTTGTGAGTCACACAACTCATGTGATTTAAAACAAAAATAATAATAAAAAATGATTAAAGAAAGAACGACTCAACTAATTCTTAATCTGTGAGACTCACAGAAAGGAAATAACTCAGCGAGGATTTTTTCTTTGTGGATGACACGGTGTTTGAGGGAGAGAGGATGAGTTATAAATGTGAAATAATGCAGCACAACTTTATATAATAAATGAATTTTGCAGCTGGGCCCTAACCCACCCTGCATGGTCTGACCCCACCGGGGTGTCAGCGTCTCTGGGAAAGTGCAAAACTTCCTTTCATTTCCATGGAGCTGGATGGAAATGAATCACAGAATCACAGAATGATGAGGTTGGAAGAGACCTCTAAGACCATCGAGTCCAACCTGTGCCCTCACACCTCAACCAGAATATAGCACAAAGTGCCATGTCCTGGTTTTTATTAAGCACATCCAGAGATGGTGATTCCACCACCTCCCTGGGAAGAGCATTCCAGTGCTTTATTATTCTTTTGGTGAAAAATTCCTTCCTAATATCCAACCTATCCCTTCCCTGATGTAGCTGGAGCCTGTGTCCTCTGCTTCTGTCAGAGACCAACCCCACCTGTCTGCAGCCTCTCTTCAGGAAGGTGTAGGGAGCAATAAGTTCACCTCTGAGCCTCCTCTTCTCCAGGCTAAACACCCCCAGCTCCTTCAAACGTTCCTCACTCACAGGGTTTGTGTTCTCAACCCCTCTCCATCTTCGTTGCCCACAGCTGTGGAGCTGAACCAGCTCCAGCCCTGGTTCATTGATCCTGAAATGTCAGCACAGCCTCCAGACCCAGCCTGCTCCCTTTGGGAAGCCCTGGACGCTGGCAGGAGAGGCTTTGATGTCTTTGCACCTGTCTGTCCTTCTGTGCTGCTTCCTTCGGCAAACTTCTCCAAGTGTCCTTCCTGAAATCTGCCTCAGGGATGAACAGAATGCTAAGGAAAGACTGGGGAAAATGGTTCTTTTGGACAGAAAGATAATGCTAAGCTTATATCCATGGCATCTGGGTTTTCTGGTTATGGGTACATTAAAATGTATTTAAATACTGGTATTAAATGAGAGCTTCTTGCTCTGAGCGCAGCTGACCAATAAATTATTTCAGAAATGGCTTCAGACTTTTGCAATAATCGGTTTTTGGCAAGCAACAGGACTCTTAAAAGAGCCACTCTATCATTCTGAGGAGATCATAAATGGGAGTTAACTCCTAGATACGGTCGTTTGCAAAACCATCAGAGGTAATAACAAAATATGAGCCACTTCTAAATGGACTGCTGAGGAGGAAGAAACCTGTCACCAACCCTCAGCAGGCCAGCAAATGCAGGCAGAATGTATTATACCCTGCAGGCCAGCAGAACCCCTGTGTGTCAGCTGGAGCTGGCACAAGAGAGTTTTTCTCTTTGAGAAGAATGCCAGAGCTGTCTGGTGGGCATCATCTCCAGCGGGCACTGAGAGCTGTGTGCTCCCAGCTCTGCTTCTCCCTTTGATGCCATTTTCAAGTTTCACTTTCAGCCTTCTGTTCTCTCCAACAAAAGAACAAACGAGTCTCTCAGATTTTTTAATTTTTTTCCCCCAAAAAAAGTCATTGCTCATCAACCTCTAACCACTCTTTTTTTTCTACAGAGTGATTCTTCACAGGAGCACAGAGCCAAGAAAAGATTTTGTCCTGCTCTGGGTGGCTGAGGGGCAGGTTGGTTACTCATGCACCACATCCCAAATGATATCACTGCTGACTCATGGTGACACAGGCATGGTGAGAATATAGTGAAAATATGGGAATCCTCACTCTCAAATCTCAAATCTCTGCTCTCTGTGACCAGGACAGGACCAGCATGGTGAGATAATGGGAATTCTCACTTTTTGAGGGGCCTCAAATCTCTGCTCTCTGCGACCAGGGACAGGATCTGAGGGAATGGCTGGGAGGGGTATCAGGGGATTTTTGGCTCGGCTGGGAATATTTTGAGTTTATGAAGCCATTTACACCCAGCATTTACAGCTTAAATTTGGCAGTTTGGGTGTTTTTATAAACCTGAGGCTTGTGTGTGTGTTGATTCTGTTTGACTGGAGTTTATGGGTACAAAGGAGACAATTTCAGCTCATCTCCACAAAGCCCAGATCCAGCCATCCTGGTGTTTAAATCTGATCAGGTTTTGTTTGTCTTCCAAACTCAAACCTCTGAGTTTGGAAGATTTTCTTCCCTCAGAGGGTGGTGGGCACTGACCATCCCCAGGGAATGGGGAATGAGCTGCCAGAGCTGCAGGAGCTTTGGGACAAGGTGGGGTTTGATGATCCCTGTGCATCCCTCCCAACTCAGGACATCCCATAATTCTACAATTCCAGAATAAATCAGTGTCCAGCAAAATGATGAGCCAAAATGAACCAGTTATCCATGGGAACACATGCAAAACACCCCTCAGACACTCTGGATTTGGGGACTCTTGACGGGGAGATGAAGGCCTCAAGGTGTAGGCCTCGAGCTGACAGAGGAACCCAAATATTCGGAGTAGGACAAGAAGCAGCTTTGCCAATTTCACTTATCTGTTTTCATAACAGTTGGAGAGGCTCCTGCATCCCCAGAGAATGGTGGGGCACTGACCATTCCCCAGAGAATGGGGAATGAGCTGCCAGAGCTCTAGGAGCTTTGGGACAAGGTGGGGTTTGATGGTCCCTGTGCATCCGTCCCATCTCAGGACATCCTATAGTTCTACAATTCCAGAATAAATCAGTGCCCAGCTTTAATGATGACCCAAAATGAACCAATTATCCTTGGAAACAATGAAAAACACCCCTCAGACACTCTGGATTTGGGGACTTTTGATGGGGATCTGAAGGCCTCAAGGTGAAGGCCTCGAGCTGACAGAAGAACCCAAATATTTGGAGTAGGACAAGAAGCAGCTTTGCCAATTTCACTTATCTGTTTTCATAACAGTTGGAGAGGCTCCTGCATCTCCAGTGGGGAGTGGGTGGGGGGTTAGGAGAGCTGTCACACTTTGATAAGTAGGGCACTCCGTTATGAAAGATTAAGGCCAGAGACGAGGATGCAGCTGAGTGTAAATGAGACTCCCAAGAGTGAAGATCAAAGCTGGGAGGAAAACCATAGGAAAGCATGAAAACCAAACTTCCTACCAGGAACTGGAGCATGAAAGGGCCATGGTGACTTTCAGCTGAAGGCCTTACTGAAAGTTTTTGGGAAGGGGTCTCTGTGCCAAGGTTGGATGGTCCTCACTGGAAACA
The DNA here is from genome assembly GCF_028551555.1 of Melozone crissalis. Lineage (NCBI taxonomy): Eukaryota > Metazoa > Chordata > Aves > Passeriformes > Passerellidae > Melozone > Melozone crissalis. The sequence goes on from NW_026536115.1 coordinate 50,880, forward strand.
GATGGCAAAAAAGGGGTTCCTGCACATGTCCCATGAAAAGAATCAGCTCTGCAGGCTGGGGAATCGTGCTAACAAAGCCAGACAAGATACAGCTTTGATATTTCTTGGCATTTTCTCCTATAAATATGAAGACCACAAGACTTTAAAAAAAGCCCAGAGGGTTCTTGTCTGTGTGTAGTCATGTAAACCACTGCTCATCAGAGAGGCTTTCTGGCCAAGGAATTAAAGCTGTTTCCTTCCTGGCCCCATTTGTTAAAGATTTTGTCTCTGCTGCTTCAGTACATCATAACTGGCTGGGACTTCACAGGATGGGAGAGGGAAAATCTCTTCCACAATAAGGTGATAGCCATGAACAGGAAAAGAAGGTGCTCTGGCCTCAATTCCATATTCCCTATATCACAGCAACTCTGCACATGTTGTTCCCTTGGCCAATTCCCTCACTCTGAATGACTTCATGTGAAATTTGGGGTAAATAATTTGGGGTAAATTCATGATAGCCATGAACAGGAAAAGAAGCTGCACTGGTCTCAATTCCATATTCCCTTTATCCCAGGAACTCTGCACATGTTGTTACCTTGGCCAATTCCTTCCCTCTCTGAATGATTTCATGTGAAATTTCGGGTAAATAATTTAATTTCCCTGCAAAAGATGAGGGGTTTAAATAATGATTGTACTTACCCTATAAACTGCAACTTAGATCCATCTCATCTGAGCATCTGATCATCTCTTGCTGCTTCCCACATTGTGAGCATTAAGTTTGTGGAAATATGGCCTGGAAGGAGCAGGAATGAGGTCTGTGCTCGTGCTCAGGTCAGAGGAGCAGTAAAAGGAACACGGAGGAGCAGCTTTGGCAATGGTGCTTCTCACTTCCCAGATCCCAGCCTCCTTTAATTAACTTTTCTAAAGTATGTGAGGAAAGGAGGGAGGAACACTGAGCTTCTCTCCAAGGTTATTTTCAGCAGCTGCTGCTCACTGCAGCTTCCAGTGGAGGGGGGATAGCGGTGGCATCTCCCACTGAATGTGCCAGCACTGCTGCCTGCACCACCACGGCTCAATTTGGGGTTAAAAAGGATGGTTTGAGGTGTTTGCTGAGCATCCCTGGGCAGCTGCAGGTGAGGGAGCTCTGCCCTCCTTGGATTTGCCCTGTATTTGACCTGTTCCATGCCCAGGGACAGTGTCCTGCTCCCATGGCTGATGCTGGCAGCTCCTTCCCTTTCACGGGGTTTATGGTGGGACACAGAGCCTTGCTGGGTTATTTTCCCCCTTCCCTTTCACGGGGTTTATGGTGGGACACAGAGCCTTGCTGGGTTATTTTCCCCCTTCCCCACCTTTTTCTCTTTCAGTTTCCCATTCAACCCTCATCATCTCTCTCATCAGGTCTCTCCCTCCCTGGATCTCCCTTTTACACTGGGGACAAGTCAGGTGTGAGGTTCCCCATCTCTCCACCCCAGCTCTGCCCATCCAGCCTGTCCCAACCCCAGGGTTTCCCTCACTGAAACCCTGCAGCAATAAATTGGGCAGGGCTGAAGTGCACAGCAGTGGAGAGCAGGAGATGGGCCTGGCTCTGCAGGAGCTGAACCACACAATTTGCAATTCCTGGGCTGGAGCTGAGTAAAGGCTCTGGGTTCTTACCCAGGGAACTGGGTCAGGCTCATTCCTGTGCTGCTGCTGCATTTCCACCCCACCTTTAGCTGTGAGCAGAGCCACAAGCTCCTCACACCTTCCCCTCTGGCAGCAGGGCCAAACTCTGGGATGAATTCCTGATTTTGTTTCCACCACTTTTCCCCAGTGCTCTCCCTCCTCCCATCCCTGCAGAAAGCAATTCCTGACTGGGAGCACAGCAACTTCCAGGAGAGCAGGAATATTTATATCAGCTGAACCAGATTATGTTTAGCTTCAGCCCCACGTTTCAGCAACAATAATGTTATGAATAATCCTTTTATGTTCCTACATCTTGTATAAATATCTGAAACATGCAGAAGACCAAGGAGAGGAGGGAATTCATTAAGGTGGACAATGTTGCTCTGAGGAACAAGGGGCTGCTTAGGAGAGTTAAAATTGGTTTATCCCATTACTTTTTCTTTAGAAAGAAACTAAATCTAAGGAAATTTTTCTGAACAATGGTGGGTGTTTGTGGAAGCATATTCCTGAGGAGCTCATGGGAACATTAGTGTGTTAGTTCAGCTGCCCTAAAATATGCATGATAGTTTTTCTTCCGTGTTTTACTGCAAAATTCCTGATCAGGCAGGTCCAAAGTCTGGAATCAATAGCAATTTTTCAATAGAGTTCCATGGATTTACAGGCAGGCCCCATGTGCTCATTATTTAAAATGAATGAATGGAAGAAATAGTGAATCAAAATGTGACAGGAGCAGCAATTTTTGGAAAATCCCCCTAATTTTAAAGAGACCTCCAAGCCAATTTTTTAAGACAAAACAGAGCATGCATTGAATTTTCAGCTCAATGACATCATGTCACCCTGATTTCATCTGGTCCCCGCATGTTCTTGCTGGAGTGTAACTCGATGCAGCCCCATCCAGCTCGTGGCACGCTGTGATTTATTACAATTTAAATGATAAAGCACCCAAGAATGTTCAGGCAATTGGATTAGCCCATTGACTGAATGTGCAGACAGCTATTTTTAGGGGAGAGGTGTCAGTTTGTGCAATATTTGATGGCCTGATCTGGTTTTTACTGATTTTTTTTTTACAGGGGAATTTCCCTTCTCTGGTGGTTCTGATGTTACCTCTGTGTTCTGCTCTTTTTAAGTGGAGATCTGAATGTCATAAGATTTTATTCACCAAAAATGAGACCAAGTTCTTAACACCCTCTGCTGAATTTTCTGAGAGAACGAGGCTGGCAGGACAAACCAAAGCCAAATTTTGCCTGCAGTTTAGAGAGATTTAAACTCGGATTTTGGCGTTCCCACATTCTGCAGGGATGGGTCAGCAATGACAATTTGTGAGGAGCAGGACTAGAACACATGCAAGCCTCTGGCTGCCAAGTTCTTGATTCACACCATCCCATCCTCGTAAATTATCAGGTGGATCCTCCAAGCTGGAAGATGCTTGGACCCACAGCTCCAGACAGACAGACAGACAGGAAGTGGGAAAAAAACCGATGCTCCTGTCTTTTGTTTGACAAATATTTTAGGATAAGGCACAGAGCCAAAGCAAAAAATAACCCTGAAACTGGAATAATTCATGAATAGCCCTGAAACTGGAATAATTCATGAATAACGTGGCACAGCAATGAAAGGTTGGTGTTAGAGCAGTGGATTCTTTAATTCGGCCAAGAGGAGAAAGTGCTAAAATCAACACAAAGGGATCCCATTAGGAGATGAAAGGCTTGTTGCAATCCCTTTGGTTTACTCAGCTGGGTCACTTTAGGAGCGCTGAGTGCTCAGGTGTGGCCTAATTCTCCTTTTTTTTGTGTTCCTAAGCAGGGGTTCAGGGCGTGTTTAGGTGGGAAGGGAATTCGAGATGTGTATTGGAAGGAGGGCATTAACATTGTGGCCATCCTACATTAAACTGCTTCAATTCCTCGGGACAAAATCAGGCAAAGGGCCCCAATGGCTCCAAAAATTTTGTTTTTTGACAGCAAACTCTTCGTTTCACATGAAAGCACCAGCAGCTTCTGGGAAACAGATTAAATCTAGTTCCAAACTTCCTCTTGATATGGATAAAAAATGTCTGGGCTGATCCCAGCAGGAACGAGCCCTCCTGCTGCTGAGCCCTGGGTTCGGAGCTTTAACATCTGATCCTGCTGTCCCTGGGTCACAGCGATGCCTGGCGCGACCCTGACAATGAATTAGGGTCAGCTCGGGAAAGAATTCCTCCCAGGGCATGTGTGGGCTCTGAATCCACCAAAACCCAGCTCTTGGGAAGGCTCTGAAGGCAGCAGAAAGAGGAAAAAAAGCCAAAGTTCAGGAAAAAAAATTAAAAATAGAAAATATCAGGTTTAAGGCTCATGCTTTAAAAAATCTCTATTTTTGCATCTCCTCTAGTATAAATAGAGGACAATTCTGACCATGAATTAGGGTTAGTTTAAGAAAGAATTCCTCCCAGGGCATGTGTGGGTTCTGAATCCACCAAAGCCCAGCTCTTAGGAAAGCTCTGAAGGCAGCAGAAAGAGAAAAAAAGCCAAAGTCCAGATAAAAACTAATTTAAAAATAGAAAAGAGCAGGTTTAAGTGCTCATTCTTTTAAAAATCTCTATTTTTGCATCTCCTCTAGTAGTAAATAGAGGACAATTCTGACCATGAATTAGGGTCAGTTTGGGAAAAAATTTCTCCCAGGGCATGTGTGGGTTCTGAACCCACCAAAGCCCAGCTCTTAGAAAGGCTCTGAAGGCAGCAGAAAAAGCCAAAATTCAGAAAGACATTCATTTAAAAATAGAAAAGAGCAGGTTTAAGCACTCATTCTTTTAAAAATCCCTATTTTTGCATCTCCTCTAGTAGTAAAAATGTTTTGGGTTTATGGAGGCACCACCAATGCTGAGGATTTCAGGGATTAATTGCTTAGATATTGCTAATTGTGAGAGAGCTGTTACCTTTGTCTTCTGTTCTAGCAGCAAGCAGGGAAAAGCTGAAAGGAAAATATATGAAAGGATTTTCTGGCCCATGTGATGTAAAAAAGAAGCAGGCTGCTATGAAAATCAGAAATTCCCTCATGGAATTGCCCTTCTGGATAATCCCCCAGGTGCAGCTTCCAAACCCCTCTGGGCTGGGCGAGATTTAAATGAAATATAAAATTATAAAAATAACATAATATATATTATATATTATATATTATATATTGTATATTATATATTAAGTATTATATATTATATAATATGTAATATGTAATATGTAATATATAATATTTAATATTTAATATATAATATATAATGTATAATATATAATATGTAATATATAATATATAATATACGTAATGCATAATATATAATATGTAATACTATATGTATATAAAATACATAAAAATAAATTAAAATATATATATTAAAATATATAAAAATTACCTTGAAGGTAATTCTGCAGTCAGTGGTGGAGATGGAGCTGTGAAGTGCAGGGATCCCAAAAGAGCCAGTGCTTTATCCCATGGCAAACCCTGTGCTTTTCCCTGATCCTGACATTCCCAGCCCCACCTCCCTGCTGCTGGATTTATCTACACTGAGGCCTGGCTGTTTGTGAGGCAGAATTTAATGATAAAGGAAAATATGTGCAGAGTGAGGGGTTTATCATGATCTATTTAAAAAATAAATTAATTAGGGAGCAAGACTTTATCAGCTTTTGAGTCTTGAGGTCAAAACAACCTGAGCACCCCAAGAAGTCCTGACTAAGCCAAGATTTACCTGGGCAATTTTTTGCACAGGTTAAAAAATATTGCGAAAATTTTTTCACAATCTTGAGTTAACAGAGGAAAATGAGTTAACAGAGGAAAATCTTTCCTAAAAGCTGTGCCAAATGCAGCACACTCAGCTCCAAACACCCCAAAAACTCCTTGAAGGGTGGGAACTTTGGTGGACTGGAATCTGGGGAAAATTCCTCCTAAAATGTCCCAAAATAGAGGCTGGGGAACTTTTTATTTGCACTCAGAGCTGCTGAGGGCCCAGCTTCATCCCCCCACTGCATTACCTCCACTGGAGGTGTCTTCAGAGGCACAGATGGAAAAGGCTGTAAAGGAAATATTTGAAAAGTGAGGCTGCATTAGGGGAGTGAGTGATTTATAGCTGCAGTAATGGACTGGGGCTCAGCGAGCTGAAATCCAATTATCAGCCCTGCCATCTCAGGCAAAATGCTTAAGCCAAACTTTCTAATCAGTGCTTTTAGGTTTGGGTTGCTTTTCAGAGGTGCTCAGCACTTCCTCACCCCACAATAATAATAATAATAATAATAATAATAATAATAATAATAATAATATCCCTGGCCTTCTGCAAAGCATGGAAAGCCAGTCTCCCTTCTCATGTTCAGGAGGAAAAAATATATTTAAAAATCCTTAAAATAACCCATTAAACCCTAAAAGAACCCATTAAAAATAGATTTTATAAAAAACCTAAAAGAACCCATTAAACCAGATTATATTTGATACTACTGTGCTTGATGAATATTTTCAATAGCTGGGTCGAAAATCAATAATCTTTTCCGTGTTATCAGGAAAATCAAAGTTAAAAGTGGCAAAAATGAGGGTTGTGATTCTCCTCCTGTGGGGATCAGGGTCAGGATCAGGAACATTTCCATACCCACCTCACAAAGGCACCTGTGAGAGTGAACTGAGGCCTCTGCAGAAAATGAACTCTGCAGAAAGGGGCTGGAGCTCCACAGATGAAGCTGCTGTGGAAGGGCTGCAGCATTATTATTATTATTATTATTATTATTATTATTATTATTAATATTAATATGAGGGCCATCATATGTGAACAAAATGCACTCAGATATTTCTAAGATCTGGATTTCTTAGATCTGTTTTAGAACACTGTGCTGTTTTACAGCAGCCTCATCCATTCCAACCTGCAGAGGATCAAACAATTCCCAGAATATTTTGTAATTCTTTAAAAATTTCATTGTTGTTTCTTTTTGGGATATTGAAAAAAAATGGGGTTCCTTTTTTTAAAAAAATAAGAAGGGAAGGTTTCAAATACTCAGATATTTCTAAGATCTAGATTTCTTAGATATGTTTTAGAACAATGTGCTGTTTTCCAGCAGCCTCATCCATCCTAACCTGCAGAGGAATTCAGAATATTTTGTCTTTTTTTTATCATTATTATTCCTGAGATGACAGCTTTGTTGTCTCTTTTTGGAGTATTGAAACAAAAAAATGGAATTTCGTTTTTATTTAAAAATAAGGAGGGGAGGTTTCACACAGCATGTGCCAAAGGAACAAAACTTCTCCCTCGACATCTGTCCCTGAACAAGAGAGGAGACCTTGGTTTTGTATCTCAGCTGAAGAGATAAATGTGGAAACGCCTCCCCCCCGTCCCAGTGCAGTGTCAGGGACTGGGACAGATCCCTCAGGACAAAGAGCTGCTGGAACCTTTGCTTCTGCCTCCCATCTCCCACAGAATCCACACCTGCACAGGTCCTCCATAAAACAGATGGAAGCTGTGCTTTGGTGGGCTGGAATCTGGGGAAAATTCCTCCTAAAATGTCCCAAAATAGAGGCGGGGGAACTTTTTATTTGCAATTTTAGGAGCAATTTTATTTGCCTTTTCAGTGCCATGTGCCACGGCCTTAGAAAAAGGAGCATTTCCCTGCCTGAGGAATAAGGGGGCTTCAGCTCCTTGTTGAATACTTCTAGCAATTGAACCAAAATGTTGTTTTTTTCTGGGTTTTGATCTCTGTTTTTAAGCTGTCTGTTCATATATTCCTAAAGGAATTGGATGCTGATGTGAAGACACCAAGAAGGACACCACTAATTCAAACCAGGGCTTCCCTCCTGCTACAGCTTTGCTGCAGCATCTTCCAAAATCCACATTATCCCCCAAAACTACACAGAGAAAGTCAGGCCATGTGAAAAAGAACAAAGGGGGATGAAGGAGAACAGGAATTAAAACTGTGCTGTTACCTCTGAATTATCCGTCAAACAGGGCAGAGAAAAATCCAGATTTCAGGACTTTTTTTTTTCCCTATTTGGGCCTTCAACAAGCAGACGCTGGTGGAGTGAAAACACCATTCAATGGAAAGGCAGATTTGGTGTGTGAGGTGCTCCAGGAGCCCACCAACCCTGTTCCCAAGCTGACATCCAAACCCCAGCCCCAAGCCCTCCATGCAGGGAAGGAGATGCTCTGCAAGCCCTGGTGGGAAAGGGAGAGAGGGGTGAGCAAAAGAGACAAACACACTTTGAGTGACTGATTGACAGAGGTGCCATTTACTGGATTCCTTGTGGAAAACCAAGACCTTTGCACGTTCAGACATGATACAAGCACACCAAAGCCAAAGCAAAGTCCACTGGTGGTGAATCTGGGATCCTTCCCCACACCTGGTGGTTCTGGAGGAGCTGGGATCCACGTGAGCGTGACTTTATCCACAAATGAGTCCGTGCACTGAGAGGACTCCTCTCAACCCTCGGCATTTCTGATGTTTCTCAGCATTTCTTGCAGAATCCATCCTCAGAGCGAAGCCGCCAGCAGGGCGCTCAGGTGGGAAGGGTGGAATGACCTGGGAGCACCAGGCTCAGCTTCCAGGGACAGCTCAGCTTCTTGGGGAGCAGTTTGGAGACTTCTCTCAGAGCTGAGCTTCTCCTCCTGGCCCTCCTGCCCTCCTTCCAGAGGGGCGCAGCAGCACAGAGCACCAGGGTTGGGTCAGTGCTGGTGTTTGGTAAGATCAGCCGTGGAATAAACTCAATTTATTCAGCCAGAGCTCATCCACTCCTCGTCCCTCAGATCCTGGCTGGAAGGGCGGTGTGAGAGGCACACAGAGCCCCTGCTCATCCCTCCACCCATCCCTCCCACCCCAAAAAACCCAGACATTTCTCTCAGATCCACCAGCAGCCCACTGAGACGCTGCTGTAGGTGGAGCTCTGCGAGCCGAGGCAGCAAAGAAATGATGCTGGAAGTGTCAGACATTTCAGTCCAGGAGATTAGAGATTCATTGACTGCAGTGTGGGAAGGGCTGTTAAAGGAAAACAATTGCAGGCAGGCTCAGCAAGGAAAGCAGAGATTCCTCTCTCATCTTGGAAATTATAAAATTATACTTTTTTTTTTTTTTAATTGGTTGGAATGCCCTCATATATTCAAACGCAGTGCCAGAGCATTGGGTGAATGACAGAAAAACAGAAGAGAAAAAACGAATTACTTTTTCACAGAAGTACCATGGGCTTCATTGTTACGTGTGGGGTACACCAGGCATGTCAGAACCTCAATCCCAACCAGGAAATTTCCAGAAAGGAAGAATTTTTTGCTTAAAGAACAGCAGCCCTGTAAACCATGAGACAGAAATATTTTGGTGCGCTTTGCTCCCTCGCCCAAAGCACTTTTGGGTGTCTTTTCCTCTCCTATTCCCTCCTTTTACCTTCCACAAATGAGTCTCCACCTCTTTTTGGGCAGGGAAAAATCCATTTCCATTTTCTAGGGACAATTTCAGGTTTTTCCCCTCCATGCAAAACAATAATCCCAAATTGTCAGCTCTTACCGCTGCAGGACTTGTGTAGGTATCCATGGAGTGAAAAACACCAAAACTGTAACACAGGAGGAAAATTCAGTCTGGGCCCAGGGTGAAAACCAGAATTATTGCTGAATCCCAGACTGATGCACATCCCCTTCTGGTATTTAAAGCAGGAGATTTTTAGCTGGCTGGCAAAGTCAAATTTTCAGGCATTCCTTTGTTTGGCAGAGGGAAAAGGAACCCCAAATAATCAAACACAGAGGCAGAGAATGGGATTTGCAAACGCCTCTCGTGAACTTGGGGGTGCATTCAGATCAAAGGAGTGTAATGAGATATTCTGAATAACACAGAGAGATATTCTGAGCAATATTTGATGCACCTAATTACTGAGAACGCGCCTCACTGAGTTTGCCAGGAAGGATCAATGCCCTGCCCATGGATCTGTGGATTGCCAACCTGGATTGAGTTCAGAACCATCAGCCACTGATTCCAGGTAAAAAATTCACGAATACAAAGGAAAAACATATTTTCATGGCATGAGAGTTGTAGCCATCCAACTAAAGACCTAAAACAACTCCACCGATGATGATGGAGCTTCTCCCAGTTTGGTTTTGGCCTTGGATTGAGAGCCCAGGTTAAACCAGAGGTCCCAAACCTCCTCTGGACTTGGCCACACATTTCTCAATGCCCAAAAAAAGCTGACACCAGCCAATCCAGAACCCAAATTAATATAAATTATAAAATAAAAAGGTCTTGGACTCCAGCAGCTCCAAATGGCAGCTCCATCCCAATGAACCCAAGAGAGGCTGAAAATTTCATCTTTTAAATGGATCCCTCGTAACAGATCTGGCTTCTCCTCCGCTATTGACTAATATTGAAAATTCCAGCTATGCATATTCATTTCCTCTGAATACCTGATCCCCTTCCATGGAAAATATTATCTTGAGGAAGAGCCCAATTAAATTGTGCAACCCTTTGGTGTTACAGGATCAGGTGGGGAAGCAGCAGCAAGACTGGAAAACTCAGGATCTCGGGGAAAGCCCACGTGCTATTAGGTTTGATGAGATCCATTTTCTTGATGGCTTCTGAAAGATCTTTGTGCTAATTAGCTAAGAATACCACTGAATTATTTAATTATCTCTACTTTTGTGCCATAAAATATGTTGTCATATCACGCTCTGTCTTGCTGTTGCTCCTCATAGTTAATGATGCCTTTGGAGTTGCTGATTTCCTTTGTTCTCCCTCTGCAAGTGGTTTTTGGTGCTGCTGGGGAAGGAGGGGAGAGCGCACAGGGGAGGCCAAGGAAAGAAAATTTCAGGTTTTAAAGGAATTTGGACGTGTGGGAAAATCTTTTACACATGCTCAGCTTCAGCTCCCTGTACCCGTGTCTAGATATTTATTGCTAATCCAAGCAGGAATTCTTTCCAGAGAGAAAAAAAGGGAGAAAACACCATTTGGAAAAAAATGTAAAAAATTAAAAAATCGGCAAAAAACGCTTTTTTTTTTTTTTTTACCAAGGAAGAGGTAAATTATGATAATTACTCCGACTGGTAGGGTCCTTAAGCATTACTAATTAGCATTTATTGCCTGGATTATTGAAACAATGTGTGTGTTCCCAAGAGTGAGGAAGAACTGGGATGCTCTTTCCTTGGGAGCCCTGGGAAAAAGGCAGGGCAGCAGGAACGCGGCACAGTTGGCACCGAGGCCGCTCTCCCCGAGCTCCAGCCCCGTGCAGAACTGGGATTGTACCTTTGGGAAACCCACGCCTTGAACTCCTCAACCCTCCTCCCTCCTCGCGCAGAAGGGAGCAAAATTTAGGGCGGAAAAAGGAGGGAAAAAAAAAAAAATCAAAATTAAAAACGGTTTGGCGGTGGTTGGAGGTGCAGATGAACGTGGAGTTCGTGCTCTGGGAATTGTCTGCTGTTATTCCAGGGATTGTGCACAAACCTCCTGTGAACAAGAATTTCATGGCTCTAAGGCACTGAGGAACAGCCCTTAAAGGGTTAAAAAATCCAACAAAAAATGGGAATATTGTGCTATTTCCACAAACCTCCTGCGAACAAGCATTTCATGGCTCTAAGCACTGAGGTACGGCCAAGCACTTCCTCAAAGGGTTAAAAAAATCCAACAAAAAATGGGAATATTGTGCTATTTCCACAAACCTCCTGCGAACAAGAATTTCATGGCTCTAAAGCACTGAGGAACAACCAAGCACTTCCTTAAAGGGTTAAAAAATATAACAAAAAATAGGAATATTGTGCTATTTCCAACTGGCTCCTGCAATCAGATTTCGGCACAAACTGCATTTTAATATCGAGCATTTATAATGTGATTTAGGTTGGGAATTAGAAATCGATCAGGAATTAATCAATCATCTAATCAGCACTGGCCACTGCACAGCATCTCAGCTGCAATTTGCTATCTGGCCCAATAAATCCTTAAGCACCTTGGAAATGATTCAGGGAAGAAAGGCAATAAAAGTATTCTCCTTTTTTTTTCCTCTTTTTTTTTTTTTTTTTTTTGCAGCTGCAGCACCGTGCAACTTTAGGTCCTGTTAAACCCCTGGAAATAAAAGAGCAACAATGGCAAACTGCAGAATGCCTCGGAGCTTTTATTTTTACCTTTTCCTGCCACCAAACCCTGCGCCTTTCAACTTGGGAGAGCAAGTTCCAACTCAGCCGCAACGAGGTCAAAGTCACCGAGCTCAGAGCTCCAGTTGCAGCTCAGACAAAACTCCCAGACACAGAGTTTTGCAGAATTTACAATATATTTTTCAAAAAATAACTATATTTTTAAAAATCCCATGCCTCACTTGCTTCTCTTTCTCCTTCTTAATTATTTGCATCGCATAGTGCATAGAATATTTAGCAATGTGTTATATTAAATATAGCAGCATATTAGATTTACTTTTAATTGAAACTTGGTCCAGCCTGGTGGTTTTTATTTTAGTGTTATTAGTCTTATTGAAAATTAGTCTTTTTGAAAAAGATCTTTAATTCTTATTGAAGCATTCTTCACTTATTCTTACTGAAGAATCTTCTTCACTTATTTTATTTGTTGATTAAATTAATGCCTAATATTTATTTTCTCTTCCATTTTCCTTGTAAGAGAAAAAAAAAAATCATCTTTTCATCCACAAATTTGGGGTTTTTTTCATAATGAAAACATAAAATAAGGGAAACTGATGAAATTGTTGTTAGAAAAACTCCGCAACACTAAGAGAAGAAATCCACAAAAAATAAACCCCGAGTGCAAGGTCCCTCCTTTTGTCTGCAGAATGTAAAAATCGCTGCAGGAATCGCTCAGGATCGAGCTCCGTCTGCTCGAACAGAGACGATTCCGGCCGGGGATTTCTGATTTTCTGACTTTTAGCAGCGCTGACATTTCTGCAGCTCCGGGCTGAAATCCTGAACCTGCCCGGAATTTCTGCGCCGGGAATTCTGCAGCGGGAGGCAGCGAAAGGAGAAGGGAAAGGATTGGGGTGGGGGGGGACCATTCTATTCCAGCCTTTTCTCCTCGCTTTTCCCCCTGCAAAACCACCCTGGGCAGCAGCGCAAAATTCTCTCTTCCTTCTTATATTCCATCTTATTTTCCATTTTATTTTCCATGCCTTCCGCTCGCTTTTATTTATTATTTTTTTGGGGGGGGGGGCAGCTCTGCGCGCTGCCGCCGCCGCTCTGTCCCTTTAAATTGATGCGTCTGGGCCAGTCTGGACTGGGAGCGAGCGGAGCCGCTGCCGAGCGCGCAGGGGCGCGGATCCTCCGCGGGCTCCTCCGTCCTCCCCCTTCTCCCTTTCCCCCCTCTCCCCCCCATCCCCGCCCATTGTTTTGCCGCAGCCCCGCGCAACCCCCGCCCCGCAGCGCGCAGGCAGCGCGGACACAATGGCGACCCCCGGGGAGGGGACAGCGGGGACACTGAGGGGGGGTCCCAACGCGGGGACCCCCCTCGAGATGCGCGGGATGCGCAGGATACGCGGGGGATACGCGGAGGATACGCGGGGGATACGCGGAGGATACGCGGGGGATACGCGGGAGACCCATCCCAGCCTCGCAGACAAAGCGCTCCCCCATTCCCTTCTAGCGGAACGGGGGAAAAAAAAAAAATTGAGGTTAAAAGAATCGGGAAAGGGTAAAAAGAACCCCGAAAAAGCGAATTTTTGCGGGTGTGGTAATGGCTGGATAAAGGTGCGGGGAGCCAGCGCTCTGTGTTGTAATTTACAACAGGTAACAGGAAATAAATGCGGTTACCAAGCTGGTACCAGAAAATGAATGCAAAATTAAAAAAGGTTCGGAGCAATATAGAAACTCAGAAGGACAAGGCTTTCTTGGCATTTTTTTTTTCCAGAGGTAAAACGCTCAGTGTAATTACAACGGCAAGAAAAAGCAGCTAAAATTCATTAAAAAATAAAAAAATCAAAATGAAACGAGCAACCTTTTCCAGGTCAATAACTGTTAAACAACAGGAAGCAGCAAACATATCCTAAAGCTCTGAAATACCAAAATGTTACACCGGCAATGAATTTTTGCTGCATCGTTTTAAGTTCAAGCATTTGCATTCAAATTTCAAACAGCAATTGGGTGCCAGAACAAGGTACAGTAACTTCATTAGAAATTGCCTTGCAGAACAGAGATTAGAAATACAGTTCCAACCATAATTAATTTTACAGCAACATAAAAAAAAAAATCTAATAAATAAAAAAACAGCAGCAGCAGGAAACATTTCGAACATTTCTGATTCATCATTTACAGATCATATTGCCCGGCAAAGCAGCAAAGCTGGAAGTTCTAGAAAAGGACTCAAAGAAAACTTCAGCATTTCTTTTCACTTTCCAACCATTAACACACGCAACCATTTTATTCCGCAGTTTATTTTCCCAACCTACAAAATCCAACCCGCCTGCTGGCTTTTGATTTTTATATTTTTTTTTTCTCTCCTTTTTTTTTTTTAATTAATTTTTTTTATCCTTTTTTTTTTTTTTTTTTTTTTTCCCCCTCTTTGGTGTGTCCATAGAGCACATTTCCAAGATTAATCGTTCAGTTTTAAACTTGGAAGCATGAGGCATGCTGGGATTTCAGCTGAGGTCAAGCACCAATGTACCGAGCTGTTACTGTTACGCTCTCAGGGTACTCTGTGTTGCTCTCAAGAAAGGGGGGGGAAGGCAAAAAAATATCAAAAAAAAAAAAAAAATCAAAATTCAGATGCTCTATGCAGCAAAAAAAGAATCTCCCTGTTTTCCCTGTTTTACCACAGTGGTTTAATATTCCTCCATATTGGAATATCTGTATTTATGGTTTTATTTGCTTGGATGGATTAATAGTGGATCGCCACGCACACCTCAAGAACTGTATTTACATGCAGCCATATCATGTATATCTTATCTACACCCGCATATGTAATAATCACTCTGTGTGTACACACATACACCCCCATATCTGGAAAATTATCTCGTGAATATATACACACACATTAAAAAAAGAAAAAAAAATATTAAAAAAAAATCTCAGCGCTCCGAACGCTGATTTAGTTTGATTTTTATACAGAAAATGGCCATCACCACCGCCCTGCATCAGCCGATGGAGGCTAAGGAGGAGAAATACACTTATTTTTTGCCTTAAAAGGTCTCTAAACACCATTGCATGTGTGTGTATACGGCTCTAAATATACACACCCGCGCTCACACGTATACACATAGAGAGAGGATATATTTCTAAAATAAAATAAAGATGTCAAAGCACAACTCACAGCTCCCAAGAGCCTAACCCGTGGATTTAAAAGCTAAACATCACAAGTTAGGGTCTCAGGGATTGAGAGGGGCGCAACAAACTAGTCCTTGCAAAAAAAGAAAAAAAAATTAAAAAAAAAATTAAAATACCAAAACCAACGGGGATCAAAAAATAATAATCATTAAAAAAAAAAAAAAAAGATCAAAAGGAGAAAGAGGAAAAGAGTAGCAGGCAAGTTCAATTCATGGCTCAAGATTACAAAACAGGACACACAGGTGGAAGGAAAGAGCTTCTCTAAGGACCCTCTGTTGAGAGAATACATTCCATTTTTAATCGTTCACACAAAAAAAAAAAAAAATAATAATAATGACATGGCGCGGCAGGTTCCTTCCAGCTCCCCAACAAGGTCGCTTGCGACAAATACACCAAAAAGCCTCCGCATTTAAATAACGAAGAGGAAGTTTGGGGCAGTGACGGAATTATTTTCATTGTTTCAACGAGAAGGAATGCAGAAATAAGAGCAGCGATCCGCAGGCTCGCTGCCGGCCGCTGGCACAAAGCGTGCGGCAGCAGCGGCAGCAGCAAGGCGCTGCCTCCCCGCCCCCTCCGCAGCCCCGGGGATGGACGGATGGACGGATGGACGGATGGATGGATGGAGAGGAGCCCCGAGCCGCCACAAAAGCAGGTACGAACTCACCCTTGGCCGGCGGGGGAGGCTCCGGTGGGCTCCGGGGGGGCCGGGGCAGTGCCCGCTGCAGGCGGCGTGCCCGGCGGGCTTTGACACCCGAGCGGCGGCGAGCGGGCGCTGTGTGCGCAGCCAGCGAGGGAGGGAGGGAGGGAGCGGCCGAGGGAGGGCGGGTGTGTGCAGCTGGGCAAGCCGCTTGCGTTTTTAAAACATCTTTCTCTCTCTCTCTCGCTCTCTCTCTTTCTTTCTTTTTTTTTTTTTTTTTTTTCCTAGCTCTCTTTTTCTGGCTTAAAAAGAAAATAAATACAGCAATAAAAAAAAAAAAAAAGGGGGGTGGTGGGGGGGGTTGGTTGGGGTTGGGGTGAGGGGGGTGGGGGGAGGAAAGGAAAAGGAACCGAATTCCTCCGCAGCTCCCGTCGCCCGCCGCCCTCCGCGCTGCCCGGCAATGCCGCCGCCGCCGCCGCTGTTGTTATTATTATTATGATGAAGAGACGGGGCTGGGGGGCTGCGGGAGCCGGGGCCAGCCCGGTGCCGGAGCGAGCCCCAGACTGTCAGCGGGGAGGAGGAGGAGGAGGAGGAGGAGGAGGTGGAGGAGGAGGAGGAGGAGGAGGGAGGAAGGGCGCGGGCAGCAGCGCCGCAGCCCCGGCCGCCCTCCCCTGCCAGCCGCCGGCCGGGGCTTCAAAGGAAAACCTGGAGAAAAAGGCGCTGGCCCGGGAGAGGAGGGTGCACACACAGCACACGGCACACACGCACACACAAAGGGACTCCATCCTGCACCGACTCCTCTCTCCGAGCACCTTGTGCACCCCCAGCCAATGGAAATTTACGCCGGCCATAACCCAGAGCAGCATTTCGTCCCCAGCTCGCCACCTCCTTCCCTCCGCTCTTCTCCCCCTTCCCTCCCTCCCTTTCCTCCCTCTTTCCCCCCCCGCCCAAATAAATAATACGGATCCGCACCCTCCACCCAGCTCTGGAACCGCTTCAGGCCCGGCGGCATGAGCGGCGAGAAGCCGAAACGTTCCGGAGGGCCCGAGGTTAAAAATGCAAAATATCCGGCGCTGCCCACGGCAGGTCCCCCCCGGCCCCGGCCCCGCCGCCGCCCGCCCGGGGGCAGCGGTAACAGGCACCATTACGGAACCATCATCATCATCATCATTCACTCCGTCTTTTTCTCACCTCAGGAGTCTGAGCCCATTCACCAAAGTCCTTCCTCGTCCAGGAGCTCAAATATTTTCTTTTTTTTTTTTTTTTTCCCCCCTTTTTTTTTTCCTCCTTCTGGATCAGCCAGTCCCGACATCATTAAACTATAGTCCTCCTCTTCCTCCTCCTTCCTTCTCCCCCTCTCTGTCTCCCCCTCTCTCTCTCTCTTTTTTTTTTTTTTATTTCAGAAAGGGGGAGTGGGGGGGTGGCTGGGGGGTGTGGGGGGGAAGCAGACATAGCTGCATGAAGTGGCTGCCTTTTCGAAAGCACATTTAATCTTTCCTGGCTCCCCTAGGCTTCGATGAATTAGAAGGGAAAGGAGAGGAGAGGGGGAAAGAAAAAATCCAGGCAAGGGAGGCTGTTGAGGGACAGCAAGCATCAGGCTCAAATCAACGACCAGATGAAAATGTACTAGACCACACTGCCCCCTCTCTTCCTCTCGCTCTGTCTCCTTCCCTCTCACACACTCTCACTCCTGGAAAGCTTCAGTGTCTGGTTACAGACTCTTTTGGATCCTTCCCCCCCGCTCCCCACCCTCGCCCTTTGCCAACTATCCTAGAGATTCCTTGCATGCCTACTTAAATCTTTAACAGAATAAGGACCCGGCTCCCCCCCGCACACTCTCACACTCTCTCGCACACACTCCGCTGCCGGTCACCCTTCCCAATAATCCCTTAAGCCGTCGGCAGAAACCCTCCGGCGCATCCCCTGCGCATCCCGGGTACCACCGGCACCCTCCTCCTTGCCCAGGGGGTTCGGGGCGCTGAAAGGGGGAGCAGAGGGGCTGCACCCCTCCTTCTCCTCCATCCCCGCGGCCGGCGGTGGATTTTAAAACAATGAACCCAGCGCTGGCTCTGGCGGCGCCCCCCGCTCCCCCCAGGCAGCCGCCCGTGGAAATCGCACGCCCCGCGCCTGCAGCGAGGCAGGCAGACTGCCTGGCTCATGCCCGTGATGACTTTCGAGCTGACAAGCTCCTCTCCTCGACCCCCCCTTCCCCTGCGCACCCACCCCTGCGCTCAATGGCAGCGCCGCTGCCTCTCGCACCAGACTATATTTGCAATATGTGCTAATTTACCAGCTATATGCCCTTGGATTTTAAAATGAACTCATCAGTCAATGCTTCTAGTGGCGATGCTCCCTCTCCCTCTCTCCCTCTCCCTCTCGCACACCCTCCACTGCAGACATGTTACTCATTCCGCAAGCATTTCCTCCCCGAATGTCCGTCAGACGCATATACACTTCATTGATCAAACCAAATCCCCTGATAACAATAAATAATAATACAGACAGTTAACATCAGCGGGGAGCGGAGCAGGGGGGGCGCGGGGGGAGAGACAAAGATGACGACTAAATCTGCATTGTGCTTCAGGAGCCGAGCGCTGCCTCCGCCAGGGATGCTCCGCACAATGCAGGGCACAGGTAGCCCCAAAACCGAGCTCACGCCTCACCCCCAGACCCCCCCTTTGCCCAAACCTTGGGGACGGTGATGTCTGATACCTGAACCCACCCAGCCTTCAAAAGCTGCTTGTAGGAACAGAACAGGAGGTGGTTCTGGTTGTGGAGGAGAGGAAGCACCTCACGAAAAATACAGCGATAAAATGCAGGCGGTTTCTTTGTCAGGCTGAGCACCGCAGAGACGCTCAGGAATTAAAGGCACCCAAAGCCACCAGGATTGCCAGAAACACCTCCCAGCTCCCCCTGAAATCCCTTTTCTTTGTACTGAAGCAGGAAGCCAGGTTGGGAAGAAGGGCTGTTAAACATCCCCTGTTACACATACCCGATATTTCAAGGGCTTTAGGGCTGCCCTGGCTTTATTTCCCAATTTTCTGGGGCTGGAACAGGGGAGGCAGGAGGTTGGGAATTGCCCCTTGGGATCTGGGCTGCTCAGCAGCCTGTGTGGGTCTGGCAAAGGGAAAGTGGCTGCAGCGTGAGCGTTCGGGAAGTTGGGGAGGGTGGGGCTATCTCGAAATCTTTGACTCACTGGGGTAACTCCCTGAGCACAGGAATCGAATTATTGCTCCAAGCGAGCTGCATTTTATGAGCAGCAGGCTCAGGATGAAATTCTGCATGCACACAGAGCCGGGGATGAACAGCTAAAATGAACGCACGGAAATAAATATGCAGCGCCTAATTAAATTATTGGGTGCAATGCAGAAGTGTCTGGGTGATGGAAGAGGTGGGATTATGCAGCAAAGTCGGTTTGGGAATCCACAGATACAAATTTTCGTATTTAAACTGGCATAATCCTGATTGGCATCAGCCTGGATAGGGGAAGAATCAAACCTGGGTCCTGAAGGATCTAATCTTTGGTAGAAGTGTTCTGGATTAGTGACTGTATCTGCCAACCATCCTTTCACTCCCTTTAGAGCCCCTCACCACCCCTGCACGATTTCAGAACATTTCACATCCATTGTCTCCTTATCTCCCTTCCCAATAAAAAAATGTCTGATTTTTTTTTTCCCAAAGTTTTGCAGCAAACACATAATTTCTTTACGCACTTTAGCCAAGCCTTTGGAGGATACTTATTTCGAGCAGTTAACACCTGACCCCAATTTTTGTGGGTAATTAGTGAGCTAGATAACCACACAAAGTGGGTAATTATTTAGTACCCAAGGGTACTGTACAAGAGGGTAGAGGCTGGCGGTGTTAACAAAAGCACATCCCTAATTATTGTATCCATCCTGATGTTTTAAGAATTG
Source organism: Melozone crissalis (assembly GCF_028551555.1). NCBI lineage: Eukaryota > Metazoa > Chordata > Aves > Passeriformes > Passerellidae > Melozone > Melozone crissalis. The sequence continues at coordinate 70,285 of NW_026536115.1, forward strand.
TTACTTCCACCTAATGATCCATGAGAAATCGGTAAACTCATGGATGGGATAAGCAAGGGCAGGGAGGGAGGGCAAAGCAACAGAAGGCACAACTTGAATTTGTGCAAACTCCAAAAAAAAGAGAGAGGAATCCCCTTGGAAAGGCAAGACTGGGAGTGCCTGCTCTGGGACAGCCTAAAGAGCCACCAGGGTGGTTGGGAAGGGTGGAAAATCACTTTAAAGCTGCTAAATCACTTTAAATGGGGTGTTCTGTGTTTGAGGAGGGTCAGAAATGCCCAGGGAGTTGCACCAGGCAGGGAAAAAAATTTATCAAATTTGATGAATCTCAATTATCCACCACCGCCCGTATTTATGTTGCATTTCTCCCATGGAAAATGCTGCATGCTCGGGTGGATTGTGCTCAAATTTGAGAAGGGAGAAACGGGATATTAAATATTTAATATTAAATATATATAATAGAAATATATATAAATGTATATATATATATATATATATATATATATAAAATTTCTTAAGATTTGAGGTTTCATCCTGAAATCTGGCAAATTTTGAAATACATCAGTTACTGTATATATATATAATTTATACATATATTATATATATATATAAAATTTCTTAATATTTGAGATTTTACCCTGAAATCCGGCAAATTTTGAAATACATCAGTTACTGTATATATATATATAAATTTATATATATATAAATATATATATCTATATATATATAAATTTTTATATATATACATATATATATGTATCTATATATGTGTATATATATATAATATATATATGTATATATATATGTGTATATATATATAATATTTTATATATATATATATATATATATAAAATATAATTTCTTAATATTTGAGATCTCACCCTGAAGTCTGGCAAATTTCAAAATACATCATTTACTAAGTGATGGAGCTGTAGGAATATTTGAAATATTTGGAATATTGAGATATTGAAATAGAAGCTAAATAACATTCAGCAGTTAAATCCATACAAACATCCCCAAGGCAGGTGTCAGAGGAGGGTGCCAGGCTGGTTTTGGTGACAGCAAAAGGAGCAATGGGCAGAAAGCGAAATTCTCGAGGAAGAACTTCCAGCCATGGAGGCGGCAGAGCCTGAGCAGCCCAGGGAGGTTTTGGGGCTGGCCCAGCCCCACCCGGCCGCGGTTTGAGGTTTCACCCTGAAATCCGGCAAATTTTGAAATACATCAGTTACTGTATATATATAAAATGTATATATATAATTTATAAATGATATATATATAATTTCTTAATATTTGAGATCTCACCCTGAAATCCTGAAATCTGGCAAATTTCGAAATACATAATTTACTAAGTGATGGCCCCACCCGGCCGTGTCCCCGCGTCCCCGCTCCAGGTGACCCTGCCTGGCCAGGGGGGGTGGGCTGGGCACCTCCAGAGCTCCCTTCCCACCCCAAATGCTCTGGGACCCTGTGAGAAAGAAAAAAAATAATTAATTTTAATCAGCAGCAGCTTGTGATAAAGAAGAGTTTGCTGGAAATAAATCCACTGAAAACAGAGCTCCCATCCCCTGCCCGCTGCCTGAGCACTTCACACTCACTTAAGGACATCCTCAAGCAGGACACTGAGCTCAGAGGAAAAGCACTTTCCTCTTTTAATTGCTTTTATGAATCACCACCGACATCCAGACACTTCATTTACCGGAGTCCAGCAACCCTGCTTTGCAAAGACTCCGATTCCAAAATGGTAAAGGCCTGGCAAAAATAAAAAAATAATAATAAAATAAAAATAATAATAAAATAAAAGAATAATAAAGCAAAAATAATAATAATAAAATAAAATTAATAAAAAATAAAATTAAAATAATAATAAAATAGAAATAATAAAAAGAAATAGAGGTGTCATTCTGTTTGGTTTGAGCCCAGCTTTGCATTTAACTCAACTTGCTGCTCTGGGCCAGGCACTGCACAAAAAATCCCACAACTGGCAGCATCACCTGGCCCTGTGACCACCAGGAATTCAAAATTTAAACAAAGTTTGAGGGGTTTCCACAACTTCTCGTATTTCTCTGTTGTTCTGTGGTTTGTTGGGTTTGGGTTTTTTTTTTTTTTTTTTTTTTTGTTTTCTGGAATGAAATAACCACAACAGAAAGAGGCCTGAAAATTGTTCTCATATTTAAAAAGGGGCCAAGTCTCTGCAGTGCATTTCTAAATAAATATAACTAAAATTGGTATCCCCTCCACTAATCCTCTCAGGGACATGGTTTGCAGGAAATTCTTGCAGAAATGGAGTGAAATAAAGTTTGCAGAGAGAAGCTGCAGAAAACAGAAGGGAAGAATGAATTTAATCATGGAGACAGGATCAAAGGCAGGAGAGACCTTGGTAGGTGCTGTTGTAGCAAAAATAAAGTAAATACAAACTATTACCATTTTTTTTCCGCCTCAGATCAATTGGAATTAGCAATTCAAAAGGGGAAGACACAGAGGAGAAGGGGAGGAAGCTTTAGGGACTTCAGCATTAAATATAAAACCTTGAGGCCTTTTTGAGAGCAGTCAATAACTTCACTCTGGGCACAGTGGCCAGAGATCATTTAGGAAATACCTTTAAAATAATGCTTACAGCTCAGCTTACATGAGAATAGCTTCCAAATTAATAAAATGTCTTCAGGGGAGTAGAAAACATTCAGTAATAGAAATTAAGAATTGAAATCATGTGAGGAAAGGTGAAATTCAGAGTGGGAAGCAAAACTGGGCAAAGCTGTCGTGATTTGGACGTTTCCAGAACGGTGACCTTGCCAACCAAAAGCTTCTAATTTGAGCCTCACCAATTCCACACCAAAACACTGATAAAATCAATATTCTGCAAAAACACAGAACCATCAGGACAACACTTACCCCATCCCTGGAGGGTTGGGAGCCCTTGGAAGGAGCTGCAGTGTCCACATTGCTTTTGTCACCCTCCTCTGATCCCCTGCCATTCAACAGAGAGCACAGAGAGGGGTTCAAAACCATCCCAGTCCCATTTCACCACCTCCAAATCCTTTTTACCCTGCACCTTCCCCCTCCAAACCAACAGATTTTTGCATTAAAAAGTGGATTGGATTTTCCCCTCATCCTTCAGTTCTGCCAACAGGTTCTCCTTGAGCCCCAACTCCACCCCTCCACGGATAATGGGGAAAATTTGAAATAATAAAGGCGAGAAAGGCATAAAATCATTGGATTTAAAGGTGGCGAAGCAAAGAGAAAGGAAAATGGTGTTTCTGTGGCTGTGGACACGGGGAGCCAGGTCTGGAGAGGGATGTGACCGACAGGATGAGTGTCAGGGCTGCTCCGGGCCAGCAGACACTGCTCGGGGTCTGTGCCAGGAATAGAAAGAAAACAGGGAGTTTTCTTCAAGAAAACGGGGAGTTTTCTTCAAAAAAATCTGAATTTCAGCTCACTCGCTGCGCAACAAATCACGTTACTTGGGGTTTTTAATGCGCTGTAATAACGTTCTCCAGTCGGCGGCACAAAAATGGTTTTGGGTGATAAATCTTATCAGTGCAAGGCTAAAAAAGGTGTCAGCACACAGGCAGCCCATCAGGAACATTTCTCCCCAGTGTGATCCCTGCAATTGCAGCGTGAGTGTCCCTGAACAGCTCACTCAGGATCAGTTCCTGCCTTCACAGGAGGAACAAGGACCTCTGTTTTATGGGCAGGGAGGAGAACCAAAGGAAAATAAGTGACTCATCCCAGACCCCACAGGGAGTCCTCAGCACAACTCCTGGGCCTGCACCAAGGGCTTGATAAAGAAAAATAAATGGTTTCACTCTAAAGGTAGAGCCTGTGCAACAACAAAAAAAAAAAAACAAAACAAGACAAGCCCCATGAGCAAGGAACAAGATTAAAACACCAACCTGGTGTCTCCAGGAAACCCAAACTCGTGTTTCCCACAGGAAACACCAATTCCAGGAGAAATCCCTCCCAAATCCACCTCTACCTGAGATAATTCAGCACCAGCCCCTCGTTGTCACTGTTTGTACCCACATGGGTGGCCCCACGTGGAGCCAAGTGCGGCAGCAGCAGCTCCCAAGTGATGATTTGATCACTTTCCTGCTTAATTGCCAGCTTTAATTACTCGCACGGCAACAACAAGAAGTCAATCTGGCCACGGAAATCCATTCTTTGAACAACTTCTGCCTCTTCCCTCAGACACAAACTATTGCTCCATAAGCCATTCCTGATTGACAAGGGGCCCTGTGGGAAAGCCACGGGGTTTCATTTCCTTCAGCTGACAGCCCCAAGTCCCTGAAAACCAAGGGCAAAAGAACCTTTATTTTATGGTGGCAAGATGACACTGCTTTCCCCCTTGCCATTTTCCTTCAGGAGGATATGCTAGCACCACATTTGCTCCTCCATGTGGTGGGATTTCTTAAATAAAAGCTTAAAAATATGTTCTATACGTCTGAGCTTGGAGGCAGAGCTGCATTAGCCTGTTAACCATCCACGTTTGCTTCAGACTTGGCCAGCCACCTAGAAAACCTGCCAAGACCTCTCTGGCAGCATTTTCCTCGCAGTTCCAGGAAAACATGGAATATTCAAAGAATTTCAGGGGCCCTCCCGGCCTCGTTTGTCACCACTCTCCTTGCCCACTTAGAGCTAAATCACAGGCAAATTGCTCTAATGCCCTATTAAAGATTTAAAAATGGTCTTCTCCAGAGGAGGGTATCTGAGGACAAATCCCTGCTAATATATAATGCAAGAAGCCCTGCTCAGACGTGATGCAATGTGGCAGGAGGCAGGGAGGGAGCTGCTTTGCAGCCCTGCAACTTCCCAAGGGAGTTCCGTCCTGTTTGGGGCTTTTAGAGCTCCCTCAGCCAGCCAGGCAAAGCAGAGACTGCTCTGGTGCTTGCTGTTATTCCAGAAATGGCTGCAGTCTGATAGAGGGCAGGATTAGATGGGATATTGGGAGTAAATTCTCCTCTGTGAGGGTGGGGAGGCTCTGGAGTGGATTTCCCAGAGGAGCTGTGGCTGCCCCTGGGTGCTTGGAAGGGTCCAAGGCCAGGTTGGAGCACCCTGGGATGGTGGAAGGTGTGGAATTCAATGATTTTTCAGGTCCCTTCCAACCCAAACTATGAGGGAATTCTGAACCCATTGAGATTTCAGGGTAAGAAGAAAACAAAAAAAGGGAATTTCCAGCAGAGCTCATCATCCTGGCGCTGAAGGCAATGTTGAAGAGCTGACCCAGGGACAGGGAGGGACCAAATGGCATCAATTACATACCCAAAATCCAGAGCAGGGAAGGACCAAATTACATCAATTCCATACCCAAAATTCAGAGCAAGGAGGTGACCAAATGGCATCAATTACATACCCAAAATCCAGAGCAGGGAAGGACCAAATTACATCAATTCCATGCCCAAAATTCAGAGCAAGGAGGTGACCAAATTACATCGATTCCATACCCAAAATCCAGAGCAGGGAAGGACCAAATTACATCAATTCCATACCCAAAATTCAGAGCAGGGAGGTGACCAAAAGGCATTGATTCCAAACCCAAAATCCAGAGCACAGAGGGACCAAATTACATCGACTCCAAACCCAAAATCCAGAGCACAGAGGGACCAAATTACATCGATTCCACACCCAAAATTCAGAGCAGGGAGGTGACCAAATTACATCGATTCCATGCCCAAAATTCAGAGCAGAATCCACAGGAATGGCACCTGGTGACATTTCCTTTGCCATTTAAACCAGCTCCTCTTAAAGAGGAAAATCCCGAGTGAACAAAGTCTCTCCTAACCAAGAGCAAACACTGGCCCAGAGAAAAAGGCTTCGAATAATTTGGAGAGGGTTTTTTTTCTTACAGAGGATAAAACCTCCTTGTGATTTCAGATGTCAACCAGACTTTTCTTGATTCCCAGCACTAATTTATGATTAAACATTTTACCCTAGACTTGAGTATGGATGGAGAGTTCCCTGTTGCTGAGAGCTAAGCAATAATAAAAATCCATATCATATTATAAATAATATTTTACATTATAAACAATATTTTCTTATATTATAAATTTATTGTGTAATATACTAATAATATAAAAAAAAATATGATATTTCTGAGCAGTGATTTCTGTCCTAAGACCTCCAGCCAGCCCTGGTTCAGCAGCCTCACTACATCTCTACCAACGTGGAATGCACTGGACGCTGATTGTGGTTTTGCCATTAACACCTCCCCTGGTTAACTCCTCATTCACTAATTATTCTCACATGCAAATGAAGGCAAGCACGTGACAGAACTGTCTCAGGGCTCTTCGAAATTCAGTTCCTTTCCCACTTCAGAAGGGAAGGGCACTCTCTGAAATCAGCTGTAGAACTGCAGCAGAGAGCAGTGGAGCCTTCCCTTACAACTTCCTTTGTGGTTTCCCTTCTTCCCTTCCAATTTCTTTCCTATCTTCCCTTCTTTCCCTCCAGTTTCTCTCCTGTTATCCCTTCTTCCCCTCCAAATTCCTTCGTGTTTTTCCTTATTCCCTTCCAATTTCTTTTTTCTTCTTCCTTTCCAATTTCCTTCCTGTTTTCCCTTCCTCCTTTCCAATTTCTTTCCTGCTTTCCCTTCTTCCCTTCCAATTTTGTTTTTCATTCTTCCCTTCCAAATTCCTTCCTGTTTTCCCTTCTTCCCCTTCCAATCTCCTTTGTGTTTTTGCTTCTTCCCCTCCAATTTTATTCCTGTTTTCCCTTCTTCCCTTCCAATTTCTTTGTGCTTTTCCCTTCCACTTTCCTTCCTGTTTTCCCTTCCAATTTCCTTTGTGTTTTCCCTTCTTCCCTTCCAATTTCCTTTGTGTTTTTCCTCCTTCAGTTCCAATTTCTTTCCTGTTTCCCTTCTTCTTTTCCAATTTCATGTTTTGCCTTCTTCCCTTTGAATTTTCTTTGTGTTTTCTCATCTTCCCCTCCTGTTTTCTTCCTGTTTCCCTTCTTTCCTTCCAAATTCCTTCCAGTTTTCTCTTCCAATTTCCTTTGTGTTTTCCCTTCTTCCCTTCTAAATTCCTTTGTGTTTTTCCTCCTTCACTTCCAATTTCCTTTGTATTTTCCTTTCTTCCCTTTCAATTTCTTTCATATTTTCCCTTTCCTTCCACTCTCTTTTGTGTTTCCATTCTTCCCTTCCAATTTCCTTTGTGTTTTTCATTCTTCCCTTCCATTTTCCTTTGTTTTCCCTTCCACCCTTCCAATTTCATGTTTTCCCTTCTTTCCTTTCAATTCCCTTTGTGTTTTCCCTTCTTCCCTTCCATTTCCTTCGTGTTTTTCCTCCTTCACTTCCAATTTCCTTCCTGTTTCCCTTCTTCCTTTCTAATTTCATGTTTTCCCTTCTTCCCTTCGAATTTCCTTTGTGTTTTCTCTTCTTCCCTTCGTGTTTCCTTCCTGTTTTCCCTTCCTGTGTCCTTCCTGTTTTCCCTTCTTCCCTTCCAATTTCCTTTGTATTTTCCCTTCCTCCCTTTCAATTTCTTTCATGTTTTCCCTTCTTCCCTTCCAATTTCCCTCCTCTTTTCCCATCTCTTCCTCATTATTTTTTCCAAACCCCATCCTCCCCATCCTTTTTGTGTGGAAATGCAGCTCCAAGGGGAAGGGGAGGCACCTGCCAGGCTGCAGCCACCCCCTGGTTTGCTGTTTGTTGTCACAGGACACGAGAGGCCACTTCAAACACAACCAAAACAAACTCCTCACTAAAGCCACACCAGTGCCATTAATCCCAGGACGGGTTTGACCCGCTGCTTGCAGCAATTCCTTAAATCTCCCTTAAGCTGAGGAGCACAAAGGGGCTGCTGCGCTGGCCTTGGGACAGGAAATAAATTATTTATTTTTTATTGTGGTGACCCCAAATCTCACACCAGCTGGGGCTGTGCCCCACAAATCCGCAGCCAGGATGGCTTGGGAGTGACCTCACAAACTTCTGTGACTTCTGGTAGTGCCAGGCTTACAAAAAATTAATTTTTAGTAGTGCCAGGCTTGCAGGAAATTAATTTTTGGTAGTGACAGGCTTACAGGAAATTCATTTTTAGTAGTGCCAGGCTTACAGATAATTCTTTTGTGGTAGTGCCACCATACAGATAATTCATTTCTGGTAGTGCCAGGCTGACAGGAAATTAATTTCTGGTAGCGCCAGGCTCACAGAAAATTCATTTCTGGTAGTGCCAGGCTTATATGAAAATTCATTTTTGGTAGTGCCAGGCTTACAGATAATTAATTTCTGGTAGTTCCAGGCTTACAGGAAATTCATTTTTGGTAGTGCCAGGCTCACAGGAAATTCATTTTTGGTAGTGCCACTTTACAGATAATTCATTTCTGGTAGTGCCAGGGTTATAGGAAATTAATTTTTGGTAGTGCCAGGCTTACAGATTAATTCCTTTCTGGCAGTGCCGGGTTTATAGAAAATTAATTTCTGGTAGTGCCAGGCTCACAGATAATTCATTTCTGGTATTGCCAGGCTCACAGGAAATTCATTTCTGGTAGTGCCAGGCTTACAGATAATTCATTTCTGGCAGTGCCACCTTACAGATAATTCATTTCTAGTAGTGCCAGGCTTACTGGAAATTCATTTCCTGAGGAGGAAAAGGCCTCAGGCCATGTTTGGGTGCAGATCTGTGGCTGAGTGAGCTGGGTTTGTACCCAGCCCTCCAAGATGCTCTGTCTGTCCCTGGGTGCTGCTCCCCTTCCTCTGCTCTCATGTGCACGGGACAGGAATCGCCCGGTGGCACACCTTTGGAAATTGCCATGAGCACTGCAGGACTGCAGCTGCTCAGCCTGTGAGAAGGACAAACATCCATCCCCCCTTCATTTTTATTTCGCAGTGGGAAATTCTGTGCTCAATCCTTTGGAGAAACCATCTACATCCACTTCCCCCTTCATTTTTATTTCCTAGTAGGAATTTCTGTGCTCAGTCCTTTGCAGGAGACATCCACGTCCATTTCCCCCTTCAATTTTATTTCCCAATGGGAAATTCTGCGCTCAATTCCTTACAGGAGCCATCCACACACATTTCCTCCTTCATTTTTATTTCTTAGTGGGAAATTCTGTGCTCAATCCTTTGGAGAAACCATCCACATCCACTTCCCCTTTCATTTTTATTTCCCAGTAAGAATTTCTGTGCTCAATCCTTTGGAGGAGCCATCTCTATCCCTTTCCCTTTTCATTTTTACTTCTCAATGGGAAATTCTGTGCTCAGTCCTTTGGAGGAGCATCCACACCCATTTCCCCTCTCACTTTTTCTTCCCACTAGGAAATTCTGTGTTCAGCCCTTTGGAGGAACCATCCATGTCCATTTCCTCCTTCACTTTTATTGGAAATTCTGTGCTCAATACTTCGGAGGAGCCATCCACATACACTTCCCCCTTCATTTTTATTTCCTAGTAGGAATTTCTGTGCTCAATCCTTTGGAGGACCCATCCACATCCATCCCCCCTTCACTTTTATAGGGAATTCTGTGCTCAATCCTTTGCAGGAGCCATCCACATCCACTTCCCCCTTCACTTTTATTTCTTAGTAGTAAATTCTGTGCTCAATCTTTTGCAGGAGCCATCCACATCCACTTCCCCCTCCATTTTTATTTCCCACTGGTAAATCCTCAATCCTTTGGAGGAGCCATCCAAGGACTGGGCCACTCCAGACTTGCCCAACATTTTCCCCCAAAAGTGACCAGAATCAGCAGCTTTGCACAGCCCAAATCTGCCCTTCCCTCTGGATTTTCCCTGTTCTTGAGCTGCTGCTTTTCATCCCAAACCTGATGGAGTCCAAGCTCAGTTCCAAATTTGTTACAATGAGCGCCCATAATTCTGTGTATGGTTATTAAAAACACAAGTATCCAATCAGTTCTAGAATTGCAAAGTTTCCCATTAACTTCTAAAAGCAATTAGGTTCCTTTTTTTTTTTTTTTTTCCTTTTTAATTAAATACTGGTGGTAAAAGAATGGCTTTATAAAACAGTTTGAATTTTTGACTATTTAATTTCACTCACTTTGTGAAACTGAGAGATTCCCAAAATCCCTCCTCATCCTTCCTTTCCCTCAGAGCATCCTTTTGGTTTTTTCCTTTTTGATGGGAATGGTTCAGTGCATCCATCTCAGATTTATCTCTGGCACCTTTTCAGCCACTTTTTGTCCTCTCAGATTTGGTGGAACAGCTCCTGTGCCATCTTAGTGACTTTGGACCCCAAAATTTCCCTTTTGTGTCGAGCAGGGCTTTATCCACTCCCATTTAATACAAGGAACAAGGCCTAAAATGTTCATAAAACTAAAATTCATGGCTTCAGTTATAAATCTACTGAGTATAAGAAAAACAAGCAGCAAAATCTGGTTGCCCATCAAGAATTCAATAATTTTTAAAAAGGGTCTGGAGTGTAGGTGATGGCAGGGAGGAGCCACTGCTGCTAAGACAGAAGAAATAATTTCAATTTCTTTCCATGTCTGCCCCAGAAACCTGATTCTTGAACTTATTTTCCCAGGAAACAGGGCCATGACATTGCACAAAGAGGCTAATTCCACCCTATAGCATGCACAGATGATTTGCCTGGGGAGAACACATTTTATATTTTAATGTATAAATCTAAATATGTGCAAGTGGGACTGCCTGGAGCACCAGCAGAGGCAGGGCAGCCAGGAGTTCTGTGTTATTTAAAGAGCAAATCAGAATGAAGGAGGGATGCATCCCCAAATATTTGGGATTTTCTTCTGCTACGGGAAATTTCCAGACATGAGATTTCTTTTTTTTGTTCCAGTTTGCTGAAACCCTGCAAGTCCAACACCACAATTGTGAGTTTGTCCCTGAGTGAAGCCTGAACTTATCCCAAAAATTCAGAAATGCTGAACTTGGTTTCACAGCTAAATCCTCAAGCTATGAAGAGGGAAAAGTTGGTTAAAAGAGGGAGATGCGCATTCCCATCTCTGCCTGAGATTTTTCATTTCCAAATATTGAGCTGCTCCACTCCAGCTCATCCTTTCACTGGGAATTGCAATCAATGCCCCCATCTCACTAAAAGGACGTCTGTGTCCCTCATGGATTAAAATTTTATATAAATAATTGTATTTATTCAGATATTTTAATTAATTTATTTATTATGTTGGTTTATTTATTTAAATATTTTTAATTTATTTATGATTTTATATAAAATTCTATACAGTCCAACACACGTACACAGAGAGAGAACTTCCCCCTCCTGGCATTCTCAAAGGTGTGAGGAGCAGCATTTCTGAGCTATAATTTTTTTATTCTTATTTTTTATGATTTTAATTTTATTTATTTATTTCAATATTTTAATCTATTTATAATTTTTAATAGAATTCTATAGTTTTGAACTCCAACACATGAACACAGAGAGAGAACTTCCCTCTACTGGCATTCCCAAGAGCGTGAGGAGCAGCATTTCTGAACTATAATTTACTTAATTTTTATTTACTATTTTAATAAATTAATTTATTTAAATATTTCAATTTATCTGTAATTTTAATATAAAATTCTATACTTTCAAACTCCAACACATGAACACAGAGAGGGAACTTCCCCCTCTTGGCATTCCCAAAGGCATGAGGAGCAGCATTCCTGAGCTATAACTTTTTTCATTATTATTTTTTATTATTTTAATTTAATTAATTTATTTAAATATTTTAAATTTATTTATAATTTTATATAAAATTCTATACTTTTAAACTCCAGCACATGAACACAGAGAGAGAACTTCCCTCTTCTGGCATTCCGAAGAGAGTGAGGAGAAGCATTCTGAGCTATAATTGATTTCTGAACTATAATTAATTTCATTTTTATTTATAATTTTAATTTTATTTTTATTTAAATTTTAAAATTTATTTATAATTTTTTATAGAATTCTATAAACTCCAATACACGAACACAGAGAGAGAAGTTCCCTCTCCTGACACTTCCAAAGATGTGAGGAGCAGCTCTGAGTCTGGGGAATGAAATTCTCTTATTTTTAACTGTCTGATCAACTTTCAGACAGAAAATCCAGATGAAATCCTCCTCCTCCTCATCATCATCATCATCATTTACTCCCAAGGTTGCTGTGCCTGGAATTCCAGCTATGACAGAGATTCAGAAATGGCATCAGTGGAACACTCAGGGCTTTATTCATGGAACAATGACTCATTCTGGCACTCCAGCTCATCCCAGTCCTTACAGAATATTCCATGTACAAATCTCACTCTGCTTAATGCATCTGATTGAGGAGGGTGTGGAAATAGATGGAACTCATTGGTTAAAAATATTAAAAAAAAAAAAAAAGACTGAAAAAATCCCTCAAAAGACTGAAAAAAACCCCTCAAATTTGTCACTATTTAATTTCACTCAGTTTGAGAAACTGAGAGATTCCCAAACTCCCTCCTCATCCTTCCTTTCCCTCAGAGCATCCTTTTGGTTTTTTCCTTTCTGATGGGAATGGTTCAGTGCCTCCATCTCAGATTTATCTCTGGCACCTTTTCAGCCACTTTTTGTCCTCTCAGATTTGGTGGAGCAGCTCCTGTGCCATCTTAGTGACTTTGGACCCCAAAATTTCCCTTTAGTGTTGAGCAGGGGTTTAACCCCTCCCATTTTATATAAGGAACAAGGCCTAAAATGTTCATAAAACTAAAATTCATGGCTTGAGTTATAAATCTACTGAATATAACAAACAAACAGCAAAATCTGGTTGCCCATCAAGAATTCAATGATTCTTAAAATGGGTCTGGAATGGAGGTGATGGCAGGGAGGACCCACTGCTGATAAGAGAGAAGAAATAATTTTAATTTCTTTCCATGCATTTTCAACTTTTCCATAATTTCAATTTCTTTCTGCATTTTCCAGAAGCATCAGAGCCATGTGAGAACAGAGCAGCAAAACCTGAGCGCTACTGGGAGGATTTTCTCGCTGCCCAGCAAGCCAGGAGAATAAAATATTTCAGAATGCAACACTTGAGTGGAAATTCTGGGCAGATAATTTCAGTGGTGCTCTACGAGAGGCTTAAAAGCTTCCCTTAAAATGCACTTTACAGCTGTGGCACACTAATGACGGTGCAAGACCACAAAACATTCCCCAAATCATTTCCCTAATGACCCAAAGCTTTCAGATGGGCTGGTTGGGTTTGCTGTGTGTGATTTAAATGAGGATTGAGTTGAAAATTAAAGATTGAGCCAGAGCAGGAGGTGTCACCTGTCTCTCAGGAGTGCACCTGTATTACAAACAGAACGCCTGCACAGCAAATACAGGATGATTTTGGGGTCAATACTGACTCAATCTAGGCAGAGCACATCCAAATCTTGGGTTTTTCCTTGCTCCACAGCTGGAATACAAAGATTTTAGGGATAGAATTGCTTCCAGCCTGTGGCAGTTTGAACTGCTGCCATTCAATCCAGGTAAAATGGGATATTTTTACCAAATATTCTGAATTTTTAACTGGGAGATCTCAGCACAAAGGATTTTTTTACCTTCTATTTGTTCTTTCAACGTCCTTCCTGACTGCTGGGTGCATGGCTGGGATTGCTGGGTGTGTGGCTGGGATTTTGGGATGCACGGATGGGATTTTGGGATGCACGGATGGGATTTTGGGGTGCATGGATGGGATTTTGGGATGCATGGGCAGATAATTTCAGTGATGTGGCAGATAATTTTTGGGGTGTGCGGTTGGGATTTTGGGATGCAGGGCTGGGATTTCTGTGTGTGCTGCTGGGATTTCTGCAATTCCTGCAAAGCTGGAGCAGAGCACCCTTGGAAGTCACTGCTCTTTAGTCAAGTTTAGACAGGCTTGGGATCAGAAAAGAGTTTCAGAAGTTATTGAGATGAAGGAAGGCACAGAGACACAATTTTACACGAGGCACACGAGCTGTCCTTTCACTGGACACCATTCCATAATTCCTTGGATGGTTGCAGTTTCCTTCATTACACGTGCAAGCATCAGTGCCTATTTTTGCTCCTTATCCCTAATAAATCCCAGTAAATTTGGAATCCATCTCACATTTCCTTGGGCCTCCTCATGGCAAGGGAAGTTTTGTGCCCTCCACATTCATGGTCCATGAGGGAGAGCAGAGATGGAAGTGGGGTGTGCCATCTCCATGAATTCCCTCCCAGAGAATGGAAGTGGGGTGTGCCATTCCCTCTCCATTAATTCCTTCCCAGGGATGGAAATTGAAGGGGAAGTTCTCTCCATGAATTCCCTCCCAGGAAGTGGAAATTCTCCTCTCCATGTTCCTTCCCAGGGATGGAAGTGGAAGTTCTCCTCTCCATTAATTCCCTCAGAGGGATGGAAGTGGGGTGTGCCATCCCCTCTCCATGAATTCCCTTGTAGGGATGGAGGTGGGATGTGCCATCCCCTCTCCATGAATTCCCTCCCAGAGATGGAAGTGGAAATTCTCCTCTCCATTAATTCCCTCAGAGGGATGGAATTGTGGTGTGCCATCTCCTCTCCATGAATTCCCTTGTAGGGATGGAGGTGGGATGTGCCATCCCCTCTCCATGAATTCCTTCCCAGGGAATGGAAGTGGAAGTTCTCCTCTCCATGAATTCCATCCCAAGAATGGAAGTGGAAGTTCTCATCTCCATTAATTCCCTCAGAGGGATGGAATTGGGATGTGCCATTCCCTCTCCATTAATTCTCTCCTAGGAATGGAAATGGAATTTCTCCTCTCCATGAATTCCCTCCCAGGGATGGAAGTGGAAGTGGAAGTGGAACTTCTCCTCTCCATGAATTCCCTCCCATGAATTCCAGTGGGCTGTGCCATCCCCCCTCCATGAATTCCCTCCCAGGCCATTTCTGGTCCTTCGCTTCCCTCTCAGGGACTCCAAACAAGGCCGAAGTTTCCATTTCCCTATCTCAGCACAAACACTCTGCTGGGAGCTGGATTGTTTCCTTTGCATTTCACATTCCAGTGGAAACATTCCCTGAAAAACAGCGCCTATCTCCCTGGCTATCCAGGGGCTGAACTGAATAAAAACTGAATAAAAACTGGGCCTGGAACCCAAGGAAAACAGGACATTTTTGTGCTCGAGCTGGGAGAAACAAACCCAGCAATTAAAGGCAGCTCTCAGGGCGAGCCACCTTCCTTGTTTCCTTCCTCCTCTCCTCATTTACAGCTCCCGAGTTGTTCCTTTCCTCGTTGCAAAAGGTCCAGGACTGTAACAGTGCCACGTTCTCCTGGAAATCTCCTTAAATGGCACATGATGGAAGCCATATGATGGGAGCTTAATTACACAGGGGGCATATGGGAGGCATATGACACGGGGACATATGGAAGGCATATGATGGAAGGGCATCCGAGGACATATGATGGGAGCCTAATTAATTGACAATACATTCCTCTCATCAGGGGGAGGGCTGGAATGCTGTTTTGTTCTCAGGGAAAATATGCACATTGAATTATGCTCGCCACTGGCCATTCTCCTTTTTGAATTCTGGGGTTTGGAGCGGGATGGGTCTTTTCATTTACGTCTCACGGATTCAGCATGGAGTTGGGTTTGAGGGGATTGTTATAAATAATCACCAGTTTTGAACCTCCTGAAGTTTGGAGTGTGAGGAGCGAATCTGAAATGTCACCACCAAAAAAATAAGAAAAGAAGAAAAGCCTGTTCTTATTTGGGATTATTCACAAAACTGGTCCTAAAGAAGTCCCAAACAGGTTAAAAAACCACAAAAAAAAAAAAAAGAAAAATAAAGAGTCAGTGGTTATTCACAAAGCTGTTCCCAAAGTCCCAGACAAGTTAAAGAATCACAAAAAAAAAATCCCCAAAAAAGAAGAGCATGTTCTTATTTGGGATTATCCATAAAGCTGCTCCTAAAGAAGTCCCAAACAGGTTTAAAAAAAATTTAAAAATGGCATGTTCCTATTTGGGATTATTCATAAAGCTGCTCCTAAAGAAGTCCTAAACAGGTTAAAAAAACACAAAAAAACCAACCAAAAACAAAAAAAGAAGACCATGTTCTTATTTGGGATTATTCATAAAGCTGGTCCTAAAGAAGACCTAAACAGGTTAAAAAACCATCAAAAAAACCCAGAAAAAGAGCATGTTGTTATTTGGGATTATTCATAAAGCTGCTCCTAAAGAAGTCACAAACAGGTTAAAAAACCACAGGAAAAAAAAAAAAAAAGAAGAAGAAGAGTGTGTTATTATTCACAAAGTTGTACTTAAAGAACTTCCAAACAGGTTAAAAAACCACAAAAAATCCCAAAAAAAGAAGAACCTGTTCTTATATGGGATTATTCACAAAACTGTTCCTATAGAGTCCCAAATATGTTGAGAAACCGCCAAAAGAAACCGAAAAAAGGGGAGCCTGCTCTTATTTGGGATTATTCATAAAGCTGCTCCTAAAGAAGACCTAAACAGGTTAAAAAAAACCCCAAAAAAAGAGCCTGTTCATATTTGGCATTATTCACAAAGCTGCTCCTAAAGAAGTCCCAAACAGGTTAAAAAACAACAAGAAAAATACCCCAATAAAGAAGAGCCTATTCTTATTTGGGATTATTCACAAAACTGCTCTTAAAGAAGTCTCAAACAGGTTAAAAAAACACAGAAAAAAAAAAAAAAATAAGAGCCTGTTCCTATTTGGGATTAGTCACAAAACTGCTCCTAAAGAAGTCCCAAACAGGTTAAAAATACACAGGAAAAAAAGAAAAAATAAGAACTTGTTTTTATCTGGGATTATTCACAAAGTTGCTCCTAAAGAAGTCCTAAACAGGTTAAAAAACCACCACAAAAAAAAAAAAAAAGGGGCCTGTTCTTATTTGGGATTATTTATAAGGCTGCTCCTAAAGAAATCCCAAATAGGTTAAAAAACCCAAAAAAAGAAGAGCCTATTCCTATTTGGGATTATTCACAAAACTGCTCCAAGAAGTCCTAAACAGGATTAAAAATATGAAAAAACCCCAAGAAAAGAAGAGCATGTTCTTATTTGGAATTATTCATAAAGCTGCTCTTAAAGAAATCCCAAACAGGTTAAAAAACCACAAAAAAAAACCAACAAAAAAGGAAGACCCTGTTCCTGTTTAGGATTATTCACAAAGCTGCTCCTAAAGAAGTCCCAAACAGGTTAAAAACCCTCATGGAAAAAAACCCCTCTGAGCTGGAAGGGAATCAATGCAGCTGAAAATTTGCACTTCCATCTGCAGAAAGATTTATGGGGGGGAAACAAGGTAGTGCCTGGGACGTGCCAAGAAGATTCCTCATTTTGGAACTACCTGCATGTGTTTGGGGCATGGCTCTGAAACACAGAGCAGCCTTGTGTTATCCCACATCCTCTCCTTGTCCTGAGAGCTATAAACCATGCCAGGGGTACCTGTAACCTCTCTGAAAGCAAAATGGGATCAAAATCCCATTAATCCACACTTGGAATAACTCATAAGCGAGCCCTGAGTTACCCTCACAGCTTCTCTTTGCATTCAGCAAACAGGGATTTGCAGATATTTAAGTTTTTAAGGGTCATTTTACCAGAAAAAAACTCCCAATTTTCTGGGTTATTTAGATGCCTTGAAATATCATTATGGTGTTCACATTTTTGGATTAACCTGATGAAATTAACCCCGTGCCTGCTCTTTATTTTTCTTCACCAACTGAACAAGTTTAGGAAGAGACAGAGCCTCTAAATTCTGGGAACTCAGAAAACCTTGCCAGGATTACTCATCTAGAGAGTGAAAAGATTTAAGTTCAGGTCCTGGGCCCTGACCAAGGGTTATGGCCACCACCTTCACCCAGGCCCCAGAGGAGTTGAACCCTGAGTGCTGCCAGCGTCAAAATGTTCACTTTTCTCTGCCAACTTTAGCGGAGTTTCAAGGGTTTTTCAGGTCTCCAATATTCAGGCAAATGAAGACAAGGATTTCAGGAGCAGTTGGGTAAATTGGATGTTCCCAATTCCTTGCATTTAAAAATGTAAAACCATCAGAAATGTGAGGTTTTTGGCCCCACAGCTTCTCCACAACATTGGGTTGTTCCCCATCTCCTTCACCCAAACTGCTGGGAGGGAGAAGCAAACCTTAATTAAACCTAAATTAAACCCAAATTTAATGCACAAAACCGCCTAAAAATCCCTAAAAATTTCAGCTGAGTGTATTCTCCACTGAATATTCCCAAGGAAGAGCTCTCCTGATTTAGGTACTTTCACCAAAACCCTCCAAGGATTTTTCTGGAATAAATATCTGGATAAATCCTCCAAGGCTTTACCTGGAACAAATATCTTGATAAAACCTCCAAGGCTTTATCTGGAATAAACATCTAGATAAAGTCTCCAAGGCTTTATCTGGAATAAAAATCTGGATAAAACCTCCAAGGCTTTATCTGGAATAAAGATCTAGATAAAGTCTCCAAGGCTTTATCTAGAATAAAAATGGGGATAAAACCTCCAAGGCTTTATCTGGAATAAAGATAAAACCTCCAAGGCTTTACCTGGAACAAATATCTCGATAAAACCTCCAAGGTTTTATCAGGAATAAAGATCTCGATAAAACCTCCAAGGCTTTACCTGGAACAAATATCTTGATAAAACCTCCAAGGCTTTATCTGGAATAAAAATCTGGATAAAACCTCCAAGGATTTATCTGGAATAAAGATAAAACCTCCAAAGCTTTATCTTGAATAAAGATCTGGATAAAACCTTCAAGGCTTCATCTGGAATCACCATTCTTGTTTAACTGCCGGTGTAGAATTAACTGAGCCAATCAAAGTCTAATGGAAAGGAGGGAAAAAAATGCAGGATATTTTTACCTTTGGAGACTTCTGCTTGCTGACCATGCAGGCAGGAGCACTGAGAGGTTGCCATGGTGCTTTTTGGGGAATGTTAACACCACGCTGCTCGAGGGCTAATGAAGGAAGACAAATATCACTGGATTTGCTACAAACTCAATAAAACAGCACCAACAAGTAGAAAAAGAAAAAAAAAAAACCCGCTTTTAAAATCAACATTTTGATAATTCTAGAGATTTCAAAAGGTTTTCCAGCTGGTCTTACCTGCTCTTTTCCTGTTCCAGGTGTCCAGAGCAAAGAGTGCTGAGGATTTTTGGTCGCTCCTCGCGCCGGTGTGTGCAAGACCCAAGGAAAGCTAGGAGGTTGTACAGTTATCTCCCTTGGTGTAATTCTAAACTATACAACCTACTACCTCAACCTGGATGCATGCAGTCAAAAATTCATAACCTCAGGGGCTTCTAATTACACACAAAAAAATTAAAAAAAAAAAAAAAAAAGGCCTCCAAATCCTGAGTGGTTTTAATTTAGAGGGAATAAACTGCTGGGGGAAAGACACCAAGCCCAAATTCAGCTCCCCACAATGGAACTGGGATAAGACACAACAAGCCAGGGTTATTCCTGCTGGATTTGGGTAAGATCACGGAGGTTTTCACACGAGATGGAATTTTTTCCCCTGGCCAAAATAATGGTGTTCCCCTTCCAGAGCAGATTCAGAGCATACACAGACATATTTATTTCTTAGAAAGCATTTAAAGAAGGCTCAGGGTGAAATTTTTCTTTTCCTTTCTGGACACACCACGCCGACCTCGACCTTGGCTCCTGGATGTCTGAAGGATGTGCAGGAACGGGGTTGGGAGAGAACTGCAGAAGGGGCACAAATCCTGAGCTGAATTTAACCCTTGCACCAAAGGGTCCAAATGAACCAATCTGGGAAATCACCTCAGCAGGCAGCCACCTTCCCTTCACAAGCCACATATTTTTAACTTGTATTAATATAATATAATTACAGTCGCATTAATTAATGTAATGTATTAATTCCCAGCCAAACAAGCAGGATGTTATCCTTGCGACTCACCCAGCACCCACCAAGGTAGCACTTAAAGCAGCAGACTTCCTGATTTTTATTATTTTTATATTTATTTTTAATTTTTTTATTTAATTATTATTATTACTATTATTATTCTTATTTTGTTACTGGCTTTATTGTTATTATCATCCCCAAATGTGCTGGAGCTGCCCCTCAGGTGAATCCAGCCCCTGCCACAGGAAGGAGATTCCAAAGGAATCAAACCTCAGGGATGAACACTGAGCTCTGCCGATTTCCCAGGATAAAGCAGAATTCCTGATGATGGAAAAGGCACTGCCCTGCCTTTACACCCCAATCAGAACTCAGCCTGCAACAGCAGGAGAACACGTTGGAAAAAAACGCAAAATAATCTTTCTGTGATGTCTGAGTGCCCATGGTGTTGATGGTATCTCAATTTCTCGTGATTCCATATTTAGTAAAGTTTACTTTGACCAAAGAGTGGAAATGCAGCATATCTGAGCTAGCAGCAGAGAGCACAGGCACTGTTAACTGTGTGGTCAGCTGGAGCAGTGACCAAAGCACAGCTCTGGATCAGGAGCTGGATAAAGCCCCATTATTGTGCCATTACTTGTGCCATTATTTGTGTCATTATTTATTTGTGCTATTATTTGTGTCATTATTTATTTGTGCCATTATTTGTGCTATTATTTGGGCCATTGTTTGTGCCATTATTTATTTATGCCATTATTGGTGCCATTGCACCGTTATTTGTGTCATTATTTCTGCCATTACTTGTGCCATTATCTGTTTGTGCCATTACTTGTGCCACTGTTTGTGCCATTATTTATTTGTGTCATTATTTGTGCCATTATTTGTGCCATTTTTGTGCCATTACTTGTGCCATTATTTTTGCCATTATTTGTGCCATAATTTGTGCCATTATTTATTTGTGCCATTACTTGTGCCATTATTTGTGTCATTATTTGTGCCATTATTTATTTGTGCCATTGCTTGTGCCATTATTTGTGCCATTATTCGTGCCATTACTTCTGCCATTATTTCTGCCATTATTTACTTGTGCCATTATTCCTGCCATTGGTTGTGCCATTATTTGGTTGTGCCATTATTTGTACCATTATTTGTGCCATAACTTGTGCCATTATTTCTGCCATTATTTGTGCCAGCTTGTGCCATTATTTGTGCCATTGTGCCATTATTTCTACCATTATTTATTTGTGCCATTATTTATTTGTGCCATTATTTGTGCCATTATTTCTGCCATTATTTATTTGTGCCATTATTTATTTCTGCCATTATTTATTTCTGCCATTATTTCTGCCATTATTTCTGCCATTATTTATTTGTGCCATTATTTATTTCTGCCATTATTTATTTCTGCCATTATTTCTGCCATTTTTTGTGTCCCTTCGTGTCCCTTCATGTCCCCTGTCCATGCCTGGTCAGGGCAGGAGCAGAGCAGAGGCAGGCACAGCCCTTGTGACACTTCCCCATGGTGGCACCGAGCTCCCTGTTTGTTTTCTGGTGATTTTTGTCAATTATGTCTTTACCCAATTAGCACAATCATACCTAATTACACAATTAGGGCCGATCTGTAATTTAATGACAATGCTGTGATATTTTATCGATGTCAGGGAGCTCCTGTTGAACACGTGGAGCTCTGTGCTCCTAAATCACCTCGTGGGGCCCCAGTGATTTTTGCTGGGACCCCTTTTAGGCCTCTTGCTGTTCCAGGAATGATTTCACCCTTCTGGGGACCAAAGGGAAACTCTGGCCCAGCCCAGCCTTATGCTAAAGCTGCAGTGTAATTAAAAAATTCTGTTTTTTCTCTGCCTGTAACTCCGGATTCCCGAAGGAAACGTGACTCCAGCTGCTGTCCTAGCACAGAAATGCTGGGATTCACATCCAGGGGTTATTTATTTCCAAAAAGAGAGACAGAATTCCTCTGGAGAATTCCTCTCAGGCTCTCCAGCTCTGGATCTCCCACCTGCCCACACCACCAACCCCAGCAGACATCAGGACCAAACTTTAGTCTGAAATGCTGGGATTCACATCCAGGGAATATTTATTTCCAAAAAGAGACAGAATTCCTCTGGAGAATTCCTCTCAGGCCCTCCAGCTCTGGAGTTCCAGCTCCTTGAAGCAAACCTCTGCTTTGAAACACCCAATTTTAATGTACAAAAACCGCCTAAAAATCCCTACAAAATTCAGCTGAGTGTATTCCTCACTGGATCTTCCCAAGGAAGAGCTCTCCTGATTTAGGTACTTTCACCAAAAACCTCCAAGGTTTTATCTGGCATAAATATCTGGATAAAACTTCCAAGGCTTTACCTGGAACAAATATCTTGATAAAACTTCCAAGGCTTTATCTGGAATAAATATCTGGATAAGGCCTCCAAGGATTTATCTGAAATAAATATCTGGATAAAACCTCCAAGGATTTATCTGGAATAAAGATCTGGATAAAACCTCCAGTATTCCCCACTGGATATTCCCAAGGAACAGCTCTCCTGATTTAGGTACTTTCACCAAAAACCTCCAAGGCTTTACCTGGAACAAATCTCTGGATAAAACCTCCAAGGCTTTATCTGGAATAAAGATAAAACCTCCAAGGTTTGCCCACGCCACCAACCCCAGCAGACACCAGCTCCAAGCATTGTCTGGACTGGGAAGTTTTCACTCCTCACTGGTTTTATTCCTGTTCCCTGAGAGAAAAATCCACAAAGTTCCTTCCCCAACCTCATTTCCTATTGAATTTCCCCAAGAATGAGGTGAGAATCCCAACCCAGAGCTGATTTTTGGGAACTGCCTGGTTGGAATATCCCATTCCTTCCAAGCAGTGGAAGCAGCAATTCAGTCACACAGAAAAGCAGTGGTGCAGAGGGGAAAATATTCCCAAAAAATTATTTTATATATATATATATATGAATAATATAAGAATATTCCCAAAAAATTCCATAAAACAGTGCCTCATGCATGAATCCCCTGCTCTAAATCACACTTTATCTGCATTTACAGACCTACTGACTTTGAACAAGATTCCAGCAATGGGCACTCACTATGGATGGGCAGAAAAACTGGATTTTGTCCCATTATAATCAGGAAAATCATCAGCTGATGGGTGCAAAGGGCAGAATATTCCCAAATAATTATTATATATTATATGTAATAATATAATATATGATATTTTACATAATATATACAATAATATTAGAATAATATAAGAATAATAGAATAATATCAGAATATTCCCCAAAAATGTCCTAAAACAGTGCCTCATGCCTGAATCTTCTGCTCTAAATCACCATTTATATTTACAGACCTACTGATTTTGAACAGGATTCCAGCAATGGGCACTCATTATGGAAAGCTGAATTTTGTCTCATTATAATCAGGAAAATCATTGGCTGAGGGGTGCAGAGGGCATAATATTCCCAAATAATCATTATATATTATATATTATATATTATATATATATATATATATATATAAATAATATATAATATAGATTATATAATATATGATGTATATATATAATAATATTAGAATAATATAATAATATTAGAATAACATAAGAATATTCCCAAATAATGCCCCACAACTGTGCCTCATGCATGAATCCCTTGCTCTAAATTACATTTTTCATGCATTTACAGACCTGCTGATTTTGAACAGGATTCCAGCAATGGGCACTCACTACGGATGGGCAGAAAAACTGGATTTTGTCCCATTATAATCAGGAAATCACCAGCTGAGCTTTGGCTCTGAACCTTTGGGGCTGTGACCGATGCAGAAGAAGGAGGAGCTCACCTCCCCTCTCCCATCCCAGGCAGGGCTTGCCAAGGAAGGGGTGGCAAAAACACAAAACACTCCCAAAGCAAATGCACTTCCTGAAGTCATTGAGCAAAAAATAAATACAAAAAAAAAACCCCACAAATGCCATCATTCCATCATTCCAGAGCTGAGATCCCATTTGCAAAATTTCAGCCTGGATTAATATTTTGTTTTTATTTTTTTTCAGACAGGAGGGGTTTTTCACCCTGGAGCTCACCTCACTCCTCCGGCTTTATTTGGCGACAAATTTTTGACAAATAACTGACAAATCTTCTTAGAAGTTGGTTGCAATGAGGAACCTCAAAGGTTTATCCAGCTCTCCTAGAATTCTGGCAAACACCCTAAAAAGGGCTGGAAATCCAAGAGGCCGCAAAGTAGGGAGAGAAACCTCATCTGGGCTCAGCTGAAATCCAGAGCAAGGAAATATTTTGGAAGCTCTCCAAAATTGTTCAGCTCATGACAAAAGCCTTGCGTGAACTTTTAGCCAGGGTTGCAGCAATCTGAAGGTTTGCTCAATATTACATTTCAGTTTTTGGGGTTTTTCTAGGGGAAAGGTGGCTGAGCTCTCACTCCTGAACCAAATCTGATTTTTGGGAGGTATCTTATATAATATATATTAATATATATTATATTATATTATATTATATTATATTATATTATATTATATTATATTATATTATATTATACTATATTATATTATATATGTATATATATAATATTTTTTATATATAAGAATATTAGAAAAATATAAGAATATTCCCAAATCATGCCATAAAACAGTGCCTCATGGCTGCCCTAAATTACAGTTTATATGCATTTACAGACCTACTGACTTTGAATAGGATTCCAGCAACGGGAACTCATGATGGATGGGCAGGAAAACTGAATTTTGTCCCATTATAATCAGGATAATCATCAGCTGAGGGGTGCAGAGGGCAGAATATTCCCAAATAATTATTATATATTATATATCTTATATATAATAATTTATAATATTATATATATATATATACACTAGAATAATATAAGAATATTAGAATAATATAAGAATATTCCCAAATCATGCCCCAAAACAGTGCCTCATGCATTAATTCTCTGCTCCAAATTACAGTTTATGTGCATTTACAGACTTTGAACAGGGTTCCAGCAATGGGAACTCACTGTGGAAAGCTGAATTTTGTCTCTTTATAATCAGGAAAATCATCAGCTGAGGGGTGCAATTATCAACACGAATCCCAGGCCTGCTTTGTGACTGAAACCCTGCACAGCATGGCAGGGTGGCACAACTCGTAAGTGCTGATGGCTCTAAATGATCCCAAAATTATTTTTTAAATTATTTTTTGGTTTATCCCAGGCCTGCTTTGTGACTGAAACCCTGCACAGCATGATCTGGACCTGGAGCCAAGGATGGATTCACCTGCATGTGAAAAATGAAGGAATTGAAGGAAGCTGAACCAACGCCTGGTGCCACCTCCAGGGTGGATTCTTGGGGCTGGATTTCACCATGAAACTCCAAAAATCCAATCAGCTCAGGGAATTCCACTCCTGCAATGCTCCTGAGCAGGTGCCTGGGATCCCTCCCCTAAAAATCCTCTACCTGTTTCCCCCCTCATTCCCTCCCTTACTGATTAGAAGCAAATAAACAAAAAGAGAGGGAGAAAAAAATAAAATCAGATTACCGAAATAACCAGAATACTGAAATTTATCTTCTCTTTAAGAGTTTAACCAGATTTGATTCTCTGAATAAGAATATTTGGACAGGGTTCAAATTCCAGGCCGCACAATTCCATCCTGCTCCTCGCGGATCCCATTTGCCACTGCATATGGTTATTCTAATTATTGGGTGCTCCTGTGCTGACAGGGGCTCACTGCGCTCCTCACCAGGCTGGGAAAGGAGGGAACACACAAATAAATTCATTTTTCAGCCCTCAGTGGGGACCATAACAAATAAATTCCATTTTTCGTCCCCTCAGTGGGGACCACGAGGCTGCAGGAGACCTTACAGGTGTTCTCAGGCAGAAACAGGAGTGAGGAATGGTCAGGGAGGAATGGCACAGTGATATTTTGAAGGGAAAAAGAAAGATTTAACAAATATTAAAATATAAATCAAAAAAAAAAGAGGAGATTTGGGCAAGCTTGGATTCCTCAGAGAGGAACTTTTGGTGCTTTCAAGTTTAACTCTGGCCGAACAAGCCCAGCAAAACCTCCCCAGATGCAGCCACACAGGAGGGTTTGGGGTTTTTTAACCTCTAGAGCAGCAACTCTGCCCATTTCCAGAGAAAGGAGCTGCACTAATGAAGGCACTGATTTTTTTGAGAGGATTTTGGGACATTTTGGGGTAATTCTCACATCCAAGTGCTCTGCTTTGATTCCAGCAGTGCCTCTTGAAGTCCCCCTGTGGCTTCCAGGCGGGTGAAGGGCTCTGATCTCGGCGGTTCATATTATTATATATTATATATTATATATTATATATTATATATTATATATTATATATTATATTGTATTTTAATTATATATTATATATATGCTGACATGATTCCTGCTGCTCACCTCACTCCTTCAGCTTTTGTTGAAATTTTATATATTATATATAATACATAAAATATATAATGTATATAATATATAATATATAATATATAATATATAATATATAATATATAATATATAATATATTATATATTATATATTATATATTATATATTATATATAGTATATAGTATATAGTATATAGTATATAATATATATTATATAAATTATATATGATATGTAATGTATAACAATATATTTGAATATATACTGAGATATAATACAAAATATTAATTATATGTCATATATAACATATAATATCTATAATGCATAATCATGAATTATATTAATTATTATGCATTAATATATTGAATATAATGAATAGTAATTTTTAAAGGGGGAAATAATAATAATTTAAAAAAAAAACCCTTGCAAGCACAGGTTTTATTTGGTTTATTGGATAAGATGAGCTCAGAAAAGCTGAGCTGCTGGTGCTGTTCCTTCCATCCTCCCTGCAAGAGCTTCCTCGAGCCTGTCCCACAGAGCTGAGCCACAGCAAACCCCAAATTCACCCCAAAAAACCAGGAGCAACCAGCAAATATGTGAAATGCACTTTCAAATGAAATGCACTTTAAATTTCAGTGAGAACAGGTTTTATTGGATAAGCTGAGCTCAGAAAAGCTGAGCTGCTGCTGCTGCCAGAGGTGCCCTCCTTCCATCCTCCCTGAGCCTGTCCCACAAGGCTGAGTCACAGCAAACCCCAAACTCACCCCAAAAACCCAGGAGCAATCAGCAAACGTGAAATGCATTTTAAATCTCAGTGAGAACAGGTTTTATTTGGTTTATTGGATAAGATGAGCTCAGAAAAGCTGAGCTGCTGGTGCTGCTCCTTCCATCCTCCCTGAGCCTGACCCATAAAGAGTTTGGGGTTTGCTGAGCCACAGCAAACCCCAACCTCACCCCAAAAACACCAGAAGCAATCAGCAAACATTTTCAGCCTCAGAAATAACTCCCTGCTCCTCCTCCCAGCAGCTCACCCCACTTCTGCCGCCACTTCTCCGAAGTTTCCTTTCTAAGCATCCAGCTGTGTTTAGACCAAGCCTCTCACCAAAAGGAGGTAAAAAAAAAAAATAAAATTCAGATATTGATTAGCAGGTCCCAACTTATTCAGGAAGAAACTGCGCTAAAGAGAAGAAAAAAATAAATCTGTTTCTTCTTTCCTCTTTTTTATGATTCAAGTATTGATTTCCTAATTAAAAAAATATCAAACCAAATGGTGGCGCCTCATTTTGGGACGTATCTGACCCAATTCCCCTGCCAGGGGTTGTTGGCTCTCTCCAAGCAATGTCACCTGAAGTGCCAGAACATCCTTGACCAAATCCAGAACATCCTTGACCAAATCCAGAACATCCTTAAACATTCTAGAACATTCTTGACCAACCCAGAACAACCTTGAACAATCCAGAACATCCTTCACCAATCCAGAACATCCTTGACCAATTCCAGACCCTCCTTGAACAATCCAGACCATCCTTGAACAATCCAGAACATCCTTGAACAATCCAGAACATTCTTGACCAATCCAGAACATCCTTGACCAATCCAGAACATCCTTGACCAATTCCAGGCTTTTCTCAGCCCATTCCACCCCAAATGACTTCCCAGAGGAGAGACCACCCCACAGAAATCTGGATTTTATTGGGTTATACCAGCTCATTTCTCCTTGGAGCTCAGACTAAACGAGCCCAGGGGAACCCAAGGTGATGAACACCCACAGCACTTAAAAAACCAACCCCAAAGCAGCCCAGATTATTCACAGATCTTCTGGAAAAATCAGTTTTTGCTGTCCCAATCTCCTCCTGCTCCCTTGGTGAGCTGCTGCTCATCCCACCACGGATGGAGCAACCTCAAATCCCAAAGGGGAGCTTGGCTCCAGGTGCCTGTTCTGGGTAAAATCCCACCACAAAACAATCCAGGAGCAAAAGTTCTGCTGGAAACGACTCATCAGCTTCTATTCCTTGATTTCCCATCCAAATCTTTGGGAAATATTCAGCACCGACTTTTATACCCAACTTTACATCACACAGGGCACCAAAATGCAATATTTCCCTTTTTTTTAATCCTAGTTTCAGCTCACAGGGAGCAAGAAGAGTGGCTGGACTTCTCTGACTTCCTTTTAATATAAACTTCTATAATAAATAGAAAACACATAGAAAACCCTGGAAATTCAGCAAAGAGAGGAAAAAAAAAAAAACCCTTTTTGGCCTACAGCAGCGTATGTCAAAGCAGCCAAGTTCAAACCAGAGAAATTTAAAAGTGGAAATGCAGAGCAAATCTTTGGTGGAATTAACACTGAGAGCTGCTGGAAAGAAAGAGTCAGACTTTATTTTCAGCTCACAGCCTAATTATTTTCATATAGAATCTGTACATTGGGGTTTTAAAAAATGACAAAAATAATTCTTCCACTCTCCCAACTTTAAATTTTTTTTTTACTTTTCCACAGCAGCCTTTGCACTGCCTGCTCCCATGGGGTTTTTCCTGTCCTATCCTTTCATTTGGATTTTCCAACATGATTATTTTCTCTTAAAAACTATTTGAAAAGACACAAACACCATGAAATTGGGAGGATTGGGGTTCTGTAATAAACTGATTTTTGAGAGAGGAGCTGGAGGGCCAAGGTCAGAGAAGGGATTCCAAGTTCCTGGATATAAAGGAGGAGAAGTGATTGTTCCTCTCAAAAATTCCTGGACTAAGCAAGGAAGGAATAACTCCATCTTACAAATGGAATAAATGAATTAATTTTCATAAATGAAATATTTCAAATATTATAAGTGAAATTATTTAATAAATGAAATAGAAAGAAATTAAATTATTTCATCAAATAAATGAAATTATAAATGAAATTATTTAATCTGCTCCAGAATCAACACAAGAATGTTCCCTATCACATCCCCATCACCAGAGCAAGGCAGGCCATGGGTGGGATTTAATTTCTTCATCCTGATGTCAAAATCAACTTTCCCCCATCCCATCTTCCTCAGCACCAACCAAGCAAAGACCCCTTTGGGCACTGAAAGCTGAGGGAGAGGTTTGCAACTCCACTTATACATTCCTCAAAATAAAAATAAAAATAAAAATAAAAAAAATAAATAAAATAAATAAAAATAGAATTAAAATAAATAAAAAATAAATAAAAATAAAAGAGGGAGGAGGGGGAAAAAGGGAGGGAAGAGTGAAGGATATTTGAAGTGCAGCAGCACCCCAGGGTGCTCTTGCCAGCCAGCCCCAGACCTATAGATACAAGCTTGTGTGGAATATGAGCACAAGTTCGGATCTACGGGTTTGCGGCAGCAGGCAGGGATTCCTGCAGCACTGACAGGGTTTGGGGTCACTTTTAGGGGATGATGGAAAGAGGAAAAACCTTCCTGCAGGTGGAATTTGTGAGTTTTAGCCAGGAGCTTTCGTTCTCTCAAAGCCCCTCCTTGGATGTGGGGGGCAGAGTGGATTTTTGATTTTGTGCTGATATAAAGCCACAGATCCCTGCGCTCCCATGGGAGCCTTAAGAAAATCAACGAAATAAAATAAAATAAAATATTAAACCAAGCAAAACAAAGCTGATCTGTGGTTCTTCCTCACAAGCAATTTGCTGGACAGAATTTCTGGTGATTGCACAGCACTGAGGTTAACAGGAATTGAATTAACAAGCAGCATTGGAGGTATAGCACTAAAACAGGGTGGGAAATGATCCAACAGCAAAATTTTGGGACACAAACAGAATTCCAACACTCAGCCATCCCCCCCACCCCGCAAAAAGTTGTTTCCATTCTGTCAGCCTGGCTAAACAAGTGCCTGGGAGTTGTTTTAGCTTTCAGAGAAGTCATTCCTGGGCTGGGGTTCTACTTTAATTCTATTTTTAAAGGCAAAAAGCAAAACCCCTGTCACTCTGCTGAACAAGCTGGCAATCCCCCCTAACCTCAACCCTGCATTTCTTCCACACAGACAAATGTAAAAGTTCTTTAGGATTTTTCTAATAAAGCTTGAAAAGCAAAGTTTTGCCACCGCAGGCACCTCCTTCCCCTGAGGTTTCCAAGTTTGCTTTCCTGTGGAAGGAACATTTCCCATTTTATTGCTGGGAAAAGCAGCCTGGCTGTGAGCTCCACATGGAGCTGGTGGACAAAATCTCTTGCTCAGAGTGTCACCAATTTTTCACTTCTTTTCCTTCAGGAGACAAATCAGATTAATGCAAGTTAATATTATCCTCTGTAAAATCACTTGGAAAAGAATTTTGCTATTTGGATGCTGTTAGAAAATTCTCCCTCTTATTTTTTTTTTTATTTTTTTGGTGCAGGTTCTTAAAATAAATCACTTCAACCTTTAAATATGCAATTATAAAATACAATTTTTTTTCCTTTATTTGGAATCGCTGGGTGGCAAGAAACTCCTGTTATAGATGTTAAACTTTCACCATCTGCCCAAAGGTTATCTAAATTCATCCTCCAACTTCACTCACCTTAAAAGCATCCAGCTTCTCCCAAAGTTTTCAGCAGCCAAAAAATTCGTGCTGCAGCATCTTTGAAAATCCAGGGATGGAATTTTGGGGTGGAGAAAACTCAGTGCCCGCAGCGGTGGAGGCTGGAGCGGGGCAGGGATCGTGCCCTCCTTGGGAACAGAGCTGCAAATGGAACACAACAAATGTTACCCAGCCAAAAATAACCCCAGCCCTCCACCACAAAGCTCATTTATTGCAGGCAACCTGAGGTTAAAATCCAGGTTGTCCAACAGGGCCTAAAGGTGCAATTTTGGGGTCAGTTGTTGCTGGGGGCACCAGGATTTCTTCCTGGAAAAGGGAATTTTGCACTCGGCCTCACTGTGCTGTGCAAAACTGCAGGAAATGTTTTCTTTATATTCAATGTATTCATTTTTAACCCTAATTGTGGGGAATGAATGTGGAGAGAATTTTTTAAAAGTTTAATAGAAGGTTTATATGGTGTGGGTTATAGAAGGTTGGGTTTGGTATATATGGTACATAAGGTTTATATGGTATAGAAGGTTTATATGGTATATGTGGTATATAACGTTTATATAGTATATAAGGTTTATATGGTATATAAACCTTTTATACCATTATTTATTATATACCTATTTTAAGGTTTATAATAGAAGGTTTATATAGAAGGTTTCTATTTGCATGTACATTTTTGAGATAAGAAATATTGATTTAGAAATGTTCTAGAATAAGATAGTTTAAAAATAAAGCTTAACCTGACATGTAATATTTACATGTTCATTTACACATATTCAGTTATGTGTATGAAATGAGCTAATTTGAATGGCTCTGGTAGAGAAATATTTGATTTTTTTATATTAGATGATCTCACTGAAATCATCATGAGGTTAAATTTTCCTCACTTTATCTATTTCCAATCCCATATTTTTTCCCTATTAATTCCTGGGCTAATTTTCTTTCCCTGGGATATGTTAAATCCATTTAAAAAATCAAGCTGTAAAATTTGGGTGGTTTTTGCACGGGATTCACGTCCCCAGCTCTGCCCAGAGCCAGACCTTCGAGGAGCCCTGCACATGCTCCAGGAAATCTGGGATTTGTTGGGAAAACCCACCCTATTCCTGTGCACCTCCCACTCCCCACCTGATTGGCTTTTCCAGCACAAAAAGGAAAGGGGAGAGTTGGGATCCATCAGCCGAGAAAAAAAGGGAGAAAAGGGGGAAAAAGCACCAAGAGGCATCCCTGGGAAAGCTCCAGAGAAATTCCCACCATAAATTTGGTTGTGCCCCCCTGAATTCTGGAGCCCTGGAGGAATGGGGCACAGGGATGGCATTCCATGGCACCTAAATTACAAATATCCAGCAACCAACCTGCTCCTTTTGGAAAGCAAACCCATGGACAAGCTTTAAAGCAGCAAATTGAGAAATGCAGCAGCAAAGCAACACTTTTGTTTGTTGAAAAATACTGATTTTAATTTTTTTTTTTTCTTAATGAGAGCTGCTTTTTCAATATGTATCCAATATATTCAGGGGGATTGAAAGACAGCCATGGATTTGCCAAGATGTGGGGTTGGGAACGTTTCCCCCCATTGATTAATCCCAGAGCTATTGCACCTTGTGCAAACCTGATGAACACACACACAGTGGCAGAAAATCCATCAGAGGCAAACAAATCAATCAGCACCAGCCTGAGTTTGCCTCGAATTCTGAGATTACAAATAAGAAGTTTCAACCTGCACGTTAAGGGATTTTTATTTAGGTTTCTCAGATCCTTACACTGAGCACACTTTGCTTCATTATTAATTTTACAATATCACTGATCACAGGATCAACAAGGAGATCTGGATCAACAAGGAGATCACAGGATCAACAAGGAAGGAGAGCTCTGCTACGTGGGACAGCCAAAAATACAGAATATTTTTGTCAGTAACAACCCAATATAAAGCTGGTATTTTAGAGATTTATATCCAAAGGAATATAGAGGGAAATGTGGAGAAATAAAATCTCTAAAGATCCAACACTGAGGGTTTGGTCCGTGGGTGGTTTTCTTGCAAACCACAAAGCAGAAATGCCCTGTCCAGGGAAATCGATCACCACGGAATGCATTGTGTGCCTGAGCAAAAAGCTGTTCGCAGCCATTTCATCCTTCTGCCCCGAAATTCAGGCAAATCAGAAACACAACTGTGAAATAATTCCCATTCTTTTCTCCCCAGTTTTAACCCCAAAGTATTTAGGCCTATAAATATATATATATATATATATTTACATATACACACACATGCACTTTATCCTAGCTTCAAAAAGCAACTTTTTAAGGATTTCTGTGCTTGAAACAATTTTAAGGAATGAGAAGGGAAAGGGAGATACTGACTGAGAATCCCAAATTACCTCAGCAGCAGCAGCAGCATTCTGCAGGGTTTCCTATGGAACGTGCGCTGCCATATTGCTAGGCCCAACTCCTCGGGAACGTATTCTGGAAGACAAAATATTTATGGATATTTTCATGGCATATTTTCAAGGAATGGATGCTGTTTTCCTACACCCAGAGAGGCTACAGCTTTTAGGAGCAAAAAAAACGAACAGCCAAGCTCCTCACGAGAGGAACGCCTCCCCACCTCCCAACATCCTCACTTTTAAATTGTTTTTTTGGACGATTCTTTTCCCGTCTTCCACCTTGGCTCAACCCCCCCGCCCTCCCTGCGTGGAAACAAAACATTCCTGGGAACACAAGCGCTCCAGAAGTTTGCCAGTGCTGTTCCCACCAAATCCATTCAGGAAAAGAAAGGAGCGAGGACGAGGCGAACGCCTTCCCTGGCGGTTAGCGACGCGCACCAACTCCTGCAAGCGATTAGCTCTCCTCTGCAGATCCTCACCCCAAAATTCCAGCTGGAGCCAAGCAGAATCAAAGAGGAGCATCGTTACCTGCTTTGGAGGAGGTTCCCCAAGCAAGCTTTTGGAAGCCTGTTGACTCTTTTAACACTGATACAAGGAATAATTATTTCTCGGTGCCGGCGCGGTTGTGAAAAGAGGAGAAGCCCCGGGTTGTGGTGGCTCCGTGGATGCTATTCTTTTTGCACCACAGCAGGATTCTTGGCTGCCAGTCCAAGCTGCTTTCACTTGCCAAGTTTTAAGATGCCGGTTTTGCCTTTCATTTTATTGTTCCTTTCGCAACGTTAAAGAGCGACTTAAAAAAAAAACCCAAAAAAAAACCCCTAAAAAAAAAAAACCAACCCCATGCACAGCTGCTGTCGGGGAGGGGGGGAATTATTTGAATTTTGCACAAGAATGGAGATGAGGAAGGAGAGCTCTGTGATGCAGCCACAACGACACCCACAGAAATATTCCCAATATCGAGGGGGACGGGCCGGCTCCCGGCGCTGGCCAGAACAAAACCCAAAGCCAGCCAGAGGCATGAGCAGCCACGGCAGAGGTGGAGGTTGGTTCCTCTCCCCTCTCTCAGCACCAGCACCTCGATTTCTCACCCACTCCAGGCTGCTCCTCCCCACTGAGGGTTCATCCAGGGGTGCAGGGATGGTGGGATTGGGGAGCAGCCTCCTGACACAAGGATCCCCCCCTTTTTTCCATGATAGGATTCACCCATTCCCAAACATCCCGGCCTTTCTTGGATGCAATGCCACTGGGAAGAAGCTCCACGGAAAAGCCTCTTGGTCCCAACTCCCTCCAAACACATTCCTTCAGCGTAAGCCACTAAATTTAATTTTTTTTTTTTATAATTTATCAATAGATAATTTTGTAAATTTTTCCCCTTTTCCCTATTTTTTTTCTTTATCACGTTTAATTTTTTTTTTAAATTCCTTAATTTTTAAAATTTTTTTTTAATCATTATTATTTTTTAAATCCCCAACTTCACCACCGAGGAGCTGATTTATTTCATTTTCCTTGACGTAGAAACAAAACAAAACTCCCAGGACCTGTGCCAAGGCTCGAGCGCATTTAAATGAGCAAACAGCAACAAAAAAAAGTTGTTTGTGATCCTTTTGGGCCGGAATATTAAAACCATGATGAGGGTTATGATCTGTGTACACCATGAAGTGCAGTAAAATGGAACCCTGAGCCACCCCTTGGTGCTGCAGATGTTGGAGGGGCACAAAATCCAGATGTGGGAAGGGAAAATCCCCGCTCGGTTCCTCAGTTCCCTGTTGGACACAGCTCCTTTTCCCAGGGCTGAGGCGCCTTTATCCCAAAAATGGGAGCTGTTCCCAGCAAACAGCCCTGCCAGCAGCTGCTGGGTGTGCAGGATGATGGAGGCACCCCCATAATTTCACATTTAAAGGGAAAATCCTGAGTCTCAAACTCCAGATGTGGGCAGGGAAAATCCCTGCTTGGTTCCTCAGTTCCCTGTTGGACACAGCTCCTTTTCCCAGGGCTGAGGTGCCTTTATCCCAAAAATGGGAGCTGTTCCCAGCAAACAGCTGTTGGGTGTGCAGGATGATCGAGGCACCTCCAATTTCACATTTAAAGGGAAAATCCTGAGTCCCAAACTCCAGATGTGGGCAGGGAAAATCCCCGCTTGGTTCCCTGCTGCTCCCAGCTCCTTTTCCCAATGCAGAGCTGCCTTTATCCCAAAAATGGGAGCTGTTCCCAGCTCACAAAGAGTGAGGTGCAAACAGCCCTGCCAGCAGCTGCTGGGTGTGCAGGAGATGATGGAGGCACCCACCAGTTTCATGTTTAAAGGGAAAATCCCGAGTCCCAAACTCCAGATGTGGGCAGGGAAAATCCACACCCTGTTCCCTGTTGGACACAGCTCCTTTTCCCAGGGCAGAGCTGCCTTTATCCCAAAAATGGGAGCTGTTTCCAGCTCACAAAGAGTGAGGTGCAAACAGTCCTGCCAGCAGCTGCTGGGTGTGCAGGAGATGATGGAGGCACCCCCATAATTTCACATTTCAAGGGAAAATCCCGAGTCTCAAACTCCAGATGTGGGCAGGGAAAATCTCCACTTGGTTCCTCAGTTCCCTGTTGGACGCAGCTCCTTTTCCCAATGCTGAGGTGCCTTTATCCCAAAAATGGGAGCTGTTCCCAGCCCTGCCACCAGCAGTTTCAGGATAATGGAGGCACCTCCAATTTCACATTTAAAGGGAAAATCCTGAGTCCTAAACTCCAGATGTGGACAGGGAAAGTCCCCACTTGGTTCCTGTTGGACACAGCTCCTTTTCCCAGGGCTGAGGTTCCTTTATCCCAAAAATGGGAGCTGTGTGCAGGAGATGATGGAGGCACCAACCAGTTTCACATTTAAAGGGAAAATACTGAGTCTCAAAATCCAGATGTGGGCAGGGAAAATCCCCGCCCGGTTCCCTGTTGGACAAAGCTCCTTTTCCCAGGGCTGAGGTGCCTTTATCCCAAAAAATGGGAGCTGTTCCCAGCCCTGCCACCAGCAGTTTCAGGATAATGGAGGCACCTCCAATTTCACATTTAAAGGGAAAATCCTGAGTCCTAAACTCCAGATGTGGACAGGGAAAATCCCCGCTTGGTTCCCTGCTGCTCCCAGCTCCTTTCCCCAATGCTGAGGTTCCTTTATCCCAAAGAATGGGAGCTGTTCCCAGCTCACAGAGTGAGGTGCAAACAGCCCTGCCAGCAGCTGCTGGGTGTGCAGGATGTGATGGAGGCACCCCCATAATTTCACATTTCAAGGGAAAACCCAGCCTGATCCCGAGTTTCTGTGCAAACCCACCGAGTCTAGAACAAAAGCAGCGTGAATTAATAAAAGGAGGAAAGGAAAAACAGAAGCTTTGTTCTAAAGTGGAAGCAGAAGATGTGAAATTTCAAAATCAGATGGCTGGGGCTGTGATTTCTTTCATTTAAATGAACTGATCTGTTGCTAAACTGCTGCTCTGGTGCCAAGAAACTTTTAACTCCTTCGGCTCAAAGCCTGCTGAGTCTGAGTTTTGCTGTTTCCTCTCTCCTCCCAGCCAGGCAGAGATTAAATCAGAGGGGAGAAGTGAAAAAGGGAGTGGGGAATAAAAAATCTGAGAGCATCAAAAGGATGAGGGGATAAAATCCACAGGCAGAGCACAAAAGAGCTCCGGGAGAATTTCTGCAGGACAAACAGCGAGGTTCTGGTCCTGCAGCCTTCCCAAAACTTGGAGAGGAGACAGAAAGGCCTTGGAGCTCCCCAGCTGCACCTCCAGCACCAGGAGCAGGGCTGGCAGCGAGGAAAACCCAAAAATCCCTGAAATCCCTGACCTGAATGATGGCAAATGTTCACTTACCGAGAATGCCAAAGTATTTCCTACAGAACACCCTTCCCTACACGTGTGAGAATGAATAACCCCAAAAAAATCCCTCAAAACCAGCCCTAAAAAAATAGATGCATTGGTAAAATTTGGGTGGGAGTTCCTACTGCTTTTCCATTTGGTTTTGGGGTTGTTTTGCCCACAACAACAACAAAAAAAATTGAATTAAAAAAAAAAATTGAAGAGACGTGTTGTAATTAGAGGTGATTCCAAGGGAAAAATATTGATGTGTGGAACAACAAAAAAAAAAAAAAACCCAAAAAACAAAAAAAAAAAAACAACTCAACAAAAAAAAGGAAAAAAAGCAAAGAAAAAAAAATATTTCTATATTTCTGTATCTCCCACTTTGCAGTTCTGCTGCAGTTCCCCCTAAACTGCTGCTGCTTGCTCCAATCTGATGCCTGCTTAACAACGGAATGACAGGCAACATCTGTTTGTATAGAAGCCAAGATTAAGCCTTCAAAATGTTTTTTGGCTCAGTTTCTTCTTTTTATTTTATTTTTTTTCTTTTTCCTACCCCCTCCCCTTGGAAATAAATAATAAAAAAAAAAAAATAGGAGCAAAAGGAAAAGTAAAAGCACCCAGGAAGATTTTGAAACAACCCAAGCGAGGCTGCAACTCTTTTCCCCTTGAGTTATTTCAAGGTACAGGGCTTGGAGGAGAACTCTGCTTTTCTCCACCCTCCTCCCCTGCTCTCCCCACCCTTCAGCCTCTCTCTTGCCCCATGCTATTAATAAAGTATCACAGAAACTGGGAAAAAAAATTAAAAATAATCCAACGTACCTTGATCACTAAAAGGCCACTCCCTGCTATGGGGAGGGAGGGGGTTCTTCAGGAGGCAACTAAAAAAAATGGCACGGGGAAGGGAATATGGGATTCAGGAATTGGGTTTTTTTTCCTCCTCTCCTCCATTTTACAGACTGTTAAATATATTGTTTGGAAAATCAAAGGGGTTGTTATGAAATGAAAAAAAAAATGTGGGGTGATTAAAATAAATAAATAAAAAAGAAGAAAAAAAATTAAAAAGAAAACCAGCCCGGCTGCAAATACAATTCCAGTAGTAACAATGTCAGGCTGGTGCCAATTCTATGGCAAATGGGGAGAAAGCACAATAATTCCACATGCTGAGATGTGAACAACTGGAAAGGAACCAACTCTGGGCAAGTCACAATGAAAACTGTCCCGGTGCCCCCACCCCCAGCCCCTCTGCCGAGGGTACAGAGAGGGGGGGGAAAATAAAATTAAAATTAATTCACTAATTTAACAGAAGGAAAAGGCAAAACAACAGTGAGGAAAAAAAAACCTCGGGGAATGCTTTATTCACTGGAGATTTGGGACGACGCTGCTGCACTCAGATGTATGGGAAAAAAAATAAAAAAAGGGGAAAAAAATTAAATAATCAGACAAGTTGCTAAGGAGACTTGTGTAAACTGGGAATGCAGGCACATTTGTGGCCTTTCCCCCCGTGTTGCATCTGGCATTCCGATCACGCAGCACTGCGGCACCATTGCACCAACGCGCTGCATTCAGCCTGCCTTTAAACGGGGCCGCTGGCACGGCACGGCACGGCACGGCACGGCACGGCAGGGCAAAACACAGCACAGTATAGCACGGCACGGCACGGCAGGGCACGGCAGAGCAAAACACAGCACGGCATGGCACGGCACGGCACGGCACGGCAGGGCAAAACACAGCACAGTATAGCACGGCACGGCACGGCAGGGCACGGCAGAGCAAAACACAGCACGGCATGGCACGGCACGGCACGGCAAAACACAGCACGGCATAGTACAGCACAGCACGGCACGGCATAGCATAGCACAGCACGGCACGGCAAAACAGCACAGCATGGCATTGCACGGCACGGCACGGCACGGCACAGCAGAGCACGGCACAGCCCAGCCCAGCACGGCACAGCACGGCACTGCACAGCAGAGCACGGCACGGCACAGCACAGCCCAGCCCAGCACGGCACAGCACGGCACGGCACAGCAGAGCACAGCCCAGCACAGCACTGCCCAGCACGGCACGGCACGGCCACTGCACAGCAAAACACAGCACAGTATGGCACGGCACGGCACAGCCCAGTTCAGCTCAGCACGGCACGGCATGGCACAGCATAGCACGGCACGGCACGGCTCAGCAGAGCAGGGCTCCGGATCATCTTTCAAACTTCCCAAGTTAAAGGCTCCGGGGGCGGGGACCCGGCTGCCGAACATCAAACCCGGGAGCCCCGGCTTGGGCCGGCAGCTTTAAAGAGGAAGCGTTCTCCGGGCTGACACCGAGCCCTGGCTCTCCCCCTCTCTCCTCTCCCACTTCTCCCGACAAAACCCCCCTTTCCCTGGCAGATGTCTGAATCCCTGCCAGATCCAACAATGTCCCACACTGGGGCTCGTTCTCCCAGCACGCTGGGGTGATATATCCACAATAAACAACGTTTTATTTCCCTCCTCCCTTCGGTTTCCCCCCACCCCCCTGCCCGTTCCCAAAGCACACGCTGGATGCAAAATTTTCACCTTCCACTTTTAGGAAGGGACAGATCAAATCAAAGCCTGAGCTATTTGTGCGTGGTGCCTGCTGACCTTGTCTGGGACAGGATTAAACTTGGTTTAAATTAAACTTGGTTTAAATTAAACTCGGTGGGGTTTTCTTTTCTGTTTTTTTTTTTTTTTTTTTTTTTTTTCTCTTTGCTGTTCCTTGATATGGATGCGGGAAATCCATCTCTTTCTTTAAGCCTTCCTTCCCTCTCTTGCCCATCTCAAACTCTCTCGGAGGGATCATTCAGCACCTGCTTTCCCCTGCTCCTTTTGTGCCCTGCATTGAGGGAGATGAGGATTTCCATCCTCACACGAGGAACGCGGGAATCCACAAAACCAGCAGCAGCACACGTGGGAAAAGCCGATTTCATGGGCTGTGCCTTGGAGCAGTCAGCACTCAGGAGGACTTGCAGGTCCCAAGGAAAATTCTTCCCATGGCAGGGATGAGGTGGGATTTAAATCCCATCAAACCAGGGATTCTCTGAGTCAGGGATTGTCCTGAAGGCAGCAAATCCCATAACAGGAACCCAAAGTTCGCCAAAACTTTGTTTTCTACCCAGGACAAAAGCACAGGAGAGGGAATTTCTTGTGCTCAGCCTTGGGGGGTTCCCTGTCCATGTCACTCCATGAGTTTAGATATCAACATTTGACTCACCTTGTTGTCTTCATTTGGGAGA
Organism: Melozone crissalis; assembly: GCF_028551555.1. Taxonomy (NCBI): domain Eukaryota; kingdom Metazoa; phylum Chordata; class Aves; order Passeriformes; family Passerellidae; genus Melozone; species Melozone crissalis. The sequence continues at coordinate 110,320 of NW_026536115.1, forward strand.
ACCCACCTGAAAGAAAAACACCAAACCAACAAGTTAAAACTGTTCATTTGAGATTTGGCTTTTGCCCTAAAAGCAGAAATCGTCACAAAACCAGGATTCTGTTTCTCTGAGTTAAACAAAAGCACACAAAATAAACATTCCCCTCTCCTCAGCTTGCTTTTGTACAGGTTGATGTTTCTGTCCCAAACCCAAAAATGTCCAATTAAGGAGATTTCAATGACCATGACTTACTAAATACAGCTTTGGAGGCACAAAATTAATTAAGGGTGCTCCAAAAATGTGGGGTTGAGGTGCCTGCCTTGAGATCCATGCTTCAAGAAACAGCTGGAATGAGCTTTGAGGGGTTCCTGGGGCTGAAAGATGAAGGACAAACAGCTGGAATGAACTTTGAAGGTTCTTGAAGGAGGTTTCCACTTCCACAGCAGAGCCAGGAGAAGGGATCAAGCCACAGCTCCTCATGTCCATGAAATCCCAATTATTTTAACTTAAAATCAGTGGAATTGGTACCTAAGCAGACACTGAGCTGCCCACGCTCCTCTGTCCCCTGGGGGAGCAGGGAACCTCCCCTGCCTTTGTCCCTGGCCAGCCACCTGCAGCTCTCCTGTGAAACCTCACCCTGCAAAGCGCAAACCTCCATCCTGGAAAAATTATTCTGCCCCAAAAATGAGCCCTGGGCAAAGCTCTTGACTACACAGAGCACTTGAAAGGCACCACTATGGAGGGAAAGCTGAGAAATAGCAAGAAAATCACTCTGAACTGACAGAGAGGAGGTTTGATTGGGATATTAGGGGGAATTCTCCTCTGGGAGGGTGGGCAGGCGCTGGCACAGGTAAATTAAATCACCTGAGCTGCATTTCCACCACATCATAGGAACACTGAAGTGGGGTTTTCTCCTTCTTTTCTGGGGATTTATCTACTCTGTGGATGCTTCCAAACAGTTTTATTATTTCCTAGATATTTTAGATATTATTACTTCCTAGATATTATTTTTTCCTGGATAACCGAGTGCCGGGGCCAGGCGGGAACACCCTGGGGTGGTGGAAGGTTTCAGGGTGGAACTGGATGAGCTTTAACGTCCTTCCCACCCAAACCACTCCATGATTCTGTGGTGAAAAGCAGGAGAGGCAAAAAGATGCTAAACCCCCCTGCAGGTGGGGTTTAGCTTTATTTAGCTTCATTTTTAGATATTATTACTTCCTAGATATTATTTTTTCCTAGATAACTGAGCGCCAGGGCCAGGCTGGAGCAGCCTGGAATGGTGGAAGATATCAGGGTGGAACTGGCTGAGCTTTAACGTCCTTCCCACCCAAACCACTCCACGGTTCTCTGGTGAAAAGCAGAACAGACAAAAAGACGCCAAACCCCCCTGCAGGTGGGTTTAGCTTTATTTAGCTTCATTTTTAGATATTATTACTTCCTAGATATTATTTTTTCCTAGATAACTGAGCGCCAGGGCCAGGCTGGAACACCCTGGGGTGGTGGAAGGTGTCAGGGAGGAACTGGATGAGCTTTAATGTCCTTCCCACCCAAACCACTCCACGGTTCTCTGGTGAAAAGCAGAACAGACAAAAAGACGCCAAACCCCCCTGCAGGTGGGGTTTAGCTTTATTTAGCCTCATTTTTAGATATTATTACTTCCTAGATATTATTTTTTCCTAGATAACCGAGTGCCAGGGCCAGGCTGGAGCAGCCTGGAATGGTGGAAGATATCAGGGTGGAACTGGCTGAGCTTTAACGTCCTTCCCACCCAAACCACTCCACGGTTCTCTGGTGAAAAACAGAACAGACAAAAAGATGCCAAACCCCCCTGCAGGTGCAGCACCAGGTGCTTCTCACACCTTCCCACTTTGGGGGCCCTGAGGTTCTCAGAGGAATTTCTGCTGCTGCTCTTGCCTGAGTGGGGCTGCATTTCTGTTTTGGTTGCCAATTGGGAGCCACTATTTTTATCCCCAAGTCCCCCAAAGCATCTGTTTCCCTGGAGCTATTGAAGATTTCCTTTTATAAGACCTACTTAGAGGTGTATCATTATTTTTAAACGCTACTCCATGCAGCCACGCTCCCTTTTATCATCATCATCACAAGTGTCATTAGCCCTGCTTTGAACTGGGGAATTTAAAGGAGAGATAAAATCCTTGCAGGGGGTGCTGAGAGTTGCTTCCCCTTCCAGCAAATATTTTGGGATAATACCTGCCTGAAAGGAAAAGAAATCCCAAGTTAGCTAGGAGAAAAATAATATCTAGGAAATAATAATATCTAGGAAATAATAATATCTAAAATATATAGGAAATAATAATGTCTAAAAATAGTTTTAGATATTATTCTTGTTTGGAAGCACCCACAGAGTTGATAAATGCCAGAAAAGAAGGAGAAAACCCCACTTAAATGTTCCTATAGTGTGATGTAAATCAGCTCAGGTAATTTAATTTAGGGAGCATTTTCCCTTCTGGAGTTTCCCTCATGGAAAATTCACCTTGCTGCTGCTGGCCAAAAAAATTGGGGTTTTTATTGCCTTATCACCAAGAAAATGAGATTTTCACCAATATTTTCCTACAGCAGGCAAACCACAAATTTTGTTTTGTTTTGGGGTTTTTTTTTTTGTTTTTTTTTTTTTTTTGGGGGGGGGTTTGCATTTTTTCATTTGTTTTTTTGTTGTTATTGTTGTTTTGTTTGGGTTTTTGTTTGGCTGTTTGTTTGTTTGTTTTGTGGTTTTGAGGCTTTTTTGTTTGTTTTTTGTTTTGTTTTGTTTTTTCTAATTACAGGTGCCACAATTTGGGCAGAGAAGCACGAGATCCAAATTCTCCATCTCTGGGTTCAAGCTGAGGCAGAGCAGGAGCGATGCTTGAAACTTCACTCAGATGTGCCATGAAGCACCACCAAGATATGCAGAATTTCCATTCCAGCCCAAATTCGACCCAAGACTGCTGATATTTGGAATAAAACTGTCCCAGAGCAGTTAAATGCATCAAGTGGGGAAGAGAATCGTGATTTATGAATGGTTTGGATTAATTTTTTCACACCTGTCGAGGCTTTCTAGCAAGAAATTTTGACCTCTGCATGCTCTGTTCTAGAAATTCCATAGAGAAAAGAAAATTTACCTTCTTGCAGCTTGGAATTAAAGAAAAATTTCAGAAAATTCCCTGGATTGTCAATTCAATTCCCTACTGAAGGATTTCAGAAAATTCCCTGGATCATCTGTTCCATTCCCTGCTGAAGAATTTCAGAAAATTCCCTGGATTATCAGTTCAGTCTCTAACTGAAGGATTTCAGAAAATTCCCTGGATTATCAATTCAGTCCCCAACTGAAGGATTTCAGAAAATTCCCTGGATTATCAATTCAATTCCCTGCTGAAGGATTTCAGAAAATTCCCTGGATCATCTGTTCCATTCCCTGCTGAAGAATTTCAGAAAATTCCCTGGATTATCAGTTCAGTCTCTAACTGAAGGATTTCAGAAAATTCCCTGGATTATCAATTCAGTCCCCAACTGAAGGATTTCAGAAAATTCCCTGGATTATCAATTCAATTCCCTGCTGAAGGATTTCAGAAAATTCCCTGGATCATCTGTTCCATTCCCTGCTGAAGAATTTCAGAAAATTCCCTGGATTATCAGTTCAGTCCCCAACTGAAGGATTTCAGAAAATTCCCTGGATTATCAATTCAGTCCCCAACTGAAGGATTTCAGGAAATTCCCTGGATTATCAATTCAATTCCCTGCTGAAGGATTTCAGAAAATTCCCTGGATTATCAATTCAATTCCCTACAGAAGGATTTCAGAAAATTCCCTGGATTATCAATTCAGTCCCCAATTGAAGGATTTCAGAAAATTCCCTGGATTATCAGTTCCATTCCCTACAGAAGGATTTCAGAAAATTCCCTGGATTATCAATTCAATTCCTTACTGAAAGATTTCAGAAAATTCCCTGGATTATCAATTCCATTCCCTGCTGAAGAATTTCAGAAAATTCCCTGGATTATCAGTTCAGTCTCCAACTGCAGGATTTCAGAAAATTCCCTGGATTATCAGTTCAGTCTCTAATTGAAGGATTTCAGAAAATTCCCTGGATTACCAATTCCATTCCCTGCTGAAGGATTTCAGAAAATTCCCTGGATTATCAGTTCCATTCCCTGCTGAAGTGGTCACAGGATGGGAGCAAAGGGAGCAGCGGAGATTTCCAGGAGCTGACAGAGGAAGTGACCACCAGAGCCTGGAATTTCTCTCACATCTCTTGGTTCCAGCCCAAATGTTTGAACCACAACATCATCCCTCAGGCCTGGGACACCAACAGAACCTTTAACCCTCGCGATGGAAGTTCCTGAATCATTTCCCATCATTTTTTACAGCAGAGGTGGCTCCAGATCATGATCTGGCTGCTCAGATTTGGGATCTCAGCCCTTGCTGGGTTTTATCTCAGATTTGGGCATTTCCTGGCAGAGCCTTCCATGTATTTCTGCCTTTTCTGGGAGCTGGAAATGGGGAGGGAGAACTTTTCAGATAATTTCTCACTGGCAGAGTGTCCCCTGCCATTCCTTTCCAATTAGGGGGAAAAAAATTGAATGGGAATTTAGGAAAACTCAATGGTAGTGAGAATAACTAATTTTAAATAATTTTTAAATTAGTTATTTAAGATTTTGAATAATCTTTAAGTTTTCATGGAGAGGAAAGAGGGAGATCTTCTATTGTCCATAACAATTAAGTTTTTTGTGGTTTTGGTTTTATTTTTATTAGAGATTTGAAATAATCTTTAAGTTTTCATGGAGATTTTTGGGGAGGAAAGAGGGAGATCTTCTATTGTCCATAACAGTTAAAGTTTTTTGTTTGTTTGTTTGTTTGTTTGTTTGTTGTTTTGTTTTGGGGGTTTTTTTCATTAAAGACTTTAAATAATCTTTAAGTTTTCATGGAGATTTTTGAGGAGGAAAAAGAAAAGTCTTCTACTGTCCAGAACATGGCTTTAGTAGGCATAAAAACAATTCCAGCCCAGTGCCCTTCAACACAGAGCTAGCCAAAAAATACAATTAAATCTGTGTTGGTTATCACAGCAAGAGTGATGGCTGGGGAGGGAAACAAGGAGGAGAAGGAGAATGTCCATTTCCCAAGGTAGATCACATCAATCTGTGCTGCCAGGGGTTCCTCCATGATTCCTCATGGTCTGGAGTAAGCCAGCAGCAATTCTGGGAATGTGAAAGACCTGACAGCACCAATGAGGGGGTTCCTTACAGCCCAGCCACCAAAGGAGATGGGTCACCAGCCTTGGGATGATTCACTCACAACCAAAAGAGAAAAAACCACATTTCCTGGGCTGCTGGGCACAGCCCCAGCAGAGAGCATCATTCCTGCCCTCCATCCTGGCTGCAAAGCTCTTCTGTGGGGAGGGGAAATAGAATATTTCACACTCTGCTGGCAAACCCTCTGCAGGTACCCTGATTGTCTCTCTGCAGCTCTGAGAGCAGCACAACTGAATTGAAACCAGAAAAACTGGAATCAGTTGGAAATTAAGATTTTTTTTTCTTCTCTTTCCTTGCTCTTGTGGGATTGTTCTGGGTTCCTAGACACAGTCCCAGCAAAGAGCACCATTCCTGCCCTCCATCCTGGCTGCAAAGCTCTTCTGTGGGGAGGAGAAATGGAACATTTCACACTCTGCTGGCAACCTTCTGCAGGTACCTTCATTGTCTCTCTGCAGCTCTGAGAGCAGCACAACTGAATTGAGACCAGAAAAGCTGAAATCAGTTGAAAATGAAGTTTTTTATTCTCTTTCCTTGCTCTTGAGGGATTGTTCTGGGTTCCTAGACACAGTCCCAGCAAAGAGCATCATTCCTTGCCCCCATTCTGTCCCATCCTGGCTGCAAAACTTCTGTGGTGAGAGGAACCAGGGGTAGAAAGGCTTCACACACTGCTGGCAAATTCTCTGCAGGTACCCTGATTGTCTCTCTGCAGCTCTGAGAGCAGCACAACTGAATTGAGACCAGAAAAGCTGGAATCACTTGAAAATGAAGTTTTTTCTTCTCTTTCCTTGCTCTTGTGGGATTGTCTCTCCTGCAGAAGTTGGTGCTGTTTGTCAGAGCAACACCCACTGCTGCAAACTGGGAGAGGGAGAAGAGCTCCAGCCCTGCTTTGGATTAGGAAGAGACAGGAGGAATAAAAAGAGCATCTGACACCAAAATAAAACTGTTTTGGTCACTGCCATCTCTCTTATTCTAAATGAAGCAATTGTGGGCTCCGTTTGTTTTGCATTCATAATTAGCAGACGGAACAGATGGCAAAGGCGTCACTTAAAGCCACACGTCCGACAAAATAACCCAGGCTGCCAGTGCTGCTTCTCGCTGGGAACAGGGAATATTTCCCCTCTTCTCCCCACTGAAAGGCATCCCAAAGAGAGGAGCCAGCAGTGTCTGAGGGGAGATTCACAGCAGGAGGAGCCCCTTGTGTCCGGAGGGTGGGAAGGGAGGCAGCGAATGGAACAGAAAATGGGGATGGAAAGGAGCAGAGCACTGCCAGCAGCCCAGCCAGGGGCTCAAAGAAACACTGAGCCCCTCCTGCCTTCAGTGCTGGGCTGCAGGGAGAAGCTGGGAGCTCTGGATTCCATTTCAAAGCTGGATAGATAGGAGATGTTGTCCATGAAGGTGTTGTCCCACTGCCACATCTGACTCTTCCTCTACAGACCTGTAGGGAGGATGCACTCTTCTTTCGTGAGTGGAAAATTCACTGAGAAACTCACTGAGAACCTGCTCAGAGCACAGCTCCCCATCCCTGGATGGCCTCAAGGCTGCAGGGAGAAACTGCAGTTCTGGGTTCCATTTCAGATGTTGTCCATGAAGGTGTTGTCCCACCTGGCAATACCTGACTCTTCCTCTCCAGACCTTTAGGGAGGATGCTCTGTTCTTTCCTGAGTGGAAAACTCACTGGGGAACTGCTCAGAGCACAGCTCCCCATCCCTGGGTGTCCTCAAGGGTGCAGGGAGAAGCTGGGAGCTCTGGGTTCTATTTCAAAGCTGGATTGGAGTTGTTGTCCATTAAGGTGTTCTGCCACTTCCATACCTGACTCTTCCTCTCCAGACCTGTAGGGAGGATGCTCTGTTCTTTCCTGAGTGGAGAATTCACTGAGAAACTCACTGGGGAACTGCTCAGAGCACAGCTCCCCATCCCTGGAAGTTCTCAAGGCTGCAGGGAGAAGCTGGGAGCTCTGGGTTCTATTTCAAAGACAGCTGGACAGGAGATGTTGTCCATGAAGATGCTGTGCCACACTTGATTCTTCCTCTCCTGACTGTTCATTCCTGAGTGGAAAACTCACTGAGAACCTCAGTGCACAGTTCCCATCCCTGGGTGTCCTCGAGGCTGCGGGGAGAAGCTGGAAGCTCTGGGTTCCATTTCAAAGCTGGATTGGAGATGTTGTCCATGAAGGTGTTGTGCCATACCTGACTCTTCCTCTCCAGACCTTTAGGGAGGATGCTGTGTTCTTTCTGAGTGGAAAACTCACTGGGGAACTGCTCAGAGCACAGCTTCCCATCCCTGGATATCCTCAAGGCCACACTGGGCCAGGCTTGGAGCAGCCTGGCATGGTGGAAGGTGTCATTTTATAGGACAGAAATATTTCTAATAGAGTATTCTAATTTCTATCTAATAATCTAATAAAATATTTCTATTTTCTATTTCTAATATTTCTAATTTCTATTTCTAATATTTCTAATAAATATTTATAATATTTATAATATTTCTAAAGGGAGCTTTAAGCTCCCTCCCAAGCCCAGCCAAGCTGGGATTTGATGGAAACTCAGCTCTCAGGGCTGGGTTTGGCAGGATGAGGGAGGAGTGGGAGGCAGTGGGAGCAGCTCCTCTCCCTCCCGTGTCTCAGTGTGGTCACCTCAGATGTGGGACAGCCTGCTCTGCTTCCCTCCCTTCCTCCAGGAAATCTGAGCCCCAGCCAGGCTGCAGGAATGCCTGAGTGCTGAATTCCAGCCTGCATGATGCTGCCCTGCTTTGCATGAATAACCACGTCCTGGCAGAGGCAGCTCTTGCTGCAGGTACTCCCTTCCTGCTTCCCCCAGGGGCCCTAGGAAGCCTTGGACTGGTGAATTCTTTAATTTCAGTCCTTATTTTTAATGAGATTTTAGCTTCGAGGGCTGATTGTGCATTCTAAATGCTGATTTTTTAAACAGGAGCAGGGAGCAGAGCCCAGGTTTCCCCTTTGCCTGGTGAGTGCCAGAGGCAGCACATCAGTGAGCAATTTTCAGTGCACTAAATCATTTTTTTCCCCACTGAAAATGTGAAAATTCCATCTTTCTTTCCTTCCCCACAACTTTAGCAGGAGTTGTGATGAGTCAGGACAGCTGGGTGTTGAGGGCACTGAGAGCCTGGATGGGCAGCACATCCTTCTCTTTTCCTTGCTCTTTTCCCACTGCTCTGCTCTGCTTGTTTTAGGGAATCCCAGCATGGTTTGGGTGGGAAGGGACCTTAAAGCTCATCCTTAAAGCCTGCTGATAACAGCTATGGAATGTCACTGATAAGAACTACAGCATCCCATTGGGAGATGTGAGCCCAGGGGGAGGAGCCAAGCATTCCTGCCTGGATATAATCTGGAGATTCTGGAATACCAGCCAAGCATTCCTATCTGGATATAATCTGGAGATTCTGGAACACCAGCCAAGCATTCCTGCCTGGATATAATCTGGAGGTTCTGGAACACCAGCACAGCTTCTCCACTGTCCCTGCTCTGTGTCCCTGGCAGGGTGGCACCAGGCTGGCCTTGTTTTGTGTCCCTGACCCTGGCAGGGGTGGCACCAGGCTGTCCCTGCTCTGTGTGTCCTATTCCCGACAGAGGCAGGAGCCAAGCATTCCTACCCGGATATAATCTGGAGATTCTGGAACACCAGCCAAGCATTCCTGCCTGGATATAATCTGGAGATTCTGGAACACCAGCCAAGCATTCCTACCCAGATATAATCTGGAGATTCTGGAACACCAGCATGGCTTCTCCACTGGATTCCCCAGAGGAACAGCAGCTGCCTCTTCCCCTGGATCTTCAGAGGCAGAAACTGCACCTTTCTCCAGGATCCCTGCTCCAGCAGAACCAGGCCTGACACTGCAGGAGGGCTGAGCCACAATTCCAATGGGACTGCTGCCAACAGCCTGACCCACAGGGTGTCAGGTTGGGTTCTGACTCTGGCAGTGTTGTTCTAGTGCACTGCATTATTTATTTTATCTTTTTATTTTCTTCCCTATTAAAGAACTGTTATTCCTGCTCCCATATTTTTGCCTGAGAACTCCTTAATTTAAAATTTATAGCAATTCGGAGGGAGGGGGTTTACATTCTCCATTTCAGGGGAGGCTCCTGCCTTCCTTAGCAGACACCTGAGTTTCCAAACCAAGACAACCCCACAGGTTTACAAAGGGATTTCCTGGGTGGTTCACCTTTGTGCACAGAGCTCCTGGAACTCTTCTGCAGCTTTTCCTGCTGCCTGGTGTCCTCCTGGATTGTCCCTCCCTGGTGTCCTCCTGGACTGTCCCTGGCTGTGCAGCACCTCTCCCATGCCTGGCATTCATTCCTGCCCACGGGCAGGGTTCTCACATTGCCATAAAATTACCTCATTCCTCATCATGATCTCAGGAGGATGAGGTAACCAAACTCACCCACAATAAATTCATCTTCCAACACCCCGTTTGCCCCTTTTTTATCATTATTTAATTAAACTTTATCATTATTAATTCAACTTCTCCACGTCCCTGCTCCTGTGTTAATGCATTTATGGCACCTTGAATGACCATGCCCTGGGTCTGAGCTCCAGCTTGAATCCCAATTATCCCACTTTTAATTAAAGCCAGAAAAAGGCATTTGGAGCTGGATTTGAGCAGGACAATCCCAAAGATTCTCACTTGGGAGGAGATGTCTGCGGCCTCTTCCCAGCTCCCAAAACAAAGGGATGTGCACCAGCACCAAGCTTCTGGAAACTTCCACACTGGAAGTGCCCCAGGTGAGTTTTCCCCACAACTTTCCCAAGCTCAGGCAAGTAGACTGAGCTTAGGAATGACTGAACCAGTCCCACAGCCTCTGGAAAATCACGGTTTTTATTGATTTTTCCATCTCTAAGGATGCTGGGAAGCCTCAGAACTCTGTATTTCCAGTGATTTTGACAATAAGACTCTGATATTGCTCAGGGCTTGCAAAATATAGATTAAAAAGCACCCTGATGTCAACATTAAGACTTATTCTCTGAAAATAACTTGAAGTTCCTTTGGCTTTCTTTCATCCTTTTCCTATAAATTCCTGCCCAAATTTCTCAAGAGGGCAGAACTGGAGTCCCTTCAAATGCACCCATAAATAAAATAATAATTAATAGGTGACTCAGATAAAGGCTTTCCATCTCAGGGCAGAGGAAAGTATTAGCTAATTAATCATCAAGTTGGCATTACCTTATCTTTTGGCACCTCCAAGAAAATGTAAATCTGAAACGAGCTGGGGGTGGTGGTGTGTGGAAACAAAGGAATAGGAAGCCAACAATAGTTTTGGAAATGGATGACAAAATCCAAATGTTCTGCCTGACTGCTGCTAAATTAGGCTCTGTGTTATCAGTGCAAAGATTAGGAAAAGAGAGATTTTCCCCTGAACCTCAAGTCACACTTTGGAGCTGCACAGGACACGGCAGCAGGAGTGGAGACAAGAGGATTCACTCACCCTGGAAAGGAGTGGAAATGGAAAAGGATCTGCTCAGGTCTTGGTTCGCCCCAAACACGGCTCTGTGGAGGAAAAGAAGAAAGAAAGGGTTAATTTATTGTGCAGGAAATGAAGAAGTGATGCTCACCCTCCCTCCCATGCCAGGCTTCATCCAACCCACCTCTGCCTTCAGCCCTTTTTGCCCAAAATTCCCTTTTTCCCAATTTAAGTGGAAAGGGCTGCAGTGAGATCCTGCCTTGAGCCAAACGCTGTTCTGGGAATTATTTCAGTGTAAAGCAAGGAGGAAAATTTATTTTCCCACCTTTGTCTGAGGCTCCCAGCTGCTGACCAGAGATGGAAGTTCAGCAGTTGGAGTTTTGTTTGCTCCAATTGATTATTTTTTTGGGTTTCTTTTGAGCAAAACTTCCCCTTTCAGGGAGAGGTCATCTCCACAAGCACAGCCCAGCCCTCAATGGATTCACCAATTAAAACTTTGCAAACTCTGGTCGATGGATTCGCCAGTTAAAACTTTGCAAACTCCACTCGAAATTAATCCCTCCCATCCCAGGCTCCATCCAACCCACCTCAGCCTTCAGCCCTTTTTGCCCAAAATTCCCTTTTCCCCACGTTTAAATGGAAAGTGAGATCCTGCCTTGAGCCAAACACTGTTCTGGGAATTATTTCAGTGCTAAAACAAGGAGGAAAATTTATTTCCCCACCTTCATCTGAGGCTCCCAGCTGCTGACCAGAGATGGAAGATCATCAGCTGGAGTTTTGTTTGCTCCAATTGTTTGGTTTTTTTTTTTTAATTTCTTTTCAGCAAAACTTCCCCTTTCAGGGAGAGGTCGTCTCCACAAGCACAGCCCAGCCCTCGATGGATTCACCAATTAAAACTTTGTCAAACTCTGCTCGAATTTGAACCATCCCAGCTGGCACTTTTACCCCAAATCCAGGGAGGGAAATGATTCCACACGTTCCTTCCTCAACTCCAATTAATAAAGATTCAGCTCAGCTCCACGACAAAGGTTTTGCAAGCACCTGTGGGTGTTTGTGGGATCAAAGGAGCTGCATTCCTTCCTGCCCAGGCACAGATCCCTTCCCTCCTGCTGGAGGAGGCAGTGCCATGGATGGGCACGTTGCTCCTCCAAAAAAAAAAAATCCATTTTATCCCCAAAGAACTGGGAATGAGGGAAGGTGGAAAAGCTCCCTCAAAGTATTTTTGTCTCTAATTCAACATATCCTGACCTCCAACAACCTCCCAGGTGACATCCAAGTCTATAAAGCAAAAGGGATGAAGGCACACGGCAGCTCCAGGAAATCATGATATCCCACAAATCCAGCTTCAATTGGAGCTGGATTTGTGGAATCAATTTAATCCTAATCAATGAGTCAAAAAGTTGATTTGTTCCTAATCAATGAGCCCACAGAGCCTCTGCAATCCATCCAAATCAAAACTTAGTCCTTCTTTCTTCCCTTCTGTTTTCATTTTGCCCCTGAAATGATGGGAAATCCAACAATTCAGCATGTCCTGATCAAACGCACAAAAAGCCACCAGGACCTGGCTTTAGCTGCACCAAAGTCCAGCACAGGCTGCATTTTCTCCCCCAATTCATCCACCCACAAAGATTTACAATACAGCAAAGGGAATCAAAACATTTTTGGATCCCTACAAAAAAGAAGATGCACCTTTAGACGTTGCTGGAATTTTTTCCCATTAATTTCAAGAATGAAGTCAAGATTTTTATTTTTTTTTCCTTTTTTTTGGGTGAACGTGGCTGGTTATTTGACGAGTGAAGCATTAGATTTGCGAGTTGTTCTGCAAGCCAAAACACGCTCCCTCTTCATTCATAACACCGAGCTGCTCGGCGTTAAACAGCCGATTATCATGAATGAAGTGGGTGTAACTTCCTTGAAATCCTCCAAAGACCTGTCAAAGCACAGCTACCGCAGCTCGCTTTTCTCCTTGAAGCACACACATCATTGCTTTAATTGTTCCCCTATCCCCCAAATGTGTTCCGTTCAAAACGAGTTTAATTTTTTTTTAATTATTTTATTTTATTTTTTGGAGGAGAAAAAGGGGAAGGGTGGGCAATGATGCCCCGGATAAGAGTGGGACTGCATCTCTGCCGTCAAATTTTGATTTTTTTTTTCTTGTGGGGATCTAAATTAAGCTTCATCCGTTTAAGAGTGTGGCAGACAAAACCTTACAAATCAAAGCCCTGGCCTGTTTTGCATGGATAATCAAGAGCCTCTGGCTCTTTTTTTTATTTCTCTAAGAGGAAGCGTTTAACCCTAAAGAGAAGAGGATTCGTGGTTAAAGTGCTGGCCAAGCACTTTGAAAATTTAAATTTGACTCCAGGTTTGCCATTCTCCACCTCCTTCCCATGATTTTTTTGCCCCAGTGTTGCCACTTTGATTTTTGCAGACTGGGATGGTCTTTGAGCCAAGAGGCTGAAAAACTGCACTGATAAACAGACATTAAATTGAGATTTAATTACAGATCTTTCCAAGGATGAGCATTATCCCAAAGGAAGACCTGCAGCATCCCAGCCATTCCTCTTATTATCCTCATATTCCTCTTATTCCTCTTTTTATCCTCACATGCCTCTTATTCCTTTTATTATCCCCACATTCCTCTTACTCCTCTTTTTATCCTCACATTCTTCTTATTCCTCTTATTTTTCTTTAGGACACCAATCTTGGCCAGCATAAATTGTGATCTCACCACTGACCCACCAAATATTTCACCCTCTTGCCTAAACGCTGTTACAGCCTGGAAAACTACAGAAAAGCCACTAAAACAACCCCAAACCCACAAGGACTGACACATTTAACAAGGCTCAGTCTCAGGAAACACTGGGGAAAGTGGCACCAGGGAAAACGATGAAAATTTTCATTTTTCAGCTCAGGCTCTCAGCTCAATGTCATTATCTCGCCCACAACCCAAACATCAACAGCAAATCTTGATGGTGCTTTCACGACAGCAGCTTTTGCACATCCCTTAACAGCTCTAACACTAACAAAGGCTGGTGCTTGGGGGGGAAAAAGCATAAATATTTGTCCAGCATTTTGGAAAACTCCAAACTTGTAATGCAAACTTGTAATGTAAACTTGAAATGTATTTCAGCCAACTCCGGAGACAGCAGCGCTTCCCACCTGCTCCTGATTTTTATCCCAAAGGGGTGATGCACCCACATTTGACTGGACACTGGATCCCACTGAAAATTCCAGTGGAAAAGCTGCATCTTCCACCAGCACCTTATTAAAAAATCCACATTTCTGCCTTACAAATGGAAATCCCAATTCCCAAGGGATTGCCCTGCTCCCATGGAAGCCAGAGGGAATTTTGATTCTTGTTTTAAAGGCAGTGAGAGCTGGCTGGCACACAGGTTGCATTTTCCTTCTCGTGGCTATCATGGGCACAAAGATTCACTCCTGGTTCTCTTTACTGCCATGCAGTTCTGCATGCAGCTGCATTGCTGTGAAATGCATCACTCCCTCTGACTCACCCTAGTTTGTAAACTGACCCACCATTGACAAAATCCTCTCTTTCTTCACTCGCAGGAGGCGAGATGAGGCAAAGGTTCCTCGTCTGATTCATTTCCTGGGGAAATTTTTACTCCCTGCATCTTTTTTCAGTCCTTATTCAGCCAGCGAGCAGTGAAGTGATTAATACAAAATCCATGCTTGACACACAGAGTGCAAGGATTCATTCAAATTCTTTTAAAATCAGCTCTTAATTAATTGCTTAGAAAAACAACCCATTGCCAAAAATGTGGGGGGTTGGTTTTCCTGCTTTATTTCTCTTTTTTTTTTCTTTTTTTTCCCCAATTGAGAAAGCTTTTTCAGTTGAGAAACTAATTACAGGCACACAGCAAAATGCATGAAAGACAAAACCTGGCACCTTTTTGATATTCAGCCCCTCGGAAGGAAGAAACAGGAACCTGCACAGAGCTCCAGGGCAGCTCCAGCTCTGCTGTTTTCTTCACTTCCATCCAGCCCTGCTCCTTTCTGCAGAAATCCTGCGAGGATCAGGCACGAGCACAGTGAGCAGGAAATTCAAACTGCCAGAAAAGAAAAGCTAAAGGCAAAGAGAGCCCTGTGGAAAGTGCTGTAAGTTTTTCTGGACAATTTTTTATCTCCCTGATTATTCACACCAAGGCAGTACTAACCAAGTCCAGATCGGGATGGGGTTGGGAACAATCCCTGGGGCTGGCAAGGCTCTGCAGGGCTGGGCACTCGGGGCCAGCCTGATTTCCCCATCCTGCCAGGGAGGACAAGCTCAGCCCGCAGGATTCAGGAGAAGAACCAGCCTGTCCTCTCCCTTCATTTCTCCTCCCTGTCTCCCTCCCTCTCTCCACGTTCTTCTCCTCTCGCCTTTTGCACGGCGAGCACTGAATGATGGGATTTTTGACATCAGAGGAAAGTCATCCCTTCTCCACTCCCCCAGCTCCTGCCTGCTTCCTCCTCAGCCACTCTGCTCCTCGGGGAGCTCCATCCTCACTCAGGGATCAGCTGATCCCACCAGGGCAGCATCCCTGAGCATCCCAAACCCTGCCCCAAGCACACCAGCACGATCCACTCTCCCTGGCAGCCTTTAGAGCTCACTCTGCCTGCTCTAGAGTAGCAAAATCATTGTTTGGGCAAGGTAAATCATTGTTTACTCAGAATCAGGGATCAGCTGATCCCACCAGGGCTGCATCCCTGAGCATCCCAAATCCTGCCCCAGCCTGCTCCACTCTCCCTGGCAGCCTTTAGAGCTTGCTCTGCCTGCTCTAGAGTAGCAAAATCATTGTTTGGGCAGGGTAAAGCAAGATCTGTTTACTCAAATTCAGGGTCCAAGGACTTTTCTACTCAGGGATCAGCTGATCCCACCACAGCAGCATCCCTGGGCATCCCAAATCCTACCCCAAGCACACCAGACCGATCCACTCTCCCTGGCAGCATTTAGAGCTGGCTCTGGCTGCTCCAGATCTTGCACTCATTATAGCAAAGTCATTTTTTAGGCAGGGTAAAGTGACCTCTATTTACTTGGACTCAGGGTCCGAGGACTTTTCTACTCAGGAATCAGCTGATCCCACCACAGCACCATCCCCGAGCATCCCAAACCCTGCCCCAAGCACACCAGCCTGCTCCACTCTCCCTGGCAGCCTTCAGAGCTGGCTCTGGCTGCTCCAGAGCTGGCAGAGCTGTAGCAAAATCATTGTTTGGGAAAGGTAAATGATCTCTCTTTACTTGGACTCAGGGTCCGAGGACTTTTCTACTCAGGAATCAGCTGATCCCACCAGGGCAGCATCCCCGAGCATCCCAAACCCTGCCCCAAGCACACCAGACCGATCCACTCTCCCTGGCAGCATTTAGAGCTGGCTATGGCTGCTCCAGAGCTGGCAAAGATGAAGCAAAATCATTGTTTGGGCAAGGTAAATAATTGTTTACTCAGACTCAGGGTCCGAGGACTTTTCTACTCAGGAATCAGCTGATCCCACCAGGGCAGCATCCCTGAGCATCCCAAACCCTGCCCCAAGCACACCAGACCGATCCACTCTCCCTGATACCCTTCAAAGCTGACTCTGGCTGCTCCAGAGCTGGCAGAGCTATAGCAAAGTCATTGTTTGGGCAAGGTAAAGCGACCTCTGTTTATTCGGACAGCCCAGCCGCCCGCAGGGAATAGCTGGGCTGCAGAGAAGTGAAAATGCGGCTGGGAAAGCTCCGCGCTCGCTGCCACAATGAGCTGAATGTTCGGGCAGTTCATGCCCTCTCTCCTGCAGTTTCTCCAGCCCTTTGATTTATTATCTGCAGCCAGACAGCCAATGACCCCATCCCGCTGCAGCGAGCCAAGGACAGATGAGAGACTTGTTCAGCTCAGCGCATTTTCTGATCCCGGCAAATACCCCGTTAATTATCATAAGCTGCCAGGCACCTGCCATAAGTTGTTTATTAAAGAATAGCATTAACCAAATCGGGATTTTTTTTTTTTTTTTAAAAACACGCATTTCCTCCTCCAGTAGCACCAGTGAATTCCAGCTGGTTGGATTTACTGGATTCCAGCTGGACCCATATTGGGGTGCAGGAATCAGAGAGTGTTTCGAACCTTGTTAGCATAAGAGAATTGATAGACAAAATGCCGTGGCAAAAGCAAAGGGAACTTTGAAAATTAGACCTAGATTGCAAAAAGATTCAATCAAACAAGTTTACCAGAGAAAGAAAATCCCATTTGTTGCAGGCATCTTTTATGAAAATCCTTTCCTTAGGATTTTTCCTCCTGAGAAGTTGACAGGCCTCAGGAACAAAATGTAAACAATGGTTATCTGCTGCTGTGGAATGCAACAGGTGCATCTGGGATTGGTCTCATGTGGTCGTTTCTAATTAATGGCCAATCACAGCCCAGCTGGCTCAGACAGAGAGTCTGAGCCACAAACCTTTGTTATCATTCTTTGCTATTCTATTCTTAGCCGGCCTTCTGATGAAATCCTTTCTTCTATTGTTTTAGTATAGTCTTAATGTAATATATGTAATAAAATAATAAATCAAGCCTTCTGAAACATGGAGTCAGATCCTCGTCTCTTCCCTCATCCTGAGACCCCTGTAAACATCATCACACCCATTAAACTCTGCCAGCAAGAGATGTTGTTATTTGCATGATTTTAACCTAATCATTGTAGTACACATTACTAGTCTCCCTAAAATGGTAAGCGTTTGTATCCCACAATAAAATCGGATTGTGATCACCGAGTCAGTCTGTCCTCTCTCTCCATCGCTGGCAGAGCCAGGGAAGGGTGAGCGGGGCTCGGAGCGGCCGCCGTGACTCAGGAGCGGCTCTGAGTCAGTGGCGGAGCTGCCCCGGCTTCCTCCGGCCTCCGGGGGGGCGGAGGTCGGAATTTCCTGCTGGCCCTTGGCCTTGTAAATCACCGCGTCCTGTTGAGCAGCGCTGCCGGGAGGCCAGCGAGTGGGAGGGATGGGGCTGCTGCCCGCTCCACCTGCTCGGCAGGAGAGGGATGGGAATGCAGCACCCCGAGTCTTCTTGCTCCGCACAGAACTCAGAAATCCATAATTCAGTGTGCCCTGACGCCTTCAGATCCCTGACAACCTCACTGGAACCACACATTGACCATCTACCCCCAAATCTCCTCGTACACGGACAACACTGATACTGCCCCAGGTGCCTTCCCCATAAATGAGAAGCCCTAAAATCAGCATGGCATCAATTATCCCTATGGATTTGAAGGTGAAAACCAAAATGTTGGTTGGAGGTCTTAAGGCAAATCCAACACTGAAAGTTTTTCCAATTAAACTTAATTTCAGTTGTGGCCAGAAGGATTTCACTGTCACAAAGGACTCAGACATAATTCAGTAAATCATAATTCAGTGTGCCCGGAGACCTTCAGATCCCTGACAGCCTCACTGGAACCACACAGTGACCATCCAGCAACCCATGGACATAAATCTCCTCATACATGGACAACACTGATCTAACCCCAGGTGATTTCTCTGCCTGCCTTCCCCGTAAATGAGAAGACCTGGCATCAATTACACTCATGGATTTGAAGGTGAAAACCAAAATGTTGGGTGGGAAATCCTGGTATAAATCCAACCCTGTGAAAGTTTTCCCAATTAAACTTAATTTCAGCTGTGGCTGGAAAGATTTCGCTGTTCCAAAGACCTCATGGATGAGCTGTGCCACCATCACCCTGAGAAAAGCCAGTGGGTAACTGAGGCAATGGACCCTGGATAATCAGGAAGGGAATGAAGTGTTTTAGCCATGTGAAGATCGCCTTCCAGAGCAGACCCAGCTGTCCAGAATCAGTGTTTGAGGTAGGAAACGATGCTGGAAAGGAAGGATGCTGATGGCACCCAGCAGCATTCCTGGCCATCCCCCAGGGATGGTGACATCCCAAGTTTATCTTACACCAAAAACTTGTCCAGGAGGGAAAATGAGCTCAGCACACCTTGGCAGGTGCTCCTTCAGACTCCACTCAAACTGACAGACAGATTCAGGCTCACCTGGTACCTGCTCATGTTGTACAGTTATGATCACTCAGAAACTGTTAAATATTACACAGTGACAAAGAATCTCACACAGCAACTCACAGCCCCTACCACAATGGGCTTATTTTAAGTGGGGGGGGACTTTTAAACCTTTCTTTCCAGTCCTGCACCTTTAAACTGCTTTCATTTCATCCCTTCTAGCTGAATTTAATTTAATTATTGCAAGGCAAGTTGTCCCAATGTGCAGCCCATGGAGACACAGAGATCCCCAGCCCAGCCCAGGACTGCTAAAAGCATTTATGACACCAACACTGCCTGGGGAGTTTGTGGATGGTCAGACCTGAAGGGATTTTGGCACATCCTAAAAATATTATGGTATTTGAGAGAGATCGGTTGGTTCCTATCAGACTTTCACATCTTATCTGGGGGACGATGGCTTTTGGAACATCTTTTGGGGCATATCTTTATCTAAGGGCATCAAAAAAAATTCCATGAGAATTACAAACAGGTAGAACCACAAGGAGATTAAACCTAAGCAAGTTTTGACCAAAACCAAGACACTCATTTTTAATCAGCCAGATTCAATTCCCCCCTTCAGGAGCTCCTGAAGGCCAGTGGGTGGATTCCCATCACTCAACATTTCAGAACCAAGGCTGGGTATTTTTCATGCAGACAGGGAGGAATTTTGGCCAGCAGGGCCCAGAGGGTGAGAGCAGCCTGTGTGAGGATCCTGGCTGGCTCCAGCACCTCCCCAGCGCTCACCTCCAGCAGCACTTGTTGTTCACAGCCAGCCTGTTTCCCCACGGATGACCAGAGCTGACCCTGCTTCGATTACAAAAGTTAAAGGGTCCAGAAGTGAGGAAAACAGGAAATCCAAACAGTGAAAATCTCAGCAATAACGTTTCCTAACAAAGACCTTCAGATCTCGCTCGGGGCCAACAGCTGTCTTGGTGACGTCCAGAAAGGGCCATGGTACTTCTGCCATTTTATTATTATTATGATTTTTATTTTTGCCCTGTTTATTTTTCTATACTGTGACATTTTCCTCCTTTTTTTAAAGGCCTGGTCATAAATGAGGGAGCTAATCCAGAATTAAGAAAACAGACACAAATGCACACACCCCATGTGCTTCCATGGCATGGAATTTTCCCTACAGAGCATCAAGCCTGTGCACCACTCAAATCTCCTTTTGGGGCCACAAAATTGGGATTGAATCTGCAGAAATATGAAAGGAGATGATCCATAGCTTAATTTATTCTACCATAACCTCTAGGGCTGCAAAGTAACTCCAAACACAATCCTGGTAAGGAGTTACGAGCTTCATTTTGAAGAAAAATATCATGTTTGTTTGTTTTGGTGCTTCTGAATTTTAGACCTCACCCAAATCTCCTGAGCAAATATTCTGTACAGGTCTGCCTGTGATGCTGCTGTGGGCCAAACCTGTGGGTGGCATCAACTGGCATCACTCCTGTGCCACTGGGTCATCAGTGAAGACCTTGTCCTGTTATGGGACAGGAGCCTGTTATGGGATTAAAGGAGCTTGGAGAGGCATTTTTAAGGCCTGGTTGTTTTTCGTTCAAATTTTAAATTTCACCGCGGGTGGTTTTGGGGGTGAAGTTGGCCTTTTGCTCCCCGGCAGGGCAGGTTTTTGCCATTACACTGCCATCTAGTGCTGCGAGCTCGCAAGGGAAAACAGCCCCGGCCTGGAGGGGCCACCACCAGCAAGAACCAAGCTCGGGGTCCCGGAGTAAATTAAATCCAATCAAATAAACAGAATCACCAAGTGCACAGCCACTGGTGGCCCTCAAGCATGGCACAACAACAAAACACTTCCAATACAAGGAATTTCAGGGAAGCTTATCCATTTTCCAGCTGTTCTCCGTGGTGGGGGACGTTCAGGATGTGCCAGTTTGAAACTGGAATTCTCCAAATCCAGCTGCTCACCTGGTACCAGGTACCTGGTACCTGTACTCTTGCCACCAAGCAAGAATATTTTCAAGAGAAGAACCCTCCTGCAAGGCCCTGAATGCCTCCAGCCCTGTCTTTTCCAGCTTTCCTGGATCTCTTCCTCATCCCAACTCCCTCCTGCCTTCAGCTCAGTTGTATCACAACATCTGGGCCAAATTTATTCACTTTGTAATTGATTTCAGTGGTTTCCACCATGGGATTTTTTGGAGTCCCTCTCCACAGCCATCACTGTGATCAGCATCCAAAAAGGATTTTCTAAGCCAGCACGTCACAGCACTGACAGAAACCCTCCCCACGCTCAAGGACTGGGCAGCAAAGCTCCAACTCAACATCTGAACACTCACAAAGTGACCTTTAGGAGTTAAAAACCCCAGCCCTGAGGTTTTACTCATGCAGAGGATATTTGTCCTCTGTGGAATGTGTGTCAGAGGGCGTGAAAGTGAGAGTGTCTTGAGGTTAGTGATTGTTCAGCCTCATAGTGGATGAATCATATGATAACACCACAGCAACATCCTGCAGGATTGTCAGGAGCCTCTAGTCCTCTATTTCTGGCACCGTGTCCCTGCTCTGCCTCATGAGCAAACGTTATTTGTGCTCTGCTACGGAAACCCCAAACCAAACAGGGCTGGAGGCTCCTCCTGCAGGCCCAGCCAAAATCCCCAGGGCCTGTTTGGGCCTGCAGACACCCCTGGGTGATGGGGGCTGTTCACAGGGCTGAGATGGATGGATGAGGGGCACCTGAGCTGCTCTCCATGTGTCAGGAGCAATATTTGTGTTTCCTTGGCCACACTGAGCTCAGTTGGAATATACTGGGCACTGGTGAAGGCACAGCTTGAGTGAGGGCCCAGCTCTGGGCCCTCAGTTTTGGAAGGACCTTGAGATCCTTGAATGTGTCCAGAGGGGACAGCGAGGCTGGAGAGGGGTTTGGAACACAAACCCTGTGAGGAACCCTGAGGGAGCTGGGGGTGCTCAGCCTGGAGAAAAGGAGACTCAGAAAAGGAGACTCAGGAGACTCGGCCTGGTTGAGCCTGCAGACACCCCTGGGTGATGGGGGCTGTCCACAGGGCTGAGATGGATGGATGGGGGGCACCTGAGTGGTTCTCCATGTGTCAGGAGCAATATTTGTGTTTCCTTGGCCACACTGAGCTCAGGGGTGAGGGCACAGCTTGAGTGCTGTGCCCAGCTTTGGGCCCTCAGTTTGGGAAGGACCTTGGGACACTGAGCACATCCAGAGGGGCTGGGAACACAAGCCCTGAGAGGAACCCCTGAGGGAGCTGGGGGTGCTCAGCCTGGAGAAAAGGAGACTCAGGGCTGCCCCCATCACTCTCACAGCTCCTGAAAGGTGCCTGTGCTCAGCTGGGGCTGGGCTCTGTCTCCAGAGCACACAGCCTCCAGCTGTGCCAAGGGAAATACAGGTTGGATAGCAGGAAGAAGTTCTTTACAGAAATGGTGATAAAGTTCTGGAATGTTCTGCCCAGGGAGGTGGTGGAGTCCCCATCCCTGGGTGTGTTTAACAAAGCCTGGATGTGGCCCTGGGTGCCAGGGTTTGGGTGAGGTGCTGGGGCTGGGTTGGACTCGATGATCTTGAAGCTCATTCTGTGAATTCTCTGAATCAGGGGTCTGGGACAAGGCTTGGGAGGCACTGGGTGCTGAGGAAACAAGCTTAGCAGTGCAGGTCAGATTTATCTTTGCCTGTTTTCCATCTAGATGACCACAAGAAAATAACTTCACCTTTTCTCCCTCTTTTTCACCCCTCCAGACCTGCAATCCACGGCTCTGCTGCTCTTTGAGCTGCACCAGGAGCACACTCAGCTTCCCTTGCCAACCTCAACACAAACTGAGGACCTTTAAGGTCTTTGCCAGCCCAAACCACTCCACGATTCCACCTGTGGGAAGCCAAACACGGCGTGGCACAACAAAGCAGATTTTGGGATTGCAGGAAAATCACCAAGAATCTGCAGCATGAAAATCCAGCTGGGATCCCAGTCTGGAAGTCCAAGCACACATTTCTAACCCCTCAACACCGCAGGGCTTCAGACAGCAGATCTGGCTGCTCTGGGCGCAGATCCAGCTGCTCCACGCACCCATTCCTTGGGAAAGGTTTGCTGCAGGAACTTTTGGAAGAGCCACTCTTAGGGCAGAGGCCCTTCCTGAGGTGATGGCAGGATTTTGGCCTCTGGTTTGGGACTCTGCTTCCAAAATATCAACAAATGGAGCTCATATTTCAGCCAGAATCCCACAAGATTCCAGGGAACCGGGGTGGGAAAAATCAGGATAATGGTGCAACAACATTTTTGTGGGGAATAACACCAGGAACAACTTTAAATCCTGTAAAACTCCATTCAAAAACTTCCAAACAAATGGTTTATCCCTCATTAGAAATTACTTTTTTGCTTTTTACTTCAAGTTTTGACTATAGCTTTGCTCTTATTTTTTCATATATGGAAGAAAAATCCAGTCTCAATGCAGAACAGAACCCTTTTAATCCATCTCTAGTGAATGCAGGTTGCCTTTTTAAAATAATCAATATTTTGATGAAATGGCAAATTCTGATCAAATGGATTTTTTTAGGAAGAAAAGAGAAAAACCTTCCTTCAGAGAAAGTCTGAGCCTGTTTCTGAAAATAGCTAAATTTGAAATATTTTGCAAGAATTATCTTGTCTTTAACTCTAAAACCAACAAATTTTTCAAATACCACTAAATTATCACCATTGCTATTTTTCCATCTCCGCTGCAAACATTTGCAGAGTTTCAAGCACTACTTGCAGTAGGAATTTCCAGGATATTTCCACTAATAAGAGGGAGATTTTTAAAACAATCTAGGGAATTAGCCACACATCTTCCATTAAAACTAAAGCACCCTTGACTGCTTTACAATCTCATGAGATTAATTTGAAGAAAGTCTATTTAAAATGAATGTAAAAGTGGGCCAGTATTAAAATGGGGGAGCTGAATCCTTTCTCAGTGCAGTGGGATTGGATGGGAATTTCCACACGTGCAGCACCCAAAAGGTGCTGCTCTGGATTCTGAACAGAATTAAAATGATTAAATATTAAGTGAAATCATTTAATTCCATGTCAAAGCAAACACTGAAACCAAAACCAACGTTAAAAAAATCAGTTTAAAATCAAACAAGCCAGTGAGGACGTCAGCAAGGGAAAGCAGAGACGCTTTATGAGGTCATGTTTACTATTTAGCCTTGGAGTATTTGGATTATTTGATCCCATTTTTCTGCTTTCAAACCCCAGACCTTAACCTGGCTCTGACACAACCCCAAAATCCTGCACAGCCCCAAAATCTGACACCACCCCCGTGGCTTCCAACCCCCCAGCCAGGCTGAGCATTCCTTGCTCCGAAACGAGGGGGGAAAAAAAAAAAATCCTGTCAAATTCAAAAAATATCTCCAGTGCTGCCTCCTCCTCATTTCCTGACTGCAGGCAGAGCGGAAATAGCAACATTTCCTGAGCAGGGCTGTTCTCCAGGGAATGGCAGCCTGTCTGTCTGTCTGTCTGTCTGTCTGCAGCAGCAGGGGCTGGGCTCAGCAGAATCCCTGGGTTTCCAGATTTCCAGCAGGAGCTGGGATAACTGGGGTGCAGGGGACAGCCAGGGTGCTGAGGAGGGAGATGGGAGCATAAAAATGTGTTTAAAATGGGAAAATAGGGGGAAAAAAGAGGGGGAAGGAGGAGAGTTCTCAGCAGCCAGGTTCTGTGTGCAGTGAAGGCAGATGGAACTTTGTGGTCCCCCAGATTTTGTCTGGGTTCTGTGTAGCCTTGGGCTGCGTTCCAGATAAAGGGAATCTGTTTGCTCCTGATCCCTTTGAAGGTGGGGTTTACATGTCCTTATTCCGTATTCTGTATTTAGGGAATCTGTTTGGTCCCAATTCCTTTGAAAGGGGTGTTTATATATCCTTATTCTATATCCCTATTCTATATTTTATATCCTTATTCCATATTCTGTATTTAAGGAATCTCTTTGGTCCCATTTCCTTTCAAAGGGATGTTTCTATACCCTTATTCTACATCCCTATTCTGTACTTTATATCTTCATTCTATATTCTATATCCTTATTCTATATCCCTATTCTATATCCTTATTCCATAATCTGTATTTATGGAATCTGGTCCCAATTCCTTTGAAAGGGATGTTTATATATCTTTATTCTACATCCCGATTCTATATCCTTATTCCATATTCTGTATTTAGGGAATCTGTTTGATCCTAATTTCTCTGAAAGAGGTGTTTACATATCCTTATTCTATATCCTTATTCTACATCCCTGTTCTATATCCTTATTCCGTGTTCTTTATTTAGGGAATCTATTTGGCCCCAATTTCTCTGAAAATCCTTATTTACATCCCTATTCTATATCCTTATTTTATATTCTATGTATTTAGGGAAGGTATTTGGTCTGAATTCCTTTCAAAGGGGTATTTATATATCCTTATTCTATATCCCTATTCTATATCCTTATTCTGTATTTCCTGTATTTAGGGAATCTGTTTGGTCCCTATTCCTTTGAAAAGGGTGTTCCTATATCCTTATTCCACATCCCTATTCTATATTTTATATCCTTATTCTTTATTTTATATCCTTATTCTATATTCTATATCTTTATTCCATATTTCCTGTATTTAGGGAATTTATTTAGTCCCAATTCCTTCGAGAAGGATGTTTCTATACCCTTATTCTATATCTCTATATTTTATATCCTTCTTTTCTATTCCATGTATTTAGGGAATCCATTTGGTGCCAATTCCTCTTAATGGGGTGTTCAAGTATCCTTATTATAGAATAATAATAATCCTTAATCTATATTTTTTATATAGGAAATATTGCTGGTTCCAATTCTGAAGGGGGTATAGGTATATTCTATATCTTTATTCCATATTCTGGATATTTTATATCTAGATATAGCTATATTCTATATATTTATTCCATATTCTGGATATTCCATATGTGGATATAGGTATATTCTATATATTTGTTTCATATTCTGCATATTCCATATCTGCATATAGGTATATTCTATATCTTTATTCCATATCCTGGATATATATTATTATAATATCCAAACTGATATCCATTTGGGCCCCAAAAGTTGATTTTCCATTCTCAACTCTTTGTTTGGATGTTTTAAATCCTAAAAAAAGAGATTTAGGCTGCTCTGGGAGGAAATCAACCAACCCTAAAGCAGAGGAAATGATGGACGCTACCAGTCTCAACTTGAAATTAGTCATGAAAAATCTCATTCACAGAGGCAGTTGGAGGAAAAAGAATAAAAAAAAATACAGGTAAAGGGCCTAACTGCTATTCTAATTTACAAATAATCCTCAAAAATGTGACCTGAGGTCACCCCATGGCTCTGCCTGCTGGGAAACTGCCTTGGACTCAACCCTTCATCATCTCCCAAAGAGGATCCAGCTGATAAAACTGATAAAAACCAAATTTTACTTGCTGAAAACATCATCTCAACCTGACCAGGATCAAACCCAATCAATTTGCTGAGCTGCCCCATTTTTCACCCACAAAACATCTTTCCTTTGGTAATTATCAATCACCCTTCTGCTGAAAGGTTCCTCCAATTTTTTTGAACTACTCAGTCCTTGGAGAGACAGATGAATTTTAATGATTTAGATTATTAACCTAAAGGTTGATCCAGACTGGGAGGAACAGAATAATTTGTTTAATCATTATTATTATTTATAATTATTTAGCATAGGGGAGAAAAATATCACCTTAAATGTCATCATGATGCTTTTTTAATTGCCTCGGATGAAATTCAGAATAATCGTTACTCTGTAAATGTATACAGATCTAATTTTAAATACCCCAAGATGCTGGATATTTCTCTGGAAAATGCAGAGGCTGCATATTCATTGCTGGATGGGGAATTGCAAAACCAGAAAAGAATTGATCAACCAATTATTGAAAATTAATTCTTTTCCCCATTTCACAGCTGGGCTGTTATTTGACATGAGGCAGCAGAAGAAGCTGAGCCAGGTAATTTTTCTTCTTCCCTCATTCCAGAACTTTTGGATGTGCCCTTTAGGAGGAGGGATGATTTGTGGATGCCTAAAAATGTGATTTTAATTTGGAATATTTGTATGGTGGAGTTATCTGCACTGAGGGATGCCCAGCACAAGGACAATTTCCATCTGGGAGGAATAGCAGAGCCCAGCCCCACATGGGGTGTGTAAAATACACAAAAATCAGTAATTTTTAAAGGAATTTTTGCTGCTTTAGCTTGGTTTGGTGTTTGTTTGGGGTTTTTTGGGTTCATGCAGCTTCTTTGAGATGAACAGCATTAAAAAAATAAGTTTTGGGATGGAATAGGGTGCCCAGAGCACTGTGGCTGCCCAGGTTTCCAACACCCTTGGACTTCCAACCCTGCATTTTTCCCTTCTCACACTCGAATTCCCAAATCCCTTGGACTTCCAACCCTGCATTTTCCTTGCTCACAATTGATTTTGTAACACCCTTGAACTTCCCTGTTCACACTTGATTGTCTAAAGCCCTTGGACTTCCAGCAGGTAACCCTGAATTTTTCCTGCTCACACTCAATTTTCCAGCACCCTTGGACATCCAACCCAGCATTTCCCCTGCTCACACTTGATTTTGTAACACTCTTGGAATTCCAACCCTGAATTTTCCCTGCTCACACTCAATTTTCCAGCACCCTTGCACTTCCAGCAGGTAGCCCAGCATTTTCCCTGCTCACACTTGATTTCGTAACACCCTTGAACTTCCCTGTTCACACTTGATTTTCCAGCACTTCTGGACTTCCAATTCTGCATTTTCCCTGCTCACACTTGTTATTCCAAAGCCCTTGGACATCCAGCAGGTAACCCAGCATTTTCCCTGCTCACACTCGATTTTCCAGAACCCTTGGACTTCCAGCCCTGCATTTCCTCCTGCTCACACTTGATTTTGTAACACTCTTGGAATTCCAACCCTGCATTTTCCCTGCTCACATTTGTTATTCCATCTCCCTTGGACTTCCAGCAGGTAACCCTGAATTTTCCCTGCTCACACTCGATTTTCCAGCACCCTTGGACTTCCAACCCTTCATTTTCCCTGCTCACACTTGATTTTGTAACACCCTTGGATTCCCAACTCTGCATTTCCCCTGCTGACATGAGATATTCCAAGACCCTTGGACTTCTAGCAGGTAACCTTGAATTTTCCCCGGCTCACACTTGATTTTCCAGCTCCCTTGGACTTCCAATTCTGCATTTTCCCGGTTCACATTTGTTATTCCATCACCCTTGGACTTCCAGCAGGTAACCCAGCATTTTCCCTGCTCACACGCGATTTTCCAAAGCCCTTGGACTTCCAATCCAGTATTTCCCCTACTCACACTTGATTTTCTAAAGCCCTTGGGCTTCCAGCAGGTTACCCAGAATTTCTCCTGCTCACACTCAATTTTCCAACACACTTGGACTTCCAACCCTGAATTTTCCCCATCCACACTCGCTTTTCCAGCGCCCTTGCACTTCCAGCAGGTAACGCTGAATTTTCCCTGTTCACACTTGATCTTCCAAAGCCCATTCCCCTGCTCACACTGGATTTTCCAGCACCCTTGCACTTCCAGCAGGTAGCCCAGCCCTGTCCCTGCCCACAGTGGATTTTCCAGAGCCCTTTGTCCCCCAGAGCTGCCTGGGGACAAGCCCTGCCCGTTTCCCATCCCGTCCCTGCGCTGGGGACAGGCCCTGGAGCCCGGGCTGGGGAAACATTTGCATTTTCATTGGCACAGGTACAGCATTCAGGATTCTTTCAGGCCAGGCCAATTAAAACAAGCTGAAAACTGCTGAGTGAAGCAGTTTCAGGCAGGATCTGCTTACATTCCCCCTCAGAGAAAAGCGGGGGGCCCACTTGCTGTAACTCTCTCCCTCTCTGCACAGCGTGGGTTTTGAGCTTTTTTTATTTTTCTTTTCCCGTTTTCTTTTCTTTCCCTTTTCTTTTTTTTCCCTTTCTTTTTTTTCCCTTTTCTTTTTTTTCCCTTTCTTTTTTTTTCCCTTTTCTTTTTCTCCTTTTCTTTTTTCCGTTTTCTTTTTTCCGTTTTCTTTTTAAGGTGGAATAACTTCTGCCCTTCACATCTCTTCGAGATGGGTGGCAGGACTTGAGGATGTGGCTTCATTTTCAAACCAGGCCGTAAAACCAAATTGAGGCATGGGAATTATTTTTTTTTTTTAATAAAAAGGGAAAAAAATAAAGAAAAAAACCACCAACCCCAAAACTGGTAACTCTGCACAGATGAACACACTTTACCTCCTTCACAAACCTTGCATGGTATTTTTTTAAAAAGGAATAAAGCCACATAATTAGCAATCAGTTGAAGCCTAAGGCTTTTCTGCCACCACAGAGAGCATTCAATGCCCACTGGCTCTCCCAACACACTCCCATTACTCTTGGGTTTCATTTTGGACAGCCTCTTTCAAACCTCAGCTGGCTTGTAAATGCAAGCTGACAGGTTAAAAGATACCATTTTTATACCCCTGAGCAAATAAAATAAAATAAAATTAAAAAGCCCATCCCACCAGGGCTGGTTATTTTAGTGTGATAATCCTTGAGAGCTGCAAGAATTTTGGAGGAATGATGAAGGGTCCCAGGGATGGAGGGATTTCTGCTCCAAAGGGTCAGGACTCTGCATCACCCCTTTATTGTGGGAAAAAAACTAAGATTTGTATACCCCATAGCAAATAAAATAAAAAAAAAATTAAATTAGAAAGCTCATCCTATCAGGGCTGGTTATTTTAGTGTGATAATCCTTGAGAGTTGCAAGAATTTTGGAGGAATGATGAAGGGTCCCAGGGATGGAGGGATTTCTGCATCCACCCCTTTGTACTGGGAAAAAACCCAGGATTTTTATACCCCAGAGCAAATAAAATAAAATAAAATAAAATTTAAAAGCCCATCCTATCAGGGCTGGTTATTTTAGTGTGATAATCCTTGAGAGCTGCAAGAATTTTGGAGGAATGATGAAGGGTCCCAGGGATGGAGAGATTTCTGCTCCAAAGGGTCAGGACTCTGCATCACTCCTTTATTGTGGGAAAAAAACTAAGATTTGTATACCCCATAGCAAATAAAATAAAAATAAATTAAATTAGAAAGCTCATCCTATCAGGGCTGGTTATTTTAGTGTGATAATCCTTGAGAGTTGCAAGAATTTTGGAGGAATGATGAAGGGTCCCAGGGATGGAGGGATTTCTGCATCCACCCCTTTGTACTGGGAAAAAACCCAGGATTTTTATACCCCAGAGCAAATAAAATAAAATAAAATAAAATTTAAAAGCCCATCCTATCAGGGCTGGTTATTTTAGTGTGATAATCCTTGAGAGCTGCAAGAATTTTGGAGGAATGATGAAGGGTCCCAGGGATGGAGAGATTTCTGCTCCAAAGGGTCAGGACTCTGCATCACTCCTTTATTGTGGGAAAAAAACTAAGATTTGTATACCCCATAGCAAATAAAATAAAAATAAATTAAATTAGAAAGCTCATCCTATC
The DNA here is from genome assembly GCF_028551555.1 of Melozone crissalis. NCBI lineage: Eukaryota > Metazoa > Chordata > Aves > Passeriformes > Passerellidae > Melozone > Melozone crissalis. The sequence continues at coordinate 140,418 of NW_026536115.1, forward strand.
AGGGCTGGTTATTTTAGTGTGATAATCCTTGAGAGATGCAAAGTTGGAGGAATGATGAAGGGTCCCAGGGATGGAGGGATTTCTGCTCCAAGGGGTCAGGATTCTGCATCTACCCCTTTATCCTGGAAAAAACCTTTTTATTTTTATTTTTTGGCAGTGCCAGAGCCCACAGTGGCCACTTCCAACCCCCTGCATGCCAGGAGTGCCACAGAGACACCACCTGCAAATGCCCCTGCATCAGTCTTGGGGGGAATCTGGGCTAATCCAGCAGAACAAACCGGGCCTGAGGATTTGCATTTGTTTTCATGGCTCTGAATGAGGCTGTGTCACTGCTGGGCTGGGCTGCAGGGAGGGGAGATGTGCCCTGCATGGAAAATTTGGGTCCATTTGGGGTCGAGCTGGGTTTCAAGCAGTGGCAGAAGGGTCTGAACCCAAATTTCTTTTCACCTTGATGAAGCAGCATGGGCTTACAGAAACACCAACAGTTCCATCAATGCCTGAGCACCCAGAGAAACCAGAAACTAAATCATAACCGGAGACTAAATCTTAACCAGAAACTAAATCATAACTAAAGACTAAGTAACTAGAGACTAAATTATAACCAGAGACTACATTATAACCAGAAACTAAATCATAACCAGAAACGAAACCATAAACCAGAAATTAAATCATAACCAGAGACTAAATCATAACCAGAGACTAAATGATAAACCTGCCATGTCATCCCTCACCTAATTGTCACCAAGGTGTTAAGGAGAGGCACAGGAGCAACAAAAGAGGGGACAGAGAGGACTGGAGGCAGCAGAAACACCAGATTGGGTCCATTTGGGGTCGAGCTGGGTTTCAAGCAGTGGCAGAAGGGTCTGAACCCAAATTTCTTTTCACCTTGATGAAGCAGCACTGGGCTCACAGAAACACCAACAATTCCATCACTGCTTGAGCACCCAGAGAAACCATAAATCAAAATCAGAAACTAAGTGATAACCAGAAATGAAATGATAACCAGAAATTAAATCATAACCAGAAACTAAATGATAACCAGAAACTAAATCACGAGAAACGAAATCATAACCAGAGACTAAATGATAACCAGAAACCAAATCATAACCAGAGACTAAATGATAACCAGAAACTAAATCATAACCAGAAACGAAATCATAAACCAGAAACGAAATCATAAACCAGAAATTAAATCGTAACCAGAGACTAAATTATAACCAGAAATTAAATCATAACCAGAGACTAAATCATAACCAGAGACTAAATGATAAGCCTGCCACGTCATCCCTCACCTAATTGTCACCAAGGTGTTAAGGAGAGGCACAGGAGGAACAAGAGAGGGGACAGAGAGGGCCGGAGGCAGCAGAAACACCAATTCCTCAGACCATCCCTGACAGGAGACAATTCTCTCTCTCTCTCTGCTTTCAGAGCCCGCTCCAGGAACAAGCCGGCCCAAGGGACAGGGAAAGTGGGACACGAGGACTGTTCTGGATCAAACCCTTTTCTTTTTCAAAGGCTCCAGGGTGCCCTCCCCGATGACCTGGAGCAGCTCAGCTGTCACCTGGCACTCAGGTGCCTGCAGAGGCATTTATTGATTCCACCAGGCAGACACAGAACAGACAGCAGCAATCCCTGAACACAGGAACGTGTGCCACGAGCATCCTGTGACCCAGCTCTGCCTGCTCAGTGCGGGGTTACTGAGCTCTGAAAGAGGGAGCACATCCCAAATTACAGAAATTAATTATAGAAATACATATTGTATAGAAATTATAAATTTATAAAATTATATATATATAAATAGATAGAAATAAATATAAATTAGATCGATAAACAGATAAAAATAAATATAAATGAAGTAAATAAATAGATAAAAATAAATAATATATAAATAAATATATAAATAATATATATAAAATATAATAATAAATATAATAATAATATATAAAAATAAATTATATAAATGAATGGAAAAATAAATAGACAAAGAACTATAAATTATATAAATAAATAGATAGAAATAAATAAAAATGATATAAATAAATAAATAGAAATAAATATAAATTAGATAAAGAAATCTATAAAAATATATAGAAATTAATATAAATTATATAAATAGATTGAAATAAATACAAATTATATAAATAAATAAATAGAAATAAATATAAATTAGATAAAGAAATAGATACATAAATCGATAAAAATAAATATAAATTATAGAAATAAATAGATAAAAAATAGATAGAAATAAATAAAAATGAGATAAATAGATAGATCAATAAATAGATAGAAATAAATACAAATTAGATAAATAAATAGATAATAAATAGATAAAAATAAATATCAATTATGTAAACAAATAGATAATAAATAGATTAAAATAAATATAAATTATATAATTAAATGGATAAATAAATAGACATAAATATAAATTAGATAAATGAATAGATAAATAAATAGACATAAATAAATAGAAATGATATAAATAAATAGAGGGCAGGGTGTGGCATTCACGTGGGGACTTCTATGCTGGAGTGTGAGCACTTGCCAGGACCCAGCTGATCCCCTCCCCTCGCTGCCCTGCCCCACAGCCCCTCCTCTCCTCTCACATATCCCCTCCCATCCCTCTCATCCGCAAACAAGAATGTTTTTTATCTGTTGGAAATCTTTCCTGCTTTCTTCCCTTCACTGAGGAACCTCCACCTGGATTCACCCGTCCACAGCAAAAATCAAACAACAAACAAACTGAAACCTCCTCCGGGCAGAGAGCTCCTCTCCAGGTGAAGGCGATGGTGAATGGAAATCCAGGTAAAAAGGGAAAGACTACAAAGAAAAATCTTTGCAACCGAGCTACCTTGAGGTGGATCAAGGTTCCACCCACCTGGGACACTTTCTAGTGACATAAAGCTGGGATTCCCTCAGCCATGCTTTTCCTCCTGCTCTTCAAGAGGGAGGAAAAAAAGAGGCAAAAACTAAAAGAGAGGATCGGGAAACACTCACTTGGCCACGTCCTGAGCAATTCCCGAGACATGCCAGCCCCCCGAGCACACCCAGGTTTCCTGCTGTCCCCTCAGAGATGGGATTTTCCACTCCCACCTTTCCCCCTGGTGTTTATCTCCCTCCCTGCTGGCCCCTGAGCCTGCTGGGCCCAGCAGTGCAGATTAGATGTGAGCAAAGCACAGAGCCCTGACTCCCCCAGACAGCCTGGAGAGATAAAAACAGCCAAACACTGTCCAGAGACAGCTCCAGCAGCTCCCTCTGCCTGATGCCTGGGACTGGGGACACTCCTGCGAGTCCCAGAGGCAGAACCAACTTCTTTCTGCACCCTGTGCTTAAACAGAAATCGAATTCTCCAAAATATCCAATGGGAACCTTCTCTGAGCATCACAGAGCTGCTGCTCAGGGTGCAGAGGAGCAGCCAGTGGGAACCCAGCACATCCCTCTGGCTGTCCAGGGTGGCCAAGACCCCTGCCAGGGGGCTCAGAGGCCCAGAACACCTGTGGGTTTGATTACGAGCAAATTACCAATCTTATATGAAGATCAACAAGCCACAACAGTTTAGGTAGAATAATAGTGAAGTTATCACGAGGTGGAAAAGTAGATTTTGGGGTTTTTGGTATGGGGGTTCAGGAGGCAAGATGGAAGGCTGACCACACCCAGTTCCTTTCTCCTTCTTCTTCTTGGCCTCCATCTTCTGCTGTGATGGTGGCACTTTTAGGTTGGTTCAGGGTAGAAGCTCACTGTCTAACACAGGTGAAATCCTGGCTGTGGGAACCCAGCACATCCCTCTGGCTGTCCAGCATGGCCAAGACTCCTGCCAAGGAGCTCAGAAGCCCTGGCATGCAGTCCAGAACACCCCTGTGGGTTTGATTATGACCCATGGAGCAAATTATCAACCTTGTATGAAGACCAGCAAGCCACAACAGTTTAGGTAGAATATTAGTGAAGTTATCACAGGGTGGAAAAGTAGATTTTGGGGTTTTTAGAATGGGGGTTCATGGGGCAAGATGGAGGGAACTGGGTTTTTCCAGCCTTTCTCCTTCTTCTTCTTGGCCTCCATCTTCTGCTGTGGTGGTGGCACTTTTGGATTGGTTTAGAGTAGAAGCTCACTGTCTAACATAGGTGATAGGTATTGGGAAGTAATTGTAAATATTGTACATGTAGTTTTTAGCATAAAGAGATAACACCACCCTGGGGCAGGCAGAGTGCCTGGAACTGTCCTGCTGGATGGACCTCAGCAGGGCAGGAGAAAATTTTTTATAGATAAGAAACAATAAACAACCTTGAGACTGAGAAATGAAGAGCCCTGACTGCTTCAATTGCCAGGCTGGGAAAAGAGAATTTTGAACCTTTCTTGGGATTGCAGTGACCTGAAAGACCCCGAGAGAGCAGGAGCACGGCTGTGCTGGAATGTCACACACCCCTGTTTGTCCCTACAGTGTGCCAGCAGCACAGGGTGGCACTGAGCAGGGTAAACAGCTCCAAGATCTGTGTCCCCAAGAGTGGAGGCCCCTCTCCCTCAGGGGAGGGCCCAATTCCCATTTCACACCACTGGATATGAACTGTCCCCGCTTTAGGGTGTGTAGGTCAGCACTGCAGCCTCAAATCCCATTTTTATGCTGTTCATCCCCTGGAGATGCTGGGTTGTCCTTCAGTGAAGCCCAGAATGGTTTGGGCTGGAAAGAAAATAAAATATATTCTCCTTCCACTGTGACGGTGTTCACAGGGGTCTGAGGATGAGGGGAGAGATGAGGATCTGACTCCATGTTTGAGAAGGCCGATTTATTATTTTATGATACATATTATGTTAAAACTATACTAAAAGAATAGAAGGATTTCATCAGAAGGCTGGCTAAGAACAGAATAGAAAGGAATGATGATGAAGGTTTGTGGCTCGGACAGAGAGTGCAAGCCAGCTGACTGTGATTGGCCATTAATTAGAAACAACCACATGAGACCAATCCCAGATGCACCTGTTGCATTCCACAGCAGCAGATAACCATTGTTTACATTTTGTTCCTGAGGTCTCTCAGCTTCTCAGGAGGAAAAATCCTAAAGAAAAGATTTTTCCTAAAAGATGTCTGTGACATTCCACACCTTCCACCCCTCTCTGGTGACACAGCAGCACAAACATCACCAGTGACACCAGCAGGGACACACTGGGCAGGGTGCAGGGGGTTCTCCAGAGCTGGAGCCGTCACATTTATCTCAGACTCCTCCAGAGCTGCTTGGAGCCATCAGGCAGAGCACACAAAGGGGCCATTCAGGGCAGCCCAGCCCCAGAAACAAAGCAGATGCTCAGGGGAAGTTTGCAAAGCAGGCACAGAAGGTTGGCAAAGCTCCTCTCCCAACTCAGGGCCCATCTCCAGGCAGCACCAGGAGCAGCCCCGTGGCACTGTCTGAGGGAGGGCAGCCTGGGGACAGAGCAGGGACGCAGAACTAAACCAGAGCTCAGAGGCAAGCACAGCTTTTAAACTCTTCCACCAAGTTTGGCTGCTGAGGTCTATTGGGCTTTTCTTTTTATTTTATTTTCCCCCTCACTGTTTTGGCAAATGAAGGAGTGCAATGGGAAAGCAAAACCTCCCATTTGACCCGCTGGGAGCTTTGCTCTCTTGAAACACCCAAGAGGTCAAGGTGCAGGGAATGTGTACTAGAGGTGAGGTTTCAGGGGCTTCAGGGTGGCACTGAGCGATGTCAAAGCTCTCCTAAAAGAGGATGCAATAAATCAGTTCTGAAAGCAGGGACTGGTCCAAGAAATGTCAGTTTTCTATATGGAAAGGAGAGATTCAAATGCTTTAAGTGAGGGGGAAAAAAAAACCCCAAAAATAAAAACAAAACAAACAAACAAACAAACCAAAAAAACAAACACAGAAAAAAACCAAAAAACCCCAAAAGAAACCAAAACAAAAAACCAAAAAAATCCCAAACAAACAAACAAAAAAGAAAAAAAAAAGAAAAAAAAAAAAAAACCAAGAAAAAAAACCCCAAAAAAACAAAAAACCAGTTTGCAATGAACTTCCTACTTATTTAAAGACCAATCCAAACTGCTTTTTTTGCTGGTATTTCAGGAATGAGCCCGACCAAAGGCACCTGGTCTGGTTTTACAGACTGAACCACTTTTGGAAAGGAATCAGGAGGGATTTGGACAAAAACAACGGAGGCCCAGACACGGAGGCTGCCCTGGGAGAGCGTCCCAGCTGTCTGCTCAGCCTCAAAGCTCTCATCATGTGCTTGAGGGGAGCCAGGGGGACCTGTTAGGGGTGGCTCAGCTCCGAGCTCAGGGCCAGCAGGGGAAATCCTGCTTTTCCTGGCTCCAGGGAAGCTGCAGACCCTGAGCAGGCAGGACAGGGGGATTGTGAGCAGCAAAAATGGGTGTTGGAACTCAGGAGAGCAGCTTGGCAGGGCCTGGATGGACAAAACACCTGCTGGTGGTGTTTGCAGTGGTGTCCGGGATAAAGCAGCCCTGCCCTCACCACCAGGCTGGCACTGCCCTGCCATGCCACAGGGATCCAGCACTGCCTCAAAGAAAACAAATCCTGGAGAGAAATGTGTGGGAAATACTCCCCAAATCCTCCCCCCTGCTCACAGAGAATCCAGCAGGGTTTGGGAGCTGCCAGACTGCAGCGCCTGCTCTCTGTGAATCAGTTCTGAGGGCCTGGCTTCTCAGGGTTGTCCTTCATTTAATCCCAGCATGGTTTTGGTTGGAAGGAAGCTCTGGGACACCTTCCACCATCCCAGGGTGCCCCAAGGCCCATCCAGCCTGGCCTTGGCATTGCCAGGATCCAGGGCAGCCTCTAGCAGGGCCTGCCCACCCTCTGATCACCTTCCTATCTCATCTAAATCTCACAAAACAAATTCTGGAAAGAAACGTGTGGGAAACGCTCCCCAAATCCTCCCCCCCTGCTCACAGAGAATCCAGCAGGGTCTGGGAGCTGCCAGACTGCAGGATCAGTTCTGAGGGCCTGGCTTCTCAGGGCTGTCCTTCATTGAATCCCAGCATGGTTTTGGTTGGAAGGAAGCTCTGGGACACCTCCCACCATCCCAGGGTGCCCCAAGGCCCATCCAGCCTGGCCTTGGCACTGCCAGCATCCAGGGCAGCCTCTACCAGGGCCTGCCCACCCTCTGATCACCTTCTTATCTCATCTAAACCTAAACCTCTCCTCTTGTATTTTAAAGCTGAACTACATTTATCTCTGGGCTCAGCAGCATCTCCAGCTCAGCCCTGGAGCTTTGTGCATTCCCCTGCAGTGAATTCACGCAGGTTTAAGCACAGGAGGGCTCTGATCTCCACACAGGGGCCTCCTGTTGCTGCCACGGAGCAGGAAAATGCCAAACATGGCTCATACCAATCCCACCTCTCACTAATCTGTTTTGTCAGCTCATCAGAATCTTGAAAGCAACCTTTAAGTGCTGGGAGGCATCCTGCTTTCTAATTAGGCTCACTCAGATTCTGTGGTTCAGTCGAGCCAACCTGGCTCGCTGCTGCAGCTCCAAACATGTGCGCTTGAAATCAGTTTTTCCACTCAGAAAAAGAGATAAGGCCCCCAGTTTCCTCCCCTCAGATAAGCTGAAGGAGAAAGGAACATGAAGTCATGTCCCTGCCACCCTAAATCAGTGTGGCTCTGTGTCCCATCTGCACAGTCCCAGCTGAGCTTTGCTGGCACCCAAAGCCGGAAATTGAAGCACAGGATACTCCAAGGGTGGAGAATAAAAGAATAAAAGAATCCAGGGATTTCTGAGCCATCAGAAAAGGTTTGATAAGCTACTGTTCACTGCCAGTGTTATTTGTGTTTTCAGGAGTGTCACGGTGTTCTCAGCACTCTGCAAACAGCAAACCAGGGCTCACAGACTTTTCCAACCAACTACAAAAGGCAAAAAAAAGCACAAAATTAAAAACTGGATTTTGTTCAAAATTTAAAACTGAATTTTGTTCAAAATTCAAAACTACATTTTGCAGTATTCTCAGCACTCTTCAAACAACAAGCCAGAGCTCACAGACTTTTCCAACCAACTATAAAATGCAAAAAAAGGCACAAAATTCAAAACTGACTCACTCTGCCTCATTATAAAGCCCTTCCTGATGCTTTGCACCAGCCATTTGCTTTCTATAAGGAAAAAAATTGATCTAATCCAATTTATTGAATCATTTCAGCCTTGCAACTCTGTAATTCCTGACACCAGGGCATTTCCATTTTGATCACCCCTAAAAGCATATGCAGAGCCTGAGGGATCAGGGATGCTCCTCAGAGCTCACAGGGCACTGACCTGGTGCAGAGGTGACACACAGCACTCCTGTCCCCTTGGAATTCAGCTTGAACCTTGGCAATCCCTCCCTGGCATTCCCTCCTTGGCCATGACATTCCCTTCTCACCCAGCTGCCAAAAAGGAGATCTGAAATGAAAATAATTAACATCAATCACTCACGGGTTTGTTGTTTGGTTGTTGTGTTTTTTTGGTTTTTTTTTTCCTGCTGAGCATCCAAACCCATATCTTAGATAAACAAACAGCACAAAGAGTTTGGCCCCAGCCAAACCCAGCCTCTAAACAGATCTGGGTGAGATGCTCTCTGTCAGGTGGAATTCTGTGAACTCATTCCCCTCAGCTGTGCTCATTATTCAGCCCCCCAAACCCAGACAGCTCCTGTGGACATGCCCTGAGGCTTGGACACATCTCACTTACCTTCAGGGACTGCCTGAGGAAGCTGAAGGTGAGGGGCATCCCCAGGGCACTGCCACAATGGCACAGGGGCTCCTGTGGGGCTGCATCTCTCAGCATTAGCCACGGTGCCTGAGGGCAAGGCAAACCCACTGCTGGGAGCCAGCCAGAGCCTCAGAGCAGCTTTTCCCTGGGCCTTTTCCCTTTCCCCAGCAGCATCCTGGCTGCTCTTGGCTCCCACCCCAGAGAGCAGCACCTGGGGAAGGTCCAGCCCTGCCCAGCTGGGAGGGCACAGCTCACCCACCCTCACACAGCCCATCCTCCCTTCCAGGAGAATTGCTGTCCATGTGGGGCTCAGGGGCAATTCAGCACTAAAATGCAGCTGGGTGAGAGCTGCAGAGCTCTGCCTTGCCTTTGCAGCTCTAATTTTGCAGAAAAGGGATTAATTAATGACTGGTGGACAAGGCCACAGCGCTTCCCTGGCAGCTCTGCTGTCACTATGGAGATCCTGCACTCCAGGGCTGGTGCCGCACATTGTCCTGGCAGGAGGATGCCCACACCCAGCCAGGATCCCACAACCCCCTTGTGGGAATCCACAGAATCAGAGGGGTTGGGGAAAGCTGCAAAAGGCAGCTCAGAGACAGCAGGACTGGGATTGGAGCTAAGCAGCAGCCGTGAGATTGGTCAGCAGAAAAATGATGAAAGGAGCAGAAAAGTAAGGACAAATAGAACAATGGTTTGTGTGTTAATGCTTGTCTAGAATAACTCCTTAAGCTGTAGAAAAGTATATTTAGTGAGATGTTAGGGAGTTTTAAGGTTAATAATGGAGCTCTGTGCATTGTGTTTGAAGGCTTACAAGCAGGTATTGTATTCTAAATAACAAGCATTGTTTAACCAAGGGTACGTGTGCTTATAGTGGTTGGATAGAACTACTGTCAATATAGAATATATACAATACAGATATAAATACTGTCAATGTGCTTTTGTTTTGAGTGATTGGCCAAAAAAAGTTGTCAAGTAATTTTTAACGTTAAGTTCAAGTGGTTTGCTGCCTGGGATGTGAGCTGCTGGCATCTTCCCATTGTCATAACCATGGAATGAGACTGATGCTGAAAAATAAAACAGCTTGAGACACCTTCCTAGCAGTCCTGTCCCATTGGTGATTTGTACATTGATTTTTCAGCAGAAAAATTATGTAAGAAGTAGAAAAGTAAGGACAAATAGAACAGTGATCTGTGTATTAAGGCTTGTCTAGAATAACTCCTAGTAGAAAAGTATAGCTAGAGAGATGTTAGGAAGTTTTGATAGTGGAGCTCTGTGCGTTGTTTTAAGGCTTACAAGTAGGTATTGTATCCAAAATAAGCAAGGCACCTTCCCAGCAGTCCTGTCCTGTTTGTGATTTGTACCCAGCCCCTGGCTGGTGACACCCCTGAGCTGTGGCAGCTCTGGTGGAGCTGCTCCAGGGTTCCCCCGGTGCCAGGGCAGCACAGAGCCCCATCCTGGCCTGCAGATGGTTCCCCCTCTCCTTTGGAGAGGCTGAATGACTTTTCAAACCTTTGATTCCTGATGTATTCACTTCAGGAGACACAAAAGTACAAAATCTCAGCATGGAGTGACTCCCTCTCTTGCTTTACTATTTTGTTGGGGTTTTTTATTTTCCTTCCCACACCCCCCCACCCCTTGTCTTTTCTTTTCTTCTCTCCCTGGACAGTTTTATAATTTTGGCCTGTGGCCAGAAAGTCTGTCCTGATTAGCCTGGGCTGGCTGTGAAACACCTGCAGCCCATTAGAGCAAGAGGAAGGAAAAAAAAATAAAAATCCCTTGTCATAGGTGAAGCAATGACCACTTCTTCTTTGTTTTAACACTAAAAGGACAGTCAGGAGGAGGAAAAATAAAATCCCTTGTCATAGGTGAAGCAATGACTGCTTCTTCTTTGTTTTAGCACTAAAAGGACAGTCAGGAGGAGGGAAATAAAAATCTCTTGTCATAGGTGAAGCAATGACCACTTCTTGCTTTGTTTTAACACTAAAAGGACAGTCAGGAGGAGAACCAAACAAACCCAAGGCTTTACCCCCTCACCTGCCACTGGGTCATTTTTGCCTGATAAGTGACTCCAGTAATTTGTTGTCACTTCACCCCGGTGAGATTTACAGGTTATTAAACATGATGTGCACTTGCTGCACATGAACGGTGCCCCCTGCACCTTATTTTATGTCTTTGTCAGGAGCTAACCAGGCACAAGGAGGAAGAAAATCCCCTCTGAGCAGGTTGGAGCTGCATTGGCTCCTTGAAATCCCTGCTGCCACCACTGCCAGGGCCAGCAGGGTGGCAGAGGGCTCAGGAGGGAACAGGAACCATCCCACAGCCCCAAAAATGTGACCAGGGCGCAGCAGAGATGCAGCAGTGGCACTCACGGTAGCACTGAAGCTCTTGGCTCTGGCACAGCACATTTTTTTAATAAACACAGAAATTGGCATGATCTGGGCACAGTGTGACACTGGGGACAGTCAGAGGTAACAGCTCTGAGCCCAGCTCACTGCACCCCTGCAGGACTCTCCACCTGGAGAGGAGCCCCAAAACCCCTTCCCAAGATGTGCCTGTACACCAGGACTCCTCCAAAGAGGGGCTTGGTGCCTGCTGAGGTGCGGCAGCAAAGAGATCAAAACATCCTCAGAGCCCTCCTGCTCAGCAGGGCCACGACCAAAACACACCTGGGATGGAGGGAACACCACGGTGAGACCTGAAAACACAGCTGGGATGGAGGGAACACCACGGTGAGACCTGAAAACACACCTGGGATGGAGGGAATACCACGGTGAGACCTGAAAACACACCTGGGATGGAGGGAACACCACAGTGAGAACTGAAAACACACCTGGGATGGAGGGAACACCACGGTGAGACCTGAAAACACACCTGGGATGGAGGGAACACCATGGTGAGACCTCAGAATAAACCTGGGGTGGAGGGAACGACACAGTGAGACCTGAAAACACACCTGGGGTGGAGGGAACACCACAGTGGGACCTGAAAACACAGCTGAGCTGAAGGAAAAGACACAGTGAGACTTCAGAACACATCTGGGATGGAGGGAACAGCAGAGTGAGATCTCAAAATAGACCTGGGATGGAGGGGAGGTCACAGGGAGACCTGAAAACACACCTGGTCTGAAGGAAACACCTGAGAGAGGCTTCAAAATTGACCTGGACTGAAGGAAAGACCACAGTGAGATCTCAAAATAGACCTGGGCTGAAGGAAACACCTCAGTCAGACCTGAAAACACACCTGGGATGAAGGGAACACCGCAGTGAGACCCCAGAACACACCTGGGCTGAAGGAAAGGTCACAGTGAGATGTCAAAGTGGACCTGAGCTGAAGGGAAGGTCACATTTACACCCCAGAACACACCTGGGGTGAAGAGAACACCACAGTGAGACCTGAAAACACACCTGGGCTGAACGGAACACTAGAGTGAGACCTCAGAATAGACCTGGGATGAAAGAAGGGTCACAATTACACCTCAGAACACACCTGGGCTGAAGGAAAGGCCACAGTGAGACCTCAGAACACACCTGGGAAGGAGGGAACACCACAATGAGACCTCAAAATAGACCTGGGATGAAGGAGAGGCTACAATTACACCTCATAACACACCTGGGATGAGGGGAACATCACAGTGACACCTCAGAACACACCTAGGATGAAGGGAACACCACAGTGAGACTCAAAACACATCTGGGCTGAAGGAAACACCACAGTCAGACCTCAAAATCGACCTAGGATGAAGGAAAGGCCACAATTACACCTCAGAACACACTTGGGGTGAAGGAAAGCCCACAGTGAGAGCTCCTGGGGCGGGGACACCTCTCTGAAAACCCGTGTGTGTCACAGGGACAGGAGTGAGGGCACAGCTAGAGATGCAAATCCTCCAGCCTGCTCCACACCTGAACAGTGACAACAAAGAGGGAGCCCAAAGGCAGCTCCGGGTTCTGCTGCTGGCAGCATCTCCAAGGGCTGGATGGCATTTCCATCCCCACGGCCCATCCAGCCAAAATGTCGAAAAAAACCCCCAGAGTTCCTCCCCAAACTTGCTGTGTTTTCATCAAAGCTCTTTATGTAGCTGCAAGGCACTGGAGACATTTACAGCTGAATTTTTTTAATTCTGCATTCAGTGGAGTTCAGCCATCAATAAAAAAAGAAAAGGGAAAAGAAAAATTTGTGACCCCAAGGGACTCTGTCAAATATTCCTGCTGCTGTCCTGGAGCATGGAAAAGCGAATCTGCTGCAGCACACAGGTCTGAGTATTTGCATTTTTAATAATTCAAGAGTTTAATTAGTATCATGCCCTTAATCAGAGGCTGAAAATACAGCTGAAGTCATCAGAGCTTAATTAGTTTTAAAAAAAATAAAAAATGATTCTGCAGTGAAAATGTCTCGACTAACATGGAGCTCTGTCCTCAGCTTTGGGCTTCAAATCAGCTTTTACCTGTTGCTCCTGATTATTTTAGCCCATCTCAGAAGCACTTAAAATCCTCAAATAAATCAGTTCTGTTTGTCCCTATGAACTCTTCCACAGCTTTCTTGAACTAGACTCAGGAAAAACAAAAACAAAAACAACCAAAAAACCAAACAAACAAAAAAACCCAAAAAACTCCAAAAAACACCACCAAAAAAACCCAACAAAACAAACCCCAAAAAAACCCCACCAAAATCAGTTGGAAGATAATAAATTAAATTAAGCCAGGTGTATCCCATAAGCTGCATGTGAAATTCCCCTCTGCAGGAGATAAAACATCCATGAGTGTCTCTGGATCTTCAGTCAGGTCAGTAGGAACACATTCCTGAGGGGGATCACTGGATGGGCAGAAAAATCCAAAAATCCCCTTTTAGCAGCAGGACTGGGAGCTCAGACTGGTCCCAGTGAAGCCTGGGAGGTTTTTAAGGGAATTATCCCAGTTTGGGATGAGCAAATCCAAAATCCAAAATCCAACCCCATCCCTTCCCTCCCTGCAGCTTGGTGGGGTTGTACAGGACATCCTGGATGGGCTTTCCCAACAATATTCCATTTAATTCTGGAATTCATCACTGTGGAGACTGCACACATCCCCAGGCTCCAACACGGATTAGTGAAATTCATGGAAATTAGGCCAAGCCCAGGCAATTAAATATGCTAATCCGGATGCAACTTGCAGTTCAGGAAGTCAGGCAGCCTCATGCCCTTCCACCTCTGATGTACTCAGAAAAAGGAAGCCAGAAAAAGTTCTCACCGTGCCAAAACTGTCCCCTGGCTCCGAGCATTAGTGAGAATTGCAGTAAATCCTTTTTTTTTTTTTGGCAGGAGGAGGGGGGATCCATTTTCCCTCAGTATTTTCCCTCAGTAATGATATCCCAGCTGCTGTTTCTTTCCCTCTGCAGCTCCTGAAGCTCTGGGGAACCTCCCAGCTCGCTGTGCCCTCAGGAATATCCCAAATAAATCGGTGAAACCCACTGGAAGGTGACAGCAATCACCAAATTCCATTTAGTAAGGAATTAGGAATCCAGTCGCTTATGTACCTGGGAAAGGTCTGTCTGGATCAGATTTAAAAAAATGGATTTTTTTGGGAGCACTGGGCCAGAGGAAGATTCTGGAAACTCAAGATGGAAAAATGGAAGTTGGTTTGTCCGCGAGGAAAATTTCCTGTAGCCCCAGCACAGTTTGATTTATTCCTGACACTCCTGGGGAATAATATATATATATATATATATATATATATATATATATATATGTGTATATGTGTATATACATATATGTGTATACATATATATATAATGGGTTTAAATTTTCGTATTTATTTATTTTATATATTAATTTTTATATTTAAATATAAATAAATATAAATTGGGTTTATAAATAGAAATCAATTTAAAATAAATACATTATAAATAAAATGCATATAAATAAATTGAAAATAAATACATTTTATTCTGTGTCCTCATTCCCTGCTCAGCTCCTGACCCAAGGAGCAGCATTTGGCCTGGATTTTCTGCTCCCTTTACCTGCACACAGGAATTTCCCCCTGCTCCTGAAGGTGTTTGGGGGCTTTGCTGCAGAGCAGAGGACGAGATGACAAACGAGCCAGCCCTCAGCACAGGAATGCAAGAGAGTCTCAGCTATTTTTAATTAAGAAGCGATGACAGCTGACTGAATTCCCTGACAGGAACGGCTCCCTGACCCAGACACCGTGGGCCACCCTCCTGTTGGAACCCAGGACAATCCTCTGGCTGCCCTGGAGGGCTCCAGACCCTGGAGGGGGCTCAGAGACCTTGGCATGGAGGCAAAACCACCTGAGCCTTTGATTTTAACCCATGGAAACAATTCCCAACTTTGTGTGGGCCACGAGAGTCTGAGTAGAATGATAGTGAATTTATCACAGGGTGAAAATGTTGAATTTTGGGGATTTTGGAATGGGGGTTCAGGAAGCAGGATGGAGGGATTTGGGTGGGAATTCCTCTGGCTGCCCTGGAGGGCTCCAGACCCTGGCAGGGACTGAAACCTTGGCAGGGAGGCAAAACCACCTGTGCTTCAATTTTAGCCCACGGGAACAATTCCCAACTTTTTGTGAGGAGTTACAAGCCACAAGAGTTTGAGTAGAATGGCAGTGAATTTATCACAGGGTGAAAATGTAGAGTTTTGGGGTTTTTAGAATGGGGGTTCAAGAGGCAAGATGGAGGAATCTGAGCAAGTCCTGTCCTCCTTTTTGTTCTTCTTGGCCTCCATCTTCTGCTGTGATGTTGGCACCTTTGGATTGGTTAAGAGTAGAAGCTCACTGTCTAACACGGGTGATAGGTGTTGGGAAGTTATGGTAAATAATGAACACGTAGTTTTTAGTATAAAAAGATAACACCAGTGTGCCTCAACCCGACCTGCCAGACAGACCTCAGCAGGTCAGAGAAAGAATGTCATAGATAAGAGAAAGTAACCTTGAAAACCAGAACTGAGGAATCCCAACTTCTCTGAGCGTGAGGCTGGAGAAAAAAACTTTTTAATACCTCAGGGGCCATTCCAACAACTCAAAACCTGAGACCCTCTGAAGGCGGGTTCCCATCAGTCCCAACGGTGGTGCTGTTATTTATAATATAAATCATAAATTTATCTGCACATCTGCACAGATGCAGGGCTCACCAAAGCCACCAGCCTGCAGACCCTGCCAGGAACGTGGCCAGGCTGAGCAGCAGGAGCAGGTGAGGGGAGGACAGCCAAGGTCACCCTGCTGGAAGCGCCAGTGCTCGTCTCTGAGAAATGTTCTGGAGGTTTGGACAAATTCAGCTGTTATTTTCATTTATTTTGGTTGGTGAAAGCAGTGGTGGTTTGAGCAGGGGAGAGGCACAGAGGCACAAAGAGCAATTCCTGCTGTAAGGCAGAGAAGGGACAAGGCAGGATGGGCTTTTCTCAGGGATGGGTTTTTGTCACCCACAGGTCACAGGGAGGGTTTAGCTGGGACTGACCAACGTGAGCTGGATTGTGAAGGGCAGGGATTCACCTGGCTTCATGCAAGGACTCCGTGGCAGAGATGGGAGCACAGCCCAGGTGTCCAGCTCGCCCTGGCACAAGAGGCTGGCACAAAAGTGGCACCAGACACCCCTGGGAAGGTGTCAAGAGGAAAACACCAACCACAAAGAGAGAAAATGAGACTCCCTTTTGTTCTCAGGGCTCTCACAGCAGCGAATCCAGCAGCTGATCTCTTTACCTGGAGCTCACTTGTCGGTTTTAGCAGGGAGATAAAGGAAAAGTTCCCTTCCAGCCTTTCCAGAGGGCCTCAGGGAGGAGGGATGAGGCAGCAAAGTCACCCAGATCACGTAGGAACTTGGCACGAGCGAGACAAATCCATTAAGGGCCATCATCAGGAACTTTCCAGGCTGGCTGCAGGCTGGGAGGGGGCAGAGCTGCTCGGTGCTGTTGCTAAGAGAGCCCCCCCAGCCCTGCTGTGCCAGCCCAATCCTCGGCTCCCTGCTCCCATTGGCTCCGCAGCCGCATCGAACCATCCTGACAGCTTCTCCTCCTCCTCCTCCTCCTCCTCACCCTGCTGCCTTCTGCCTATGGCCTATCACCAGGGGAGAGCCAGCCAGCCACGGAATCAATACTTTGTGCGTTTGCATTTGCATTCCAGCCCTGCCTGCCCGTGTCCCTGCATCCCCAGCCGTGCCCACGGAGAGCAGGGGTGCCAGGCTGGCACCTGCAGTGCCACAGCCAGCAGCACCCAAGGACCAGCAGCATCCTGACCGTGTTCACGGGGGTCTGAGGATGAGGGAAGAGATGAGGATCTGACTCCATGTTTCAGAAGGCCGATTTATTATTTTATGATATATATTATATTAAAACTACACTAAAAGGATAGAAGAAAAGGTTTCACCAGAAGGCTGGCTAAGAATAGAAAATGAAAGAATGATAACAAAGGTTTGTGTCTCAGACAGAGAGTCCGACCAGCTGGCTGTGATTGGCCATTAATTAGAAACAACCACATGAGACCAATCCCAGATGCACCTGTTGCATTCCACAGCAGCAGATAACCATTGTTTGCATTTTGTTCCTGAGGCCTCCCAGCTTCTCAGGAGGAAAAATCCTAAGGAAAGAATTTTTCATAAAAGATGTCTGTGACACTTCCAGGGCTCTGCTCAGAGCCAGCTTCCTCCCAGCAGCCTGGCTGAACTGGTGTCCCCAGTTTGGTGCTCACTGGACACCAGGGAAGTGTCACAGCACCGTGAGTGAAGCCCTCTGCAGTGAGATTTTAGGAAGTTTCTTGGTCTGAAGGGATCTGGAGGCCTTCTGGAGCAGGCAGAGAGTGTGGGAACACAACCCAAAGCCAGAAAGCTTCCCTGGTTGGATCAGGTGCTGCTTGGGCACATCCAGGCTGCGGAAATTTGGGAGCAGGGACATCCTGGTGGTGGGCAGTGAGACACAGCAGCACTGGGACAGCTCAGCAATACCGGTCAGGATTTGGGAGCAGGCACAGGGAAGGGACAGGGGAGTTGGGACAGGTTTCCATCACCCAACAAAACAGGCTGGGACTGACACTGGGCATCCAGGAAACACCAAACACCCAAATATTGTCCCTGGCTTTGGGACAAAGTGGGAGAAAGAGCTCACTGAGCGGTGACAGAGAGCTGGGGACCAGGACAGGGGTGAGGAGCTCACAAAGCAGAGCCAGGCAGCTGATGAGCTGTCCCCAGGCACGCTGGGACACCAGTGAGCAGCAGCCCTGTGGCTGTTTGCCTTCCCCACTCAGGTGAGTCACATCCGGACTGAGGAAGAAAAACTGGAGTTTCCTTTTCTGTCCAGGACAGCAAGAGGTCAATGAACCCAGCAGAGCCATCCGCAGTCCCCTAAATACCAGATTTTCCCAACCTGGACCTTCCCCTTTCTCTCTGCCACAGTTAGGCAGAGTTCTAACCCAGACTGTTGTAAAATAACACAAATTGTTGATCAGGACAGGAAAATCTCCTCAGAAAATTTCCACTGCTAAACCTATTTATTTGTGTCAGGGGTGGGGGTGGCTGGACACAAAACACCAGGTCAGTTTAAAAAAAAATAAAGTCTGACCTGAATAAAGCATTTTTATGAAATCCCCAGAGATGGTTCCTTTAATATGAGATGGAACTTGGAGTTGAAAGGAGGACAGAGAAGAAAAGAGCGCGCATAAAAGTCAGGTTCAAATCCCTGCTTGGCCTCACTCGGCAAAGAGCTCTGAATTAGGTCTGAAGTTACTTAAACAGCTTCAAATATTTTGGGTTCTCTCTGCAGTTCCTATGATCTGAGTTTCATCCTGAGGCAGAACAGCAAGAATGTTCTGAGCTCCCAAAACCGGCCACGACTTCGGACAAACGAATTAAACCCAGCTTCAAAACAAATCTAATTTTTTTTTTTTTAATTTTTGGAGTTTCTGCAGTGCGGAGATGTCTGCCCTGTGGTTCCTCCCAGTTGTGTGTGCTCAAACATGGAAGAGAATCAATGGGCTGGAAGGAGAGCTGCAGTTATTTTTCTATCTCTGCACCATGTGAGGCTCTCCCTGTTGCCTTGAAGAGAAGCATGAAATTAGGCAAAAGCCAGGGTGATAAAATGAACCCAAATAAGAACTTAAATTGAGTTAAACCTGTTGTAGCTACTCAAGACAAAGCCTCTGAATTCAGCTTTTCTGAGCAATAAAATCCTTTTAAATAAAATGAAAGCTCTCAGTGTAATTTTAGGGTAAATGTTCCTGTAGGAATCTTTTCCTGATGGAATCTTTTCCATCCCTGACATCCTGGCTCCAAATTCTTCTCCTTCCTGTTACTTCCTACAGGAACATTCACCTGGACATGTTAGGTTTGCTGTAGTTGGCAAAAAAAAATAAAAATTCAGATTCTTACCAGGAATATGGAAATATCCAGCAGAAGTCAGAGCTGGGATGGAGCACCTGCAGAAACAGCAAGGAGATGAAGATGAAGGTGAGGAATAATGTGATTAATATTGAGAATATCCAGCTGATATGATGGAAATCCCAACCCAGCAGAGGGAAAATCGTGCCCATGGCTGAGTTTCCCTTTTCAGGATGGATTTGCCTCCAGCCCAGCATTCCAGGATTCCTCTCCCCACCTGCCTGGCACAGCTGATGGAGAACAGGAGCCAAGAAACCTGAGAGCCATTCCTGAGCCAAGGACTGTTCCCAGCTCCCTTCTGCTTTCAGATTCCCCGTTCAAAAGATAAAACCCCCAAAATATTCATTTTCCCATCTCCCTTGTCTCAACAGCCATTGAAATATCAGCTGCCTTGGATTTTTTGTTCTAAGAAATGGTTTTCCATGTGCATTTTGGAATTTTTGACAGGAGAAACCAAGCCAGGGCTGCAGCCCTGAAGGGACCTGATCCCTCCCTGTCTGCTCCTGGTTTGCTCCCCAGCCCCATCCCATGGACACAATTCCTCAAGAAGCTGGGATGGGTAATAAAGCCAAACCACAGGAATTGTCCCCATCACTGCTCCGTTCCTCTGATGCCAAAATCTCTCCAAACTTCAATTTCATCTTGAAATAGTCCACAACAAGGTGCTATAATCCCATTTTGGTGTTATAAAGAGGTGCAGCAGAGTGCTAAGGATTGTTCCAGGCTATAAAAACAGCAGAAAAAAATAAAACCAAAGCCCTGATTCCTGATCCAGAGCCACTCCTCCATCCCAGTGGAAAACATTGTTCCCTAGGATGACTAAAAATGTTGGGATTTTCTGTGAAATCGAGTGGGATGCTTAAAATTTGAGGTGAAACACCCAGCCCAGCATGGGAAACTGTAAAAGGGGATAGAATATCCCAATTTCCTGAGCTCTGCTCCCATAAACAGCTTCACAACTTGTTTCCCACACAGGCACCTGGATTTGGGGCCAGGGAATAAGAGTTTGTACATGGTCCTGTTTTCCCTTTCCCTTTCCATCCATCCATGGCCAGAATGTAAAATCCATGCGCAGAAATATCCATGTGCATATCAAAGGTATTAAAATCAGAAGGGACTTTGATGTTGGACTCGAGAAAACGTTCATGACACCGCGCAGAGCTGTGGGAATGAGCTGCCTGCTCAGAAATCCAAGGGTTTGGAGGACAGACCTTTCCTCAAGGTGCTGCTTCCCACCCATCACCCACTCAGAAAAATGAATTTCCCATGGTTAAACCTTGGCCTCTTTTTTGGGCTTGTGCCACCCCATGAAACTGTCCCCATATCACCACAACAGCCCAGAATAATTAGAATTTTGGTAATTAGAGGCATATCTGGATGCCTTTGGTGCCAAACCAATTCTCCCACAAATGACCCTTAAAGCAAAATAAATCAAAAAAGAATAAGCAAGAAAAAACCAACTCTCTGCACTCATTTGTTTAGGATGACAGATCAACAAACACAGGCATCTTATTTATTTATTTTTTTTCCTTCACAAGCAGCTTTTTATATCTCCTGGCCCAAAATAGGCCCAGCCCCAGCTGCAGTGCCATGTCAAACAGTAATTACTCTATAAAAGGCTGACCAGATGGGGATATTGGTGGGCCAGAGGTGCAGAATTATTTTAGGATCACACAAATTTTCTCTGGGAGTGGTGAGAGGAGCTGTGGGCACGGTGGTGCACCTAAGAAACCAACAAACACCAGAGGGGGTTTTATTTTTCCTGCTTGCTCTAAGCCTCAGCACCTGGTGTGAAATGGCTTTCCCAAATTTCAGCTCAAGGGAAAAAAAAAAAAAATTTAAAATAGAAGTGAGATCTGTTTACTCCTCAAAAAGAGTCTTTGCTCTGTGACAGGTTTGGAATTCCTGCTGAACCTCACCAACACTTGTGGCAGAATGGAAGCAGAACCCTTGGGGTATTTCATTCTGCTGAGAGGAAACAAAAAATAATTAAAAAAAATAATAATAAATCAAGTCTCATAGAATTCCCAGAATAGTTGGAGGAGATCTCAAAGCTCATCCAGTTCCATGACAGGGACACCTTCCTCTACCCCTGGTTGTTCAGAGCTCCAGCCAGCTCAAGGATGCACTTGCTCCTGATTTTTTGGCAATATTTTGGCCATATTTTGACAATATTTAGGCTCCCTGAATCCCTCTTGCTGAGCTCCTGATTTCGGAGCCCCTAAATCCCAACTCCCTCAGACTTTCCGATGGAAGGAACCTGAATCCTGTTACCCTGTGGGAGGCTGGGGAATGTCTGTGGGGAATCCTAGACAGAGTCAGTGTTTGAGAGGGGCAGCGCTTGGTTCAGAAACTTGTTCCTGGGTTTTGGCGATATTTTGGCAATATTTTGACTGGAATCCTTCCTGCTGAGCCTAAGGGAGGAGGATCCCTAAATCCCGAGTCCCTCATCCCTCAGACCTTCAGGAACCTGAATCCTTCGCCTGCCTTGTGGGGAATCCTAGAGAGGGTCAGTGCCTGAGAGGGGCAGTGCTTGGTTCAGGAACTTGCTCCTGATTTTTGGCAATATTTTGGTAATATTTTGACAACATTTGGCAATATTTTGGCCATTTTTTGACACTCTTTAGGCTCCCTGAATCCTTCCTGCTGAGCCTAAAGTAGCAGGAACAGGAGCCCCTAAATCCCAACTCCCCCATCCCCTCAGACCTTCAGGAACCTGAATCCTGTCTCCTGCCTTGTGGGGAAGCCTAGAGAGGATCACTGTTTGAGAGGGGCAGTGCTTGGTTCAGGAACTTGCTCCTGATTTTTGGCAATATTTAGACAATATTTAGGCTCCCTGAATCCTTCCTGCTGAGTCTAAAGGAGCAGGAGCCCCTAAATCCCAACTCCCTCATCCCCTCAGACCTTCAGGAACCTGAATCCTGTGGGAAGATGGGGAATTTCTGGAGAATCCTAGCGAGGGTCAGTGTCTGAGAGGGGCAATGCTTGGTTCAGGAACTTGCTCCTGGTTTTTGGTCATATTTTGGCCATATTTGGACAATATTTGGCAATATTTTGATAATATATAGGCTCCCTGGATCCTTCCTGCTGAGCTCCTGATTTAGGAGCCCCTAAATCCCAAATCCCCCATCCCCTCAGACCTTCAGGAACCTGAATCCTGTCTCCTGCCTTGTGGGGAATCCTAGAGAGGATCACTGTTTGAGAGGGGCAGTGCTTGGTTCAGGAACTTGCTCCTGATTTTTGGCAATATTTCGGCAATATTTGGACAATATTTTGACAATATTTAGGCTCCCTGAATCCTTCCTGCTGAGTCTAAAGGAGCAGGAGCTCCTAAATCCCAACTCCCTCAGACCTGCAGGAACCTGAATCCTGTCACTCTGTGGGAGAATGGGGAATTTCTGGGGAATCCTAGAGAGGGCCAGTGTTTGAGAGGGGCAGTGCTCGGTTCAGAAACCCTGCAGGAATCAGTGGAACTTTTCCAGCTTCCAAAACATCCCTCCTCCTTCTGCCCCGGGCAAACAGGGCGAAAAAGGAAAGTGGTTTGGTGAGTAAGAACACGGCAAATTCAAAATAGAAGCAGAGGGGATTAAAGCAAATACCCAGAGTGTCCCAAGCTGTGTTTACTGCCCAAATCCTGTGGCAATTCCTGCCTTTTTCAGGGGGTTCTTCCTGTGTTGGAACTTTGGGATTTAACTTGGCCACTGCAGTTCCCAGGAGGGAAAAGCTTCTCAAAGCCATCCTCCAATCTCAGAGCCCAAGGCACCAAACTGCACATGGAATTTTGCTGGAAGGGCTGGGAGAAAGTGACAGCATCTGCCTGATGTGAAATTCCCGTCCTTAATTAGGGATTTCAAAAATAAATCCAGTTTTCTGAGCAGGATGGTGGGTGTCAAAAAAAAAAATAAAAGGAGGTTTTAATGATCTCAGTGAGAATCAAATTTTCCACTTAATATGTGTTTTTGCACCCAGGAATTTCATAGAATCATGGAATTATTTGAGCTGGAAGGGTCCTTAAAGATTACCCATTTCCCATCCCTTAAATTCAATTTAAAAAATTGTGGCAGCAGTGGGTTTGTGTGATAAAAATATTACACAAATAAATCTGAGTTTAAAAGTTCCTGAGCTCTGAATTCTCAGTTCAATTCCCAGCTGGCACCAGGAACAAAAGGCTGATGGATGGAACATCTCACCTGTACACAGCTCCTGCTCAGGCTGGTGGCCAGTGGGAAGGAGATGGGTTTGGGATGGCAGATTTTCTCTGTGCTTCTCAAAAAAGGCTTCACCAGCACTGGCAGACCCTGCAAAAGAAGGGAATTCATGGTTAAATTAGAAATTAACTCCAGATTTTCCTCAGCTACTGGAGAGCCCAGCTCTGGTCACGTGCTGGGAGTGGCCTCCATGTGAATATTTTCTTTATTTCTTTCCTCTTTGGATATCCCTGATTCTGCAACATTCCTCTGAATATAACTGAGGCAAGAACAACACAGAAATTGCAGGATAATTAAAGAAAATCATGGAGAATAAATCCACATACCCTGTGTTCCACAATGCTGGGGTTATTCTTTCTCCCTCAGTCTGCCACCAGCACTCGGCTACATGGGAGAAAAAGGGATTGAAATGAAATTAAATTACATTAAATACCATGTCGTGTTCACTATTAACACCTCCTGAACCTCTCACTCTGTGCCATAACCCAGATTTTAGGGACTATAAAGAACTGGCAGCAGGCTCAGACCTGGGCTAAGCTCTGAATTTAAACCCAAGCCATAAAAACAGCAACCAAAACCCCAAATTCTGTAAAAGTTACCCCGGCCCCAAACGCTCCTTGCAGACTTTAGAGGTGAGAGATGTGACAGATGGCTGCTCCTGATGCAGCACCTCTGTACAAATATTGTACTGTGCAAATATTCATCAGCTCATTCCTGCCACAACCGTGTCAGGTAAGATCATTAACACCACCCCTAATTTCCCTGATAAGTAGGCTGAGACAGGAGGGTGGAGAGCAATGTCTAAACTGAAGCAGTGAGTAACAAAGAGAGCTCTGAGCCATCCTCCCCTCTCAGAGTCCATGCAGGGCTTTTATTTTTTAATTATTTTCCCTGTTTAATTCAAAAAATGAAATCTTTGGGACAGTTTGACCCCGTGCCAGCTGAAGTTTGACAGCAGAAAAAAAGCAAACAAACAATGGATTTCAGCTCACACCAGAACTAATGAAGCATTGATGTTGCACTGAAATGGGGCTTAGCTTAAGTATCCATTTTTAACTCTCAGCTGAAGTGAAAACATTAATTCATGCAAATCAATGTTCCCTAAACAATAATTTTCCTC
Organism: Melozone crissalis; assembly: GCF_028551555.1. Classification (NCBI taxonomy): domain Eukaryota; kingdom Metazoa; phylum Chordata; class Aves; order Passeriformes; family Passerellidae; genus Melozone; species Melozone crissalis. The sequence goes on from NW_026536115.1 coordinate 164,790, forward strand.
CAGAACGTTTCTTCTTTTTTAACATAAACTCTTATCTAACAGAACCCATTTAAAGGATTATATCTGCAGAGTTCAGCAATTAGCTCTGTAAATTGTTTTCCTTGAGTGTAGGGAAGGTTCCATTACACAGTGAAATATAAAGTGTATGCTATAGTCCATGAAAACCTCTCTTGGAACGATGATTATCCTTCAAAAAGGCTGGGATGAGGGCCAGATTACCAGAAAGAAATCAAGTTCTGTTTGTACACCCAAAGTCCCCCTTTATTTCATCTAAGTATCCACTTGCAGCCCATCTTCAGGGGTTTTGAAAGGTAATTGCTTCTGTGGAACACCCACAGGTCGAATTTTCCCTAAAACACAGCCCTGAAAATCCACTCTGAGGGATAAACAAGCAAATCGGAGTGTACAGGAAACAGGGGAGGATGTGCATCAAACAGCCCAAAAAAAGGTGGGAAACGGCACTGAGGGTGCTTCAGATGCTGCTGGAAGTGAGGATGGAGAGGCTCCTCCTCATCTGACTGCAAATCCAGAAAATCTCTGAAAAGATTTGTAGAACAAAAGCGCACGGGTGTAAAAGATGGCTGGAAGTCACCTGAACCATCACTCAAATAATGGATTAACTAAAAATGGAATCAAGCTTGAAGATCCTCAGGATTACAGAGATGCCACAGCCTCGCTGAGCTGCACCACCCTCCCAGGTCTGGGGCTCCTCCTCTCCTCAAATCCAACCAGAATTTCTCCTGGAGTGACAGAAGGGTTTTTTCCTGTGGTTTGAAGGCAGCTTCGTTCAATCAGGGCACTCATAGGTGACACCACCACAACACCCTGAGCCTCAAGATCCTCCTTGGCACAAAACACAGCCCCTTCTCCTTGTTTTCCATGGATGCCGTGGTCAAAGAGTTGTATGCGTCCATCCATGAATCCATCATCCATCCATCAATCCATCCATCATCCATCATCCATCCATCATCCATCCATCCATCCATCCATCCATCCATCCATCCATCCATCATCCATCCCTGTATCCATCCATCCATCCATGGATCCATCATCCTTCCATCATCCATCCAATCGTCCATCCATCCATCCATCCATCCATCCATTGTCCATCCATCCATCCCAGCAATCCAGACCCTTCCAGCAAACCCTGATTCAAGTCCTCGATCCCGAAACCCCAATTCAATCCAAGTCCTGGAACACACCCGAGGTGGTGCCAGGCACACAGGGAGGACAAATTGCCCAGAAGAAAATCCAGGAACCCCAATTCCTCATCTTCCCTGTTACCTGTGACACCAAACATCTTCTGGGGATGGAGAGAGAAGCAGAGCTCCTCACGCAGAGCAGTCCCACGGGATCTCAGCCCAGCTGACCAATTTTGGTGCCTCCCAGAGCTTCCACCATTTCCACCAGTGAAAATCCAACTCGGAGCAGCCACAAAACACAGCCCTGATTTATTCCAAACCCATTCTATTTATCGCTGTCACTTCTCTTTGCCATGCCAACATGCACACGCTCAGGAGACAGACACATTTCCATGCTCTCAGCTGGGAATCGTGTTCCTGCAAGGCTGGTGGATGATGCACAAACTGTCTCTATTTGTGTCCCCCCGTCTCAGATGGCAGGGTGCCCACCAAGCAAGCTGATTATCACTTGCCCTGGGCTATCAAGGCAAGGCAATGGTATGTTTAGATCAGCAAACTGCATAACAATATAAATGTCATCTATTCCACGAGAAGCTTTGGCAGGGTTTTGCATCTCGCTCCTCTTTGCGGGGACGTGCCAAAAAGGAACACGAAGGCTTGCAGGAGGAAAGGGGGGCACGGGGTTCCCACCCCTTCCTGCCTGCCAAAACACATTGTGGAGCGCTGGGTGTCTCGTTGTCATCCCCCAGGACCATCCCAAGGTGTCAGATGATCCATGAACGCCCTGGTAGGGATATAAATATACAGAGAGAGCTCCTTTTTCTGCTCAGCCAGGCTCAGAGGCAGAAATGAGGCACAAGCAGCGCGGCTGGCACAGCTCAGGCCAGGATCTGTACCCTTGCCCAGAAAGGATGGCAGCCAGCCCGAGGATGATGGCCCTGGGTGGGCACTGCCTGGGCACCATCTCTGCTGCAAGGACAGGGCTGCAGCAGTGCCCAGCAGCTCTGGGGGACAATGGGGTCAGGACACTGGGACTGGGACACTGGGATTGGACACTAGGATTGGGACACTGGGACTGGGACACTGGGGTTGGGACACTGGGATTGGGACACTGGGATTGGGACACTGGGCTTGGACACTGCGATTGGTACACTGGGATTGGGACACTGGGATTGGGACACTGGGATTGGGACACTGGGCTTGGACACTGTGATTGGTACACTGGGATTGGGACACTGGGATTGGGACACTGGGACTGGGACACTGGGGTTGAGACACTGGGATTGGGACACTGGGATTGGGACACTGGGAGTGGGACACTGGGATTGGACACTGGGATTGGGACACTGGGATTGTGACACTGGGATTGGGACACTGGGGTTGGGACACTGGGATTGGGACACTGGGAGTGGGACACTGGGACTGGGACACTGGGATTGGGACACTGGGACTGGGACACTGGGATTGGACACTGGGAGTGGGACACTGGGAGTGGGACACTGGGACTGGGACACTGGGATTGGACACTGGGATTGGGACACTGGGATTGGGACACTGGGACTGGGACACTGGGACTGGGACACTGGGATTGGACACTGGGATTGGACACTGGGATTGGGACACTGGGATTGTGACACTGGGATTGGACACTGGGATTGGACACTGGGATTGGGACACTGGGATTGTGACACTGGGATTGGGACACTGGGGTTGGGACACTGGGATTGGGACACTGGGACTGGGACACTGGGACTGGGACACTGGGATTGGGACACTGGGGTTGGGACACTGGGATTGGACACTGGGATTGGGACACTGGGATTGTGACACTGGGATTGGGACACTGGGGTTGGGACACTGGGATTGGGACACTGGGAGTGGGACACTGGGACTGGGACACTGGGACTGGGACACTGGGATTGGGACACTGGGATTGGACACTGGGATTGGGACACTGGGATTGGACACTGGGAGTGGGACACTGGGATTGGGACACTGGGATTGGACACTGGGACTGGGACACTGGGATTGGACACTGGGAGTGGGACACTGGGACTGGGACACTGGGACTGGGACACTGGGATTGGACACTGGGATTGGGACACTGGGATTGGACACTGGAATTGGACACTGGGATTGGGACACTGGGATTGGGACACTGCAGCTCCAGTGGAGAATGGGATCAGGAGACTGGGATTGGGACACTGGGGTTGGGACAATGGGACTGGCACACTGGGGTTGGGACACTGGGGTTAGGACACTGGGATGGGACACTGGGACTGGGACACTGGGATTGGGACACTGGGATTGGGACACTGGGATTGGACACTGGGTTGGGACACTGAACTCTGGTGGAGATTGGGATAAGGACACTGGGATCAGGACACTGGGATTGGGACACTGGGATTGGGACACTGGGATTGGGACACTGTTGGACAGTGGGATCAAGACACTGGGATTGGGACACTGCAGCTCCAGTGCAGAATGGGATCAGGACACTGGGACTGGGACACTAGAGCTCTGGTGGACAATGGGGTTGGGACACTGGGATTGGGACACTGAACTCTGGTGGAGATTGGGATAAGGACACTGGGATCAGGACAGTGGGACTGGGACACTGCAGCTGTCCTGGCACTCTTTAGGATCTGATTCCTGCTGCAGGCCTGTGTGACATGGAATGAGGGGCTGGGGGCAGCTCCTGGTGAGGGAAAGATGTACCAAAAGAGAGAAAAAGGCAGGAAAAAGTACCCAGAAAACCATCCTGGCATGGTGTGCTCAGAGGAACAACAAATTTATATGAATTCACAGCAAAATCCTTTATCCTGGCTACTTATTGACCTGATTGAAGTTTGCTTTTCACAGCAGACACTCCAACCCCTTGAATGAGCCCTTCCCACCCATTTCTGAGCAAGGTTCCTTCTCTGAGATGCTCCTCACTGCTCTGTACAACCCCAGTGCATCTCATTTCTCCATTCAAGTCTTGGGTCAGTGCTGGAACCACGCACAGCAAAATTCCACAGGGCCTCTCCTAAGGAGATTATGCAAAATGTCACTTAGCATAAATTCCTATTTGAAAATGGAAGGGTGTTTTACTTCGTTATGCTAATGAAAAATCAGAAAAGATATTTTGTATTTCTGATATTAAAGAGAAGCCCTGAACTCTTTCTTAGTCATGCCTTTCTGCTATTGCATATTTCTCATAAACTCATATTTACAATACCTTCTGTTACCAATTTCTTTTATTTCTGAGAACAGAAACAGCTCTGAAATACTTTTGTTTGCTTAGCAATATCCAGATGCATTAAACGCTCTTACATAAGAGGATTTGTACTTTACATTAAACTTTTCAGGGGAGAGATATTTAAAAGATTATGAAATATGCTTGCAAAAAGAATTAAAAAAAAAAAAAAGAAGAATGTTGGAACATATCCATCAATATTTCAGTATAAATTGTTGAAGCACCAGAATTACACGGTGCAATTATCTCGCAGAATGTATAGCTCCTAGCACTGATCTTTATGTTCAACAGGAAAAATGGTTTAATACATCACAAATGAATGTTCATTAAGTTGTTGGGGAGAATTCTGTCATAATTGAATAATGAAACGACTGCACCTTGAGCATCTGCTTCAAAACTCTGCTGCTCTGGCTGGATCCAGCACAAGGGGTCTTTTATGGGATATTTCTGCCAACACCAAGCTTTGTACAAAGTAATTTTTTTCTTTTTATAATGTCAGATATTTTCTGATTCTTATTTTCTGATTATTTTTGTGATTTGTTCTGATTATTGACCACAGACCTGATTTGGACTGTCCCTGTGAGCAGTTCAGAATATTGAACAAATCAGTGACACTTTTGATCCTTGTGGGTTCCTTCCAACTCAGGATATTCCAGGATACTTCAAATGAGCTGGACAAATGGTTCCAAGAGAATATTGTGTAAAAGGGCTTGGATTTCTCTCAAGTTTGGGGATTTTTTTAAAGAAATTAGTGTCAATTGTGTTACTAGGTCACAGAGCCTATTATTATTATTATCATTATTATTATTATTATTATTCTCCCAGTGAGCAGGGCCACACTGTACATGGAATATTGAACAATATCAGTGGCACTTCTGATCCTTGGGGTTGTAACTTAGGATATTCCACGATACTTCAAATGAGCTGGACAATGGGCTCCAAGAAAATACTATGCAAAAAGACTTGGATTTCTCCCAGGTTTTGGGGTTTTCAAAGGAAATTCAGTGACAATTCTGTTAATATGTCACAAAGTCTTTTTTCAGTATTGTTATTGTTAGTGTAATGATGATGATGATGATGAATATTATTATTCTTTTCCCCCATATTCTGCCTTTGTAGCAACAGCTCCCATCCACTGATCCAAAGTGTTTGGTGACCTTGAACAGAGGCTGGGCAGAACTAAAGAATAAAGCAGGGATTTATTAAAAGGCCTCCATGGATCCACCTTGGGCAGCACAAGAGCCCAGCCAGGGCTGCACCCAAGGTGAACCAAAATGGTCACAAAATGAACCCAAAATGGTCACAAAATGCACGAGCGCTCCCGGGGTCTCTCCCTTGGATCAGTTCTGCTCCATTTGCACCTTGCAGTTCATTGTCCCATTCCAGCTTTAGCCCCTGCAGTCCCACCCTGCTTGTTTTTCTCTCTCCAGCCCACGGTGTTTGTGCTCCTGGGCTGAGATTGGGATCATTTGTCCTTGGTGCCCAGCTGGAGCAGGAATTGTTTTGTCTCCCTGCTCTGTGCACAGAGCTCAGCATCCCCTGGTGTGAACCCAGACCCACACACTAAAGCAGCACAGAACATGAAAAATATAAATGCTAAAACCTGAGACATCAGGTTTAATAAAAACCTTTGGGGTTTGGGGGCTTTGGGGTAATGGGTGACACAAGGAAAGCCCCACCAGAACCGCCATGGCCAATTTGGGCTCAACCCTTCTGTGGATGTCCAGCCTGGCTGTTCCCTGGCAGTAAATATGCAAAGTTCCCCCCTGGCACACAAAGGGAGCCGTTTTTCCGCTGCTGTAGATCAGGCCGTGGATAATCAGCCCGCTATTCACTTCCCCGGCGCTGCGGAAGCGCAATCAGGAAAGCATTATGAGCAAAAACCTGCCCTGCAGGGATAGACTTGCTTTAATAATGTTTATGACTTGTCCATATTGTATTTATGTCTGGAAGTTGATTCCTTGGGTTTTCCCACCCTTCCCCCCCCCCCCCCCCACAAAAGACAATTTGCAAGCTGGATGCTCCGCCAGGAGAAAAAGGGGGAAGTGCTGATGGACACTCTCCTCCCTCCAGGCTCAAGATCCCAGCCAGAAATAACACTTGATTCGATTTTATTTGAGTTTTTTCCTAACCTCACCTTTTCCTGGAGTGCCTGGTTCAAAACCAAGCCGGTGTTTCACAAATTAACAGGTTTGGCCTCAAAAAATTCCAACTCTTTGGGCAGGTGCTGCCCTCCTGCCCTGAAACCAGCCAGGATTGATGGCACAGATTTCTTCCAGAATCTCACAATTTTCACTGAGTTATTTTAAGGAAATAACAGAAATAACACTTGATTTTATTTTATTTTATTTTTTTCCTGACCTCACCTCTTCCTGGAGTGCCTGGTTCAAAACCAAGCTGGTGTTTCACAAATTAACAGGTTTGGCCTCAAAAAATTCCAACTCTTTGGGCAGGTGCTGCCCTCCTGTCCTGAAAGCCAGCCAGGATTGATGCCACAAACAGCAATAATGGGAGAAAATGATTGGAGATTCCCCCAGAATCTCACAATTTTCACTGAGTTCTTTTAAAGGCTAGAAATAACACTTGATTTGATTTTATTTTTTTCCTAACCTCATCTTCTCCGGGAGCACCTGGTTCAAAACCAAGCCGGTGTTTCACAAATTAACAGGCTTGGCCTCAAAAAATTGCAAAGATTTGGGCAGGTGCTGCCCTCCTGAAACCAGCCAGGATTGATGCCACAAACAGCAATAATGGGAGAAAATGATTGGAGATTCCCCCAGAATCTCACAATTTTCACTTTTAAAATTGCCATCTCAGCCTCCCAAATCCATCCCAGAAGAGCCAATCTGCAGAGGAATTGCAGGGAGAAAAACAACAGGCAGAGATTTGCTCCATCTCCACGCTCCCAGACAGCTTCTGCTGGGTTTGCTCTCCCTGGGTTATTCCACTTGGATTCCACCTCTCCCTGCCCCAAACCTCCCAATCTTCCAAGGTTTTCAAGCCACCAGACGCTGAAGGTTTGGTTTAATCGTGGCAGGTGAATGTAATGGCAGAGGCAGGCGCAGAAATTGAATCTCCAGGGAGGAAGGTGCACAAAATTCCACAAATTCCAGGGATTTCCTGGGTGTTTTGCTGCATTTCCCTGTTGGGAGGCAGGAAAATGCCCAGGCACCTCTGCCTTTGTGGGATCCAGAGCTGGATCCAGGGATGGCTCAGATCTTTGGGTACAAAAACCTGAGGGACCCCTGGCCTGGCAAGCCATCCCCTCCTGAAACAAAGCACAAACACCCCAAAAATGAGGCAGGACCTGCTGGATAATTTTGGGACCCAACCAGAATGAGCGTCTGGGCTCCCCAAACTCCAGCAGATCCTCCCAAACCTCCTTGGTTGGACAGCGAGCAAAGCCAGCCCGAGGGAGCTCTGGGAGCACCAAAAGGAGAAATTTGGATTTTATGCCCACCCTGGGGGCTCTGCCCGGGGATGGAGAGCAGGAATCACTCCCAAAGCTCTGCTGACCTCTCCCTGGCATGCAGCAAGGGCAGGTGGAGGTGAGCGAGCGTCTGTGGCTCCTGTGCCTCGCAGCTGCCCTGCCCTCAAAGCTTTGTTCTGTTTTCCAGCACTAAAATACAAAATAAACAATTCAGTCGTGATTTCACTCGCCTGCGAGCCCGTATTTGCCTACAAGAAAAGCCCCCAAAAGCCACAAGCTTTCCTTTTTATTTACCTCTTTTATCTTTGCTTATTTTCTCCGGCGCAAAAGTAACCCAACCTTGGCTGGCTCTAAACCCGGGCAGAAACAAAAAAAACCCCTCTTGAATTCCTCTTCATTATAAATGGATTGTCAATGTGTTAAATAAATCAGTGAAAATGGAAATCCAAAAATAAATAGCCATCCTGCTGTTGCTATGACAACTCAAATTTTTTACCTGGACAGAGATTTTCTGTTTCACAGTTCGGAATCGCTGAAAAGGAGGGGTCACTTTTTTTTTTTTTTTTTTATTTTTTTTTAAATCCTGGCACATTTCACCACCTACCCCCCAAATATATAAAAAAAGGGGGATTATTTTTGGTTACTTTTTAGCAAATGAGGGGAAGATCAAAGAGAGGAGCTATTTTGCACAGCAGACAGGAGAAAGGAGACACATTCCATTTACAACAACAGAGCTCAGCCCAGAAAAGGACAGAGAGCACGAAAAAATTCAGGATTTCAAGGCTCTCATGTGGCCCTGCCAGGCAAAAGGCAGGGCACAAACAGAGCAAGATTAACATAATTTAAAACCATATTTTGGCTCATTTATTAAAGCAGTTTTACCATGGGGAAAAAGCAACATCACCTCAGAACAGCAATAAATATTTTGCAACGTGCGCCTTTGTTGATGTCAGGGAAATGTGTGTTTAAATGATCTAGATTGCAAAATTAATGCATTTCCTGGTGCTTGAAATGGGAGAAATCAACCCAGCTCCACATGGGAATGCTCAAAGCACTGAAAAATCCCATTTTTGCAGTGGAATTATCTCCTGATCTACCCCAAGGAACATTTTGGTGTGGGGAACTGAGAGGAATTCACCAAGAGTCACCTCAGGTGTCACCTGGGACTCCCTGGCCAAGCCCAGCAAAGTCACACAAAGGTCTTTGATTCCATTTTACCTGCTTTAAATAATTCTACTTGGTTTCTGCTTGTCTGGAGCCTGGTGGGTGGATGATTCACAGATCAGAGAACACCTTCATCTCTTGGCTGGCACACAGGCAAGGAGCCTTTCCTTCACCCCAAGAAGCACCAAAAAAAAAAAAAAGAAAAAAAAAAAAACCAACCCAGCCAAAAAATACTTTAAAAGTTCAAAAATTCAAAAAGGCAGCTAAAAAAAGCCCCACTTGAAAATAGCATCCCTTTGGTTTGTTTCCATTGGCCGATTTCTTTGTTAAATAAAAGGAATTTTCAGAAAAATGGAGGCTTGGCCAAAATGTTTTCTTCAGGTTGAAACTTGGTGACTTAATTAAAATAGTTAGTTAGTTAAAATAATAAAATAGCAAATAAAAACAGGAAAAAAACAGACTCAAACAAACAAATAACCCCCAAAATATTCAGAGTTGGGGATAGGGAAGAAGCAGCAAAGAAGGAAAATGCTCCCAGTGAAGAATCTCCACAAATCAGCATTTTCCACCAAAAAAATACCTTTTGTTACAAAATATCTTGACTTGCTTTCAATGAAAGGAATTAATTTTGGTCAAAATTCAGCTTAATGCAAGCAAATGTTAAATACACCCCAAAAATCAGCCAATGAAATGAGAAATTCTCGCGGAATCATAGGCAGGATAAAGAGCTTTTGCACTGAAATGTCATTTTTTTTTTTGTTATTAATGTGTGTTCCTCCCAGCTTCTGGGGTTTTTATGGCTCTCTCCACACACATATGCACACACACAGGGCCGGGGGAAAGTGCTCCAAACAAATCTGGGTGTTTGCATCCTGCCTTGCCCGAAAAGCAAAGCAGACTGTTCAAGCAGCAGCTGCTGAAAGCAAGCATTCAATTCTCCTCAGAGGCTCGTTTTCCTCTAAATGGGCCTCTCAGACTCGGTGACAACTCTTAGCTGCTTGAGAGAAGAAAAAAAAAAAAAAAAAAAAATGGAATAGAAAAAAAAAAAAGAGAGGAAAAAAAAAAAAAAAAAAAAGAACCTATTTTCCAGTGCAAAGTAATCCCTGCTCCATTGCCATGGCACCAGACATCCGTCTCTTTCTTTCATTGACCAGACGAGGTCCTCCTCAGCCTCTAGCTCCTTTTTTTTTTTTTTTTTTTTTTTTTAAAAAAAAATAGATTTTTTTTTTTTTTTTTTGTTCATGCATGTGGGTGTGTGTGTGTGCTCCTGGATTTGTTTCCTCGGTAGGAAAAGGGGGCATTAAAGTATTAGTTGGGGTTGATTGATTCCTTCGGGGTTTGTGGGGGTCTCAAAACAGAGGTGGTGAGGAAAGGAAGGTGCAGCTTGGAAAGGCAGGGAGAAGGCTTGGAAACTCCCCATGTGCAGGCTGGGAGTTGAATCCTTTCCAAAAAAAACTCGGTGATTTCTTCAAGGTATTGTGAGCAGCCGTGAAATAAAGAAAAAGGACAATGTAATCTCTCTTTTTGTGCTTTTAACTCCAGAGCAGTTTACACGATTGTGCCGTGGCTGAGGGGCTGCCTGCCTGCAGACTGCAGCAAAATATAAAAGGGGAAAAACAAAACAAAAAAGCAGCAACTGAGACAGATTAAAATAAAATAAAAAAAATTAGAGAAAAACAATAGAAATTAAATATATATATACATACACACTCAAAAACAAAGCAGTGCTGAAAATCACACCGGATTACCAAAACCACCTTAACTCTGCTCCTTTTAAATTCCTTTTCCTCTTTTCTTCTTTTGCTTCCCAAGTTAAGGAACCCAGCCTAAATTCAGCATTTTGGGGTGCACTACAACAATTCTTTTTCTCTTCTCCTGATTCCCAGGTTGAGGAAATCCACCCCAAATTCATCTTTTTGGGGTGCACTGCAACAATTTTTTTTCTCTTATCTTCTCCTGCTTCCCAGGTTAAGGAAATCCAACCTAAATTCATTTTTTGGGATGCACTACAACAGCTCTTTTCCTCTTTTCTTCTCCTGCTTCCCAGGTTAAGGAAACCCAGCCCAAATTCAGCATTTTGGGGTGCACTACAACAATTCTTTTTCTCTTCTCCTGCTTCCCAGGTTGAGGAAACCAACCCAAATTCATCTTTTTGGGGTGCACTACAACAATTCTTTTTCTCTTATCTTCTCCTTCTTCCCAGGTTAAGGAAATCCAACCTAAATTCATTTTTTGGGGTGCACTGGAACAGTTCTTTTTATCTTTTCTTCTTCTGCTTCCCAGGTTAAGGAAACCCAACCTAAATTCAGCTTTCTGGGGTGCACTACAACAATTCTTTTCCTCTTATCCTCTCCTGCTTCCTAGGTTAAGGAAATCCAGCCCAAATTCAGCTTTTTGGGGTGCACTACAGCAGTTCTTTTCCTCTTATCCTCTCCTGCTTCCCAGGTTAAAGAAAACCAACCCAAATTCATATTTTTGGGGTGCACTACAACAGTTCTTTTCCTCTTATTCTCTCCTGATTCCCAAATCCAGCTTTGTGGGGTGCACTACAGCAGTTCTGGCTGATGACTCAGCATCTGTTGCTTTCTTTTCTCATTTATTGGCTCTGTTTAAAGGCACCCCTGGCTCTGGGGAGGGTTCAGGGTTAGGGTGGGGGATTTGCAGGTTCCTGGGGGTTTATCGGGGGATGATTCAGCACCTTGGCAGGATGATGCTCTAGGGTGGCTGGGAAATGTGTGCAGCGCACGTGTGACTCTGATTTCCCCATCAGGGCAAGAGAACCTGATGGGTTCGTAGGGAAAACAAAGGAAATTTTCCCTGACGCAGAGGGAAACACCTTTAGCGAAATTTCTGGGTTTTTTACCAACAAACACCCCCCCAACAGGAGCCCTGAGCAGACAGATGGCTCTGAGCTGCCTCATGCCACGCTTCACCTTTGGATTTTGTAAAAAAATCAATTTCCAGAGGCATCTGCAGGTCGGGGCAGGAGGGCCGGGGCCTCCCAACACCCCATTGATCCCCCTGGCTCCTGCAGTCTGTTTCTGCTCCTAAAACCAGTGGCTCCACTTGAGAAAATTCACAAAATCCACATTTGAAAGTTTCATTTTCTACTTTTTAACCCCACATCTTTAATTCCTTAAGTGCCTCTTTCTGTGCATGTCCAACAGTTCATCCCACCTTGGCAATAATTACAATGTGGATTTTGCTGTTAGATGGCACAGCACTATAAGGAAAACAACAATTTCAAATCCATCAATTCCAACATCAATTCCATGAATTCCAACAAATTCAGCCCAAGGAATCCAGGAAACAGAGGCAATGCTGAGGGAGGCACTACTCAGCAATCCTCATATCAGGAATTAAATGAATAAAAGCAATCTGATGTTTCATGCTTTAGGATTTTTTAAAGTAGATTTTCCTCCTAAAAACCACTGGCTCCACTTGAGAAAATTCACAAAATACAGATTTTAAAGTTTCATTTTCTGCTTTTCAACCCCACATCTCTCATTCCCAAAGACTCCTCTGTGCATCTTTCTGTGCGTGTCCAACAGTTCATCCCACCTTGGCAATAATTACAATGTGGATTTTGCTGTTAGATGGCACAGCACTATAAGAAAACAACAATCTCAAATCCATCAATTCCAACACCAATTCCATGAATTCCAAATAATTCAGCCCAAGGAATCCAGGAAAGGGAGGCAATGCTGAAGGAGGCACTACTCAGCAATCCCCACCTCAGGAATTAAATGAATAAAAGCAATCTGATGTTTTCATACTTCAGGATTTTTTTTAAGCTAGATTTTCCTCTTAAAAACCACTGTCTCCACTTGAGAAAATTCACAAAATGCAGATTTTAAAGCTTCATTTTCTGCTTTTCAAGCCCACATCTTTCATTCCTACGTGCACCTTTCTGTGCATGTCCAACAGTTCAGTCCACCTTGGCAATTCCTGGAATTATAACGTGGATTTTGATGTTAGATGGAACAGCACTACAGGGAAAACAATAATGATCAGTTCTTCACTCAGCACAGAGCCAGAGGGAATTTATCATTCCTAGAAAAGTTCCCAGCAGAAAGGGAGGTGGATTTTTGGGGAAGAGCCCAGGGCTGCAGAGGTTTTTGAGTGGCCTTCCCCAAAAGGTGTTGGGCACCTGATCTAGGAGCACCTGAGGGTGACCCAGTGCTCCTGGCATGGTGGCACTTCCCAGAGGCACGGTTTGGCCCAGATTTTGTTATTGAGGTTGCTGGGCACAGAAAGGGGAATGGAGAAGGAGAAGCAGAGGGGTGAGGTGATGTCGAACACGTTCATGGCATTATCTCATCACCCTGAGCCCATTCCTCAGCCTGGGATTCCTCCCAGCCAAGGCCAAGAGGACACTTTGGCTGGGGACACAAGGGACAAAGGTGCCCTGCAGTGTTCTGGGTGCTCTGGCACTCACACATCTCAAAACTCATCTCCCAGTGCATTGCGGAAAACGTGTCTGCCCCAGCTGGCACAACTGTGAAACCAATTCCTGTCTGACGCCTCCCTGGGCACCAGGAGCTCACACTGAGAGCCAGGAGAGGCCTCCTGCCACCCCATTCCAGGGTCAGCCTGTCCTACAACCCTCAGGAGAAGCCACCTTCCACCCCCATTCCAGGGTCAGCCCTCAGGAGCAGCCTCCTGCCACCCCATTCCAGGGTCAGAATGTCCTACAACCCTCAGAAGCCTCCTTCCATCCCCATTCCAGGGTCAACATTTCCTTCAGAAGAAGCCTCAGGAGAAGCCTCCTGCCACCCTTCCAGGTTCAGTATCTCCTTCAGGAGAAGCCTCAGGAGAAGCCACTTTCCATCACCTTCAGGAGAAGCCTCCTTCCACCCCATTCCACGGTCAGCATCTCCTACAGCCCTGAGGAGAAGCTTCCTTCCATCCCCATTCCATGGTCAACATCTCCTTCAGGAGAAGCCTCCTGCCACCCTATTCCAGGGTCAGCATCTCCTACAGCCCTGATAAACACAGGAGAATTTCCTATTCCTTTTCAACCCAGAAGATTCTGAACTCCAGGAAGATTCCCTGGCTTGCTTTATCCTCAGAAGTGGCTCCAACATCCGCATTCAATCTCTACAGTCCTCAGGAGGAGCCTCCTGCCACCCATTGCAGCGTCAACATTTCCTTCAGGAGAAGCCTCAGGAGAAGCCACCTGCCATGGCCTTCAGGAGGAGCCTCCTTCCATCCCCATTCCAGGGTCAGACCTCAGCCCTTAGGAGGAGCCTCCTGCCACCCCATTCCAGGGTCAACATCTCCTCAGGAGAAGCCTCAGGAGAAGCCTCCTTCCATCTCCTTCAGGAGGAGCCTCCTTCCTCCCCATTCCAGGGTCAGCATCTCCTACAGCCCTGATAAACACTGGAGATTTTCCTATTCCTTTCCTATTCCAGAAGATTCTGGCCTCCAGGAAGATTCCCTCGTTTGTTTTACACTCAGCAGTGGCTCCAACATCCACAGTCAATCTCCAGCACCAGGAACTGCAGGAAATCGAGCCCAGGGAGGACAAAAGAAGAGAGAAAACCCCTCAGCTCCCTGGAAAGGATGGGTCAGTAAGGGAATGCGGCTTCCTTAAGCAGGGAGGGGAGGGAATTATGAGATCTCTCCCTGTTTTCAGTTCTCTCTTCCATCCAGCCCCAGTCTGTAATTTAACACCTTCCCTGGAAGATTTTCCTGCCTCCTCTGAAACATCTGGGCAGAGGTTATGAACTCCAGTGTGGTTCCTGCTGCAAAAATAAAGAAGGGAATACCATGGAGCAAAATGGCAAATGTTGTTCAATTAGTCAGGAACTCGTTTGTGCTTAATGACCTTTCTGATCAGACTCATCTTCTGGAAGGTGGAGCTGGGACATGGATATAAAAATGGCTTTGAAATAAAATTTTATTCCTACATCCAGAAAAATTCTGCACTAATTCCAGCCCAGAGTCTCCAGTCTTGATGTCCCATCTCACTCCTTCACCCCACATTCCATCACAGATTTGCTCTTTGAAACCAACACCTGATGGGATTTTTTCCTTGCTTATTTTACTACTCCTGCCTCTCACAGCCCTTCCTCAGGGTATCCTGGGATTGCCTCTAAAATTTCCTCCTTCCCACCAGGATTTTTATGCAGACAAATAAAATGTAAAGCACGAGCAAACCACGTGGGCAGCATTTCACATTTCACACCTTGACCCCTCCCAGGCACAAAGAAGCTGAAAGAAACACTAAAAATAGAGCCAGGTCAGATATAACGGGGGTGAGCTTCACCTCACACCGGGCTGAACCCAAAACGCAGCACAAGCACATCCTGTCCCTCATTCCAAGCAGCTCTTTTGACCTGCAGGACGAAAATGATGGGATTTGCCCAAATCCCATTGTCTGTGCTCGTCTCCACTTCCCTCCGGATCCAATTCCGCAGACAACCAGAAGAGGGGGATCACATACAGGGCTGGCCAAAAGGTGACTTTAGCACCAGGAGCAGTTTTCCTTTAACAGATTTTTTTTATTAATTTAAATTTGCCCTTTCCCCACTCCAATTCCCACTGGTGATGGGAAAAAAAATACAAAAAAAAAAAATCCCCTCCTCTCCAAGAATCCCACGTGAACAAAGCTGCAGTCAGCAAGGCGAGGTGGTAAAAGAATAATTTATGGTGGTTTTAGGAGGAAAAGTGTGGGTTTAAGTGAAATCACACTAAATTAAAAAGAAAAAAAATATACTTCCTGGGAAAAAGTAATACTGGAACAAAAAAAGGAATAATAATGGGAAATAATGGGCCCTGAGCAGCTCTTGTGGGCCTGATTCAGGTTCCACAAGTTCCAATAAAGTAGCAAAATGCTGACAAACAGCCTGGCTGGTGCAGAAATCACATCCATCCTTCTTTTTCTTAATTTTGGAGGGAGAAACAACAACGCAGCACTCAGAGAGAACAGGGCAGAAACCTCCCCAGCGCTTCCTCAGGTGGGGGAGAAGCCAAGGCCAGGACCGGCCTGGGTTTGACACACCCCACAAGGAGCAAAATCTCAAATTCTCCTGCCAAAACCCTGGAATTCAAGGGAAAACCTTGAACCCTGCCGTCATTAGGAGGCAATTAAGAATTGATCAGCTCTCCCTGCCCCAGGCTGCAGCCTCACAAGCCATCCTTCCCTCTCTGCTGCCCTGCACCTGCCCCTGCTCCCCTTTTCCTCCCTCAGACATTCCAGGACACCCCACAGCCCCCAAATCCCTGATTTTCCAGCACCCCCAAATCCTCCCTTGCAGCAGGGCACCCCCAAGGCCACAAAAGATTGCAATTCCTGCTTCACAGGGATTTGCCTTTCTGCCTGTGAATGCTGAATTCAGCAGATTCTGGCACCAGGGAGAAGTGGATCAGGCACCCAAATCCTGTAGGCTGCCACACAAATCCTCGCCATTGTCCCTCAGCTTGCTTCTGGCAGGGCGATGCAACGCATTACCACACAGAAAATTAAAAAAAAAAATTAAATCCTCCCCAAAAAACCAATTTAGATGTCAAATGGGTTTGACATCTAAAGCTAACATCTAACCTTTGGGATGATATTTGGGATAATATATACTATAATGTAATATAATGTAATGTAATGTAATGTAATATAATGTAATATAATATAATATAATATAATATAATATAATATAATAATATATATTACACAATACATCTTACACAATATATATATAATATATCATATTATATATTATATAGTATATAGTATATAGTATATAGTATATATTACATAGCATATATTATACATTATATATTATATATGATATAGTATATACTATATACTATATATTATATAATATATATTATACAATATACAATATACAATATGAGGAAGGATTGATGCTGATTTAGCCAAGGTGGGACCCAGGTGTCACCCAAGAAAAGCTACCCCAAAAAATTAAATTAAATCTATTTTCCCTGGCTTACTTTCACAGAAGAAAGAAAGCAGCTTCAGAAATAATCCAGGCAGACCCCTGGGGAGAAGGAGGAGGAATAAAAAAAAAGGATAAAAAAGGGAAAAAAAATAAAAAAGCAAAGCAAAGCAGCTCCTTGTGGTGTTCCCAGCCCGGGGAAGGAGGGGGCAGTGTGGCAGGGCAGGGCCGGGATGGGGCACACCCGCTAACCCCGCACAATCGGATGAGCAGCGGTGGTCAGGAACAAAAGCCATCTGCTGAGCGCGACAGCAGCGGCGACAAAGGCGGGGCAGCCCCGGTGCCAGGGTCAACGGCAGCCCATGGCCCGCAGGGATCGATAATGCTAAAAATCCCCGGCGGGAAAATCGCTGCGAGTGCGCTTCGGGAGGATGGAGATGATGGAAAACCCCGGGGTGACACTGGGCAGCCGCGAGGGTTTGGGGTTTGTGGGGTTTGTGGGGTCTGTAGGGTTTGTGGGGTTTGTGGGGATGCTCCACAATGAGATCCTGATGGGTTTGGACACCCCAAAATGGGAGACAGCAAGGAGAGCTCAGGTTTGGGGAGGTGTGCCCACACAGAGAGGGTGTTTGATAACAAACTCCACTTCCCAGCGTGGGGGTTTGGGGTTTCTGGCGTTTGTGGTGTTTGTGGAGATGCTCCAGAATGAGAATGAGATCCTGCTGGGTTTGGGCACACCAAAATGGGAGGAGAGCAAGGAGAGCTCGGGTTTGGGGAGGTGTGCCCATGTAAAGATGGTGTTTAATGACAAATCCCACTTCCCAAAGTGGGGAAGGGTTTGTGGGATTTGTGGGGATGCTCCTGAGATCCTGCTGGGTTTGGGTGCCCCAAAATGGGAGGAGAGCAAGGAGAGCTCGGGTTTGGGGTGGTGTGCCCATGTAGAGAGGGTGTTTGATAACAAACCCCACTTCCCAAAGTGGGGGTTTGGAGTTTTGGGGTTTGTGGGGTTTGTGGGGATGCTCCACAACGAGAATAAAGATCCTGCTGGGCTTGGGTGCCCCAAAATGGGAGGGCAAGGAGAGCTCGGGTTTGGGGAGCTGTGCCCACATAAAGAGGTTGTTTAATAACAAACTCCACTTCCCAAAATGCCCCCTCAGCCATCAGAGCCTGTTCCAGCTCCTAAATTTGCATTTTTCTGTGTGTGCTCACCTCCACCCAAATTATCCATCAATAACCAGGGGCAAGACAAATGCTGGAAGAACAAATGGCTGTGCCATGAGGAATTTGAGCCTAAAATTTGGAATGCTCCTCCTCCAAGCCTTCTTGATCCTTTCTCAGGCCACTTCTCCCCATCTGTGCCTCAGTTTCCCTTTTGTGAGACAGGATTTATGCATCCTGTGAGAGGAACACTCCTGGAAAACAGGCCAGCCCCTGATGCTGCAGTAAATAGGCCAGGCAAGAACCTACATTTCCATGGGAAGAGTTGCTTTAACCCAATTATTAATACACCATTTACTCAGAATTAACCACAATGGAAAGCAGCAAACTCCCAATAAGTGACATTTCAACAGGTCCTGCTTTTTCTGCAGGACAGACTCAGCCTGGGGATGGGTTTACAAATCATCTTTACTCAAAATGCTTCAGTTATTTCAACCTCTCTTTCCAAATTGGCAGGTGATGGCATTAACCTTTGGATTATATTTGGGAAAATATATATTATAATATAATATAATATAATATAATATAATATAATATAATATAATTAATATCATATATCATATCATATATCATATATCATATAATAACAAATCCCCCTTCTGATTTCAGATTCAAAGTCAGGCTATGTCCCTCAGCTCTTTGTAATTTGTGTGACAACCTGTACTTCAGCACATCATGATAAAATAAAATAAAAATTCTTTTTTCCCACAAAAGCTTGGGAAGGATCCCCTCCCTCTTGGAAACATTAATTATATTTCATACTTTAGGATTTTTTAAGCTAGATTTTCCTCCTAAAAACCACTGGTTCCACTTGAGAAAATTCACAAAATCTATGTTTTAAAGTTTTATTTTTTAACTCCACATCTTTCATTCCTAAAGACTCCTATGTGCATCTTTCTGTGCATGTCCAACAGTTCTCTCCACCTTGAAAATTCCTGGAATTTTTGGATTTTGCTGTTAGATGGCACAGCACTACAGGGAAAACAACAATTTCAAATCCATCAATGAATTCCAAATAATTCAGCCCAAGGAATCCAGGAAAGGGAGGCAATGCTGAGGGAGGCACTGCTCAGAATCCCCATCTCAGGAATTAAATGAATAAAAGCAATCTGAAGCAAAGAGGAACAAAATAGCAGAGCACACCTTTCCGCTTCCCCTGGCATCTCCCTCTCTCAATCATCTAAATGGTTCATTTAACCTGCTCCTAAGTGCCCCTGTGGAAAAAAAAATGCAAATTTTCATCCAAGTCAAAATGACTCATCACTTAAACAGGAGGATCTGCACCCAAGTCAGCAAAGAAGTGAAAAGTGAAATCAGGGATGCAGATAAGCCACAGAGCCACGAGCAAAGCTGAGCCTACATCAAAGAGCAGCAGAGAAAACCCAGCTTAAAAATGGTTCTGAGTGCCAGAAAGTCGTGTCTGGGCCTGAAAGATTCCACCAGAGCATCAGCTAGCCCAGAATTCTGGGACCTGCAGCAAAATCCCTGCTGTGGGAGGGCTGGATGAGGAAGGTGGATGAGGAAGGTGGATGGATCTCAATACTGGGATTTCCCCTTTTAGTTTCCTGTTTCCCCATCCCACAATGGTTTGGGTTGAAGGGACCTTCAATCTCACCTCAGGGACACCGTCCCAGCTTGGCCTGGACATTCCCAGGGATGGAAACACCACAAACAGCCTTGGCTATCCACCACACTTCCCTGCCCTCCCAGCTGCTGAAATCCAGAGGTTTATTTGCCTAGAGAAAGGCAGATGGAAGCTGCTCTCACTCTGGGACCTGCAGCAAAATCCCTCCTGTGGGAGGGCTGGATGAGGAAGGTGGATCTCGTGATGGATGAGGAAGGTGGATGGATCTCAATATTGGGATTTGCCCTGTTGGTTTCCTGTTTCCCCATCCCACACTGGTTTGGGTTGAAGGGACCTTCAATCTCACCTCAGGGACACCGTCCCAGCTTGGCCTGGACATTCCCAGGGATGGAAACACCACAAACAGCCTTGGCCATCCAGCACACTTCCCTGCCCTCCCAGCTGCTGAAATCCAGGGGTTTATTTGCCTAGAGAAAGGAAGATGAAAGCTGCTCTCACTCTGGGACCTGCAGCAAAATCCCTCCTGTGGGAGGGCTGGATGGGCAAGGTGGATGAGGAAGGCAGATGAGGAAGGTGGATGAGGAAGGTGGATGGATCTCAATACTGGGATTTCCCCTTTCGGTTTCCTGTTTCCCCATCCCACACTGGTTTGGGTTGAAGGGACCTTCAATCTCACCTCAGGGACACCGTCCCAGCTTGGCCTGGACATTCCCAGGGATGGAAACACCACAAACAGCCTTGGCCATCCACCACACTTCCCTGCCCTCCCAGCTGCTGAAATCCAGAGCTTTTTCTGCCTAGATGAAAGCTTCTCTCCACTCCAGACATAATAAAGCACAAAAAACCACCAGGCAGAGGCTTTTAGAGAGCCAGGAGGAGAGAAGGAATTAGGAAACCCAGCACCAGAGAGGCCCCAGCAGCACTCAGAGCTGGGTGAGGCCTTTCAGGCCGAGCACAAATATTATTATTATTTATTATATAACACCTGGGATTGCTGCCTTTTCTCTTCACCCACAGCCACCTCCTGGAGCACTTACACTGCCACTGTCCCCATGCTGGCCTGGTTTCCCAGCTTTCTTCCATCCAGGTAAATACAGAGGCAGCTGAGTACCTATTATACCCTGCTGCTTCTGCCTTGCACTTATCCTATTATGCCATTACAGCTGCCCTAGGGTCGGGTGTTTTCTGTTTGGAGACATAATATTGTGGGCTCAAATCCCCCCCTGCCTGTCCCCAAAGAGCCCTTCGGGTGGCAGCAGGCAGGGCCACCAATGTGTCACCATCCAGGAGCTGCTCCTTCCCACAGGTCCCCCTTTTATCCAGAAATTACCTCCTGGGAAATAGGAAAAGGCAGCACCAGGAGCTGCTCCTTCCCACAGATGCTGCAGTGCCTCCCTTTTATCCAGAAAATCCAGAAATTACCTCCTGGGAAATGGGAAAAGGCAGCACCAGGAGCTGCTCATTCCCACAGATGCTGCAGTGCCTCCCTTTTATCCAGAAATTAGGGAAATAGGAAAATGCAGCACCTACCCCAAAGTAGCAGCCAGCTGCAAATAAAGGCACTTGAAATGTGCAAAGAGAGACAAGCTGGAGGCCTGGCATATAATATTATGTACAGGGAATACATATTTTTTGGGTCCCACAAGCAGCTGAACTCGCACAGAGCTGCTGGGATTTCAGCTGGACCTGCCACAGCAGCACAGATGTGTGGCAGAGCTATTGGTGGGATTATGGCTGAATCAGACAGCAAATATCTATTTATATGGGTAGATATGTATTTATTAAATAGATAAATAGATGTATTTGATAGCTATGTTTCTACAATTAAAATATATAATATTATCAATTGAAATATATAATATTATGTTCAGTGAATGCCTATTTTTGGGTCTCACAAGCAGCTGAACTCACACAGAACTTATGGGACTTCAGCTGGACCTGCCACAGCAGCACAGGAATGTGAGGCAGAGCTCTTGGTGAGGTTATGGCTGAATCAGAAAGCAAATATCTATTTATATGGGTAGCTATATACTGATTAAATAGATAAATAGATGTATTTGATAGCTATATTTCTACAATTAAAATGTATAATATTATCAATTAAAATACATAATATTACGTGCAGTAAATACATATTTTTGGGTCCCACAAGCAGCTGAACTCACAGAGTTTTTGTGATTTCAGCTGGACCTGCCACAGCAGCACAGATGTGTGGCAGAGCTGTTGGCTCCTCCTGTGAGGGCTCCTGAGTGGGACTGAGCTCTCCAGGAAAGCTCCATAGGAAATGGAAGCTGTTGACCTGGGAGTGCCTTTCCTGGCCCAGCCCAGGCTGGGAGCAGCAGAGCACCAGATCACTTTGCTGAGAGGAATTACCCAGAGTTTGGTCACTTTTAAAATCCTGTTATTGCCGCTTTGTGCCATTTAGGGGCCAAGTTCCGCCAGCAGCTTCTTGTGTAGAGGGGTGAAAATCTCACTGTCAATAAGGGAAAGTAGAATAATCCTCATGTTGGGAAGAGTTTGACCCAAAAATCCCAAAAAGCTCCCTGAAAGGCTCCCAGCAGTTTGTTGGCTGTGAAATCAGCTTCCAGTCCAGCATTCCTGTAGTGAATTTTCCCCACAAACTATTTAATTCTGTTTAAACCTCCCAGCTCAAATTGTACCTGACAGAGATCCTGACACAAATTTCCTCCTCTGTGTGTCTGGCTTGCACGTGCTGCCAGTGTCTGCCAGTCTTTTCTTAAAGCCAGAATCGCTTCCCAAGGTTTGGATTTCACTGAAATCCATGCAGAAATCACCAAGAACTCATTCACAACTTACAGCAGCTCCATATTTTTCCATATATCATATATCCCTTTGCCAAAATTGTAATACTCCTGTTCTAGAGCCTGGGATTGATGCCACAGAACTGAACTGATGTCACAATGGGGGACAAAGCAGTGAGAGATGAGAATTTGGGTTATGGTTTCTGTTCCTCTTGTACAAAACCCAGTGAGCATGATCATCAATGCCCAACTTTAGGGTGGATTAGTTCATGGAGATGTCTGAAGTCAAAACCAGCCTGGAATGTCACAGAAATGAAATTATTTCAGTGGTTCATAAGGTTTTCATCTCCCAGTGTGCAGCCCAGGGCATTTTAGGTTGTTGGTTTGTCAGAGCTGCTTTGTCCAGCTGGCCCAGGACTGGCTCAGGGTTAAACCAACAATTCCAGCCTGGGCTGCAGGTTCCAGGTCTAAAAGCCAAGACAGAGCCAGTTCCTCTGGGATTGGGCACTCCAGTGATGCATGGAATCATTAAGGTTGGAAAAACCTCCAAGATCATCAAGTCCAACCAGAGCTGAGTGCCACATCCAGGGGACACCTCCAGGGCTGGGGTCTCCAAACCTCCTTGGGCCGCCCCTGATAGCATTTCACAATACAGAGGCAGTTCCTCTGGGATTTGGGCACTCCAGTAATGCATGGTTGGAAAAATCTCCAAGATAATCAAGTCCAACGTGTGCCCAATCCCCACCAGAGCTCTGAGTGCCACATCCAGGGGACACCTCCCGGTCTGGGGACTCCAAACCTCCCTGGGCAGCCCCTTCCAGCATTTCACAATACAGAGCCAGTTCCTCTGGGTTTGGGCACTCCAGTGATGCATGGAACCATTAGGTTGGAAAAAACCTCCAAGACCATCAAGCCCAATCCCCACCAGAGCTGAGTGCCACATGCAGGGGACACCTCCAGGGATGAGGACTCCAAATCTCCCTGGGCAGCCCCTGACAGTATTTCACAATACAGAGGCAGTTCCTCTGGGATTTGGGCACTCCAGTAATGCATGGTTGGAAAAATCTCCAAGATCATCAAGTCCAACCTGTGCCCAATCCCCACCGGAGCTCTGAGTGCCACATCCAGGGGACACCTCCCGGTCTGGGGACTCCAAACCTCCCTGGGCAGCCCCTTCCAGCATTTCACAATACAGAGCCAGTTCCTCTGGGTTTGGGCACTCCAGTGATGCATGGAACCATTAAAGTTGGAAAAAACCTCCAAGATCATCAAGTCCAACCTGTGCCCAATCCCCACCAGAGCTCTGAGTGCACATCCTGTGACACCTCCAGAGATGGGGACTCCAAACCTCCCTGGGCAGCCCCTGCCAGTATTTCACAACTTTTCCATGGGGAAATTCCTGCTGATCCCACCCTGAGCCGTTCCCTCTCCTCCTGTCCCTGTTCCCTGGAGCAGAGCCCGACCTGGGGCTGTCCCCTCCTGTCAGGAGCTGTGCAGAGCCACAAGGGCCCCCCTGATCCCCCTTTTCTCCAGCCTGAGCCCCTTCCCAGCTCCCTCAGCCATTCCCAGTGCTCCCGCCCCTTCCCAGCTCCATTCCCTGCCCCGGACACGCTCCAGCTCCTCCAGGTCCAGACTGGACACAGCACTCGAGGTGTGACCTCACAGAGGGACCATGCCTGAGATTATGGCTGAATCAGAGAGCAAATATCTATTTACATGGATAGCTATGTACTGATTAAATAGATAAATAGATGTATTTGATAGATTTATTTCTACAATTAAAATATATAATATTATGTACAGTGAATAACTATTTTTGGGTCCCACAAGCAGCTGGACTCCCAGAACTTTGGGATTTCAGCTGGGCCTGCCACAGCAGCACAGAAATGTGTGGCAGAGCTCTTGGTGAGATTATGGCTGAATCAGAGAGCAAAAATCTACTTATATGGATATATATGTATTAATTAAATAGATTAATAGTGTATTTGATAGATATATTTCTACAATTAAAATATGTAATATTATCAATTAAAATATATACTATTATATGCAATGAATACATATTTTTTGGGTCCCTCAAGCAGCTGAACTCACAGAACTTTGGGATTTCAACTGGACCTTCCACAGAAGCACAGTCATGTGTGGCAGAGCTATTGGTGAGGTTATGGCTAAATCAGAGACCAAATATCTATTTGTATGGATATATATGTATTAATTAAATAGATAAATTTATTATATATAAATTAAATAGATAAATAGATGTATTTGATAGATTTATTTCTAAAATTAAAATATATAATATTATTTACAGTGAATACCTATTTTTTGGGTCCCACAAGCAGCTGAACTCACAGAACTCCTGTGACTTCAGCTGGGCCTGCCACAGCAGCACAGGAATGTGAGGCAGAGCTATTGGTGGGATTATGGCTGAATCAGAGAGAAAATATCTATTTATAAGGATAGATACATACTGATTACATAGATAAATAGATGCATTTGATAGATATATTTCTACAGTTAAAATATAAAACATTATCAGTTAAAATATATAATATTATGTACAGTGAATACAAATTTTTACAAATCAGCACATCCAGCCCCCATATGATCTGTACATGGAGGGAAGCTCAGCCTGAGATTCTGTTTCCAATTAAAAGCAGCTCTGCTGCAATTAATCACAGCCTGCTTGATGAAGCACACACTGAAAGGACAACAAGGACTCTGGGAGGCTCAGCCTGTCATCTGCAGCCACAACAAGTTGGGTTTAAACCTCAGGACAAGGAGGGTTTGTCACCCAGCCCCTGGTCTGAGCTGCTCCCAACACTGTCCCCAAACCAGACAGCCCAGAAGATCCCCAAAATATAATTTATTAAAGCTTCAATTTAATAAATGTCACTTAATAAATTAAATAACACCCATCCAACACTGGCTTTGAACACTAAACTCTCACTACTTTTATTTATCATGATTTTAATTACTGAACTCAACTATAAACCTGATTATTTACCTCCTTCCAT
Organism: Melozone crissalis; assembly: GCF_028551555.1. Taxonomy (NCBI): domain Eukaryota; kingdom Metazoa; phylum Chordata; class Aves; order Passeriformes; family Passerellidae; genus Melozone; species Melozone crissalis. The sequence goes on from NW_026536115.1 coordinate 190,241, forward strand.
TCTGTGTCTCCCCATCCCATTTTCCCTTTTTGCACCTCCAAAAGTTGAGTCACCCCAGAAAGTTTACAAAGCTCTGGGATCATCTTAAATCACATGGGATGACACAAAAATATTTGTGCTTCTTCCAGCAATTTTGAAAACTTCAGCAAAACTAAACTTTTTCTCCATTTCTTTGCAAAGAGATATTGAAAAAAAAACCAAACCTCTCCCAGGGTTTAACTCACTGAGCTATTACAGTTTTCAATAGGAAAATGTCTTAGTGAAAAACTCCTCATCAGCTTTTGCTTTAAATTAAGGGCTTAGATTTTATCTGAGGCTGAATCCACTGCTAAACACAAATCTTTTCTCCTTGCTCACAGCTTCTACAGGTGCAAGATAAAATTTAAAAACAGTAATAAAAAGGTTGTACCTCTCTTGTTCTTCTTATGTTCTAAGATTCCCTTAGAATCTTAGAATATAATAATAAGAAGAAAATATTCTATTTATATTTAGAATAGAAATAAATCCTAAATATATTCTAATATATTTTTACAGTGGAGAAATGTTCTTTGGCTTTGATAAAGGCCTGGACAGGACTGTTCAATTTACAGAAATCATGGAATGGTTTGGGTTGGGAAGGACCCTAAAGCCCATCCCATGGGCAGGGACCTCTTCCACTGTCCCAGGTTGTCCCAGGCTCCATCCAACCCTGCCTTGGGCACTTCCAGGGATCCAGGGCAGCCACAGATTCCTTTGGGAAGGAATTCCAGCCGTGAATTCCTTCCCAAAATCCCATCTCAAACTCTCCAAATGCCTCCAAGTCCAGCAGCAACTGAAAAAGCAACCAGGCCCTCAAAGGTGACACCACAGAAGTGCCCATTCTCAAACCATGGACAAAAAAATGATGGAAAACCCAAAGAACAGGAGGAAACACAATCTGTGAAATTCCCTTTTTAAACCTGTAGCTCACAGCCAGGTTGAGTCCTTCGTAGTCAAAGCAAATGTAAAGAAAGAAAACAATGCCCACAATTTTCAGGAATTTCCACCCTGAATTTCCACAATTCCCACAGTTTCCACCCTGGCTCAGGAAAATGCATTCGTGTCAATAAAAGTGGGAATTCCATGCACATCCTGATGAAAGACATGGAGCAGATTGCAGGTGTATAAATACAACTGAAGTTGTACCACAAATCATCTCTCCACCCAAATCACCTCATGAGAAAGAGAAATAATGTTCTGAAATGTGAATTAAGGCAGATTTGAGCACATGAGGCACTTCTGCCACAACACCAAAACAGAGCAATTGACCCATTTAAAAATCCTTATTTCTCTTTCTTGCCAACACTGTCACGTGAAAGTTTTCTGCTGTTCTCATTCTCAGAGTTCTGGTTTGGTTAAACTCTGGCACATGTTTTGTGCCAAGCAGGCTTTTCCCAGTGGAAGAGAAGTTCTTTCGTGCCTTATTTCAGTCTCTTCCACTTTTAAAGAATCTTTTCTGCCAAGCTTTGCTCCCATCAAGGGATGAATTCCATGAGCAGGAAGAAGGAAAGCAATGGAATACCCTGGGAAGGTGCTGCCCATGGCATGCAGAGCCCACCTGGACACAGAATTCCACCCTGAATTTCCAGAATTTCCACAATTTCCACAATTTCCATCCTGGCTCAGGGAATGCATTCCCGTCAATAAAAGTTGCGCTTCTGTTTAAAACAGGGGCTCAGTTCTGGGTGTTTGCAGCCCCCAAAATCCTGAAAAGGCAGAGGGCTGCCTAATCAGTGATTTAAAGTGGTAACAAAAAATGGATTTGGGATTGGCCAAAGGCTCATAAGCCAAGTTCAGCTTTTCCTGACACAGCTCTCCGAGCTGGCTCTTGCTGCATTTTGGACTCGATAAATGCTCCACAAGTGTCCAGTGGCACTCTGACCATGGAGGGGACAAGATCCCTGATTAATGCACCGAATTCTCATCACATTTTAATGCAGTCCAACCTCACTGAGACAATTTCTGCGTGTGAGAACTCCAGCCAGGGGAATGGTACTTGCCTGGAGCTCCAGGTGGGATGGAGCTCTGGAGAGCTGAAATCCTCCTCTTGTTCCTTCCTGCAGATTTCTGGCCCTGACTCCCAGCTCCAGAAGAATCCAGGCGATCTCTTTTTCATGAGCAATTCCCACTGAAGTTACTCCTATGAGAGGGGAAAAAAAATAATAAAAATATGAGATATATTAAGTGTTGCTCACTGAAATCCCACAAGAAAGAGTGAAAGAGGTGCCTGGAACTTGAGCTGGCAGCACACCGAGCAGTTCAACTTCAGATTACAGAACAGAATCTGGGGCAAAAAAAGCATTTTTATATTCTTATATAAAAGCAAAGTGAACACAAGTTGTTTTGGTTAATAAGGAGACAAAATAAATTTAAACCATTACACACAGAGTGAAGTTTTCCCTTCTCCACCTGTAACAGATCAGACTGGAACACCTCTCCCCCTGAATCACCCTTTTTAAAATTCATATGTGGGGCTAAATGTTTTGGCCTTTGCTATGAAAAAACTTCTTTTTATCCCCTGGAAACCTGAGATCTCAGCCACGCTGGAGTGCCCAGACACATCAAATTTCCTGAGATTTCCCCACCCAGACCTACCTAAAGAAATCCCCACCAATTTCTCTGAGATTTCCCTCCCCAGACCTACCTAAAGAGAACCCCACCAATTTCTCTGAGATTTCCCTCCCCAGACCTACCTAAATAAAACCCCTCATATCAGACATTTATTCCTAGAATTGGAAGGTCAGGGAGGAGGAGGAGGAGGAGGAGGAGGAAGAGTGGGGCTCGGGGCAGTGCTGGAGTCACTCAGTGGGCACCTCTCAGCAGGAGTGCCAGGGCAGAGCTGTGCCTGCAGAAATCCCTGCCAGATCAACCCACAGCCTCCAAAAGCAAAGAAATGAGCCAGGCCCGATCCTGATTCATCAGCATTCAGTTGTGGATTCAGAGGGACAGCTCGGAATTGCCACTGGAATAAGGAAAAATCAGGATTAGGCACCATCTGTCTCGGAGAGGGGAGCGCCCGGAATCGCTGCGCACGTTTGAATCCTCTTCCCCCATTTCTTTAATCTCCTGCGCATTCCAGGTTTTCCATTCAGCTCCGGTGACAAAAGATTTTTTACAAAATGACAGTCCAGATTGAGAGAACAGAAATTACAACCTCTGACAAAAGAGATGCCAAACTTTTTATCAGCGCTAAGCGCTCCTTCCACGCAGAGCCTGGGCTGCAATGGGAAATATAAGGCAGATGTCGAATGGAAATTAAACATTGTGCTCCCAGGGTGGCCTCAGCTGCATTCAGAGCTTGATTTAAAACAAGGCCAGAGTTCTTTCATCATTTCTTCATGAAAAAAAAAAAAGTTTCAAACGTAAAGATATTCCAAACAGGCGCATACTTGACCTAGAACTTGGCGGTGCAGGGCAATAAATGAGTGTAAAAAGCACCAGCACGGGGGAGAAAAGGCAAAGCGAGTTGTCTGGGAGAATTTGGTCCTCAAATCACTTCTATTTTGGCATCCTGAGAGTTAAGAGGGAACCCAGGTGAAATATCTTGGCCCTTTTTCTAAATTTCCACCAAAACCTCTCATTTGGAGGCTTGGTCAACTCGATTTTCTGCACCAGAGCCAAAACCAAGCCCAAGCAGTTTGAGGAGAATTTCTCTGTGAGCTTCTCTAAGACTTAAACCAAATTTACATCTGTGCCTGGTATTATTAGACATGATAAAATAGCACGAGACGTTTGCAACGGCTCAGATATTCAGCCTCGAGCAGCACATATCTGAACGGTCTGCAATGTTTGCTTTTAATAATTCCTGATCATGTAACAGCTCAGCCAAAAGAAAATAATAATAGGCTTGCAAAAATTAAACCCCCAGACTGTTAAATATCCTGTACACTGAGGGCAGTGAGGAAAAATTTAAGGATTCGAAGGATGATGCTCAAATTTACAGAAAAAAGCACAAACCAAATTGCATTTGCTTCTCTTTCACTTTGTCAGATTCTTTTTTAATGTAAGTAAAACTAAAATTTAAAGTGAAACGAATAAAATATTTACAGCTTGAACACATAAATATGTTTGCACTCTTTGGAGCAGCCCCTTTGTAGAAACAATTTTCTCCTCTCAGCAATTTCACCTCAAACGCAGTAAAACAAAAAAACTTTTGAGGCCACGACTTTGTAACCTCCCTGAAGTTTGGAGCACGGGCAGAGCTGGCCTGTGCACACAAGACAATCAAACACATGCTGAAATGCCAGCCAAACTCCTGCCTGTATTAATTTTTTTTCCCCTCTCCACCAAAGGAAGAAATTGTGACAAGATTTTACTCTGAATGCCCTGACAAAGCACGAGCAGGACACTCATCCCCCTTCATCTCCCAGCACAAGATTCAATCAGCTGAAACACAAACCTCATTCTGCACTGAGAGATTTTTTTATTGTTATTATTATTTTTTTTCCCCCCCCAAATAAAACCAACTTGCAAACAGCCTCCCTGGCCTTTTTAAAGCCCGTTTTCTATTGCTTTAAAACATAAAATAGAGATGGATGGATGGATGGACACAAGGATGGATGATGGATGGATGGAGGGATGGATGGATGGATGGATGGATGGATGGATGGATGGATGGATGGATGGGTGGACAGCTAGAGAAATGCTTTCAGTCATGCTTTCTTCCCCCCCCCACACACACCTTTAAAATTGAAAAGCATCAGTATCCAAATAGCAACAGGAAATTTTTACCTTGTGGCTAAATAGCTCACTGTTCACTTTGCAGCTGCCTCTATTTTTTGCTGGGCATAAAAAAAAAAAAATTAAAAAAAAAACCAAAAAAACCACCAATACAAAAGTCTTTCCTAAGAAAACCAAGCTTTTGACATAAGGGCAGCGCCAAACGCAAACCTACAAAGAAATTTCCTTTTTTTTCCCCCCGTCCCGTCGTTATAATTCCTAATTTTGTGGGATGTATTGCTGGGGCTGTTTATCATAACAGTGTGCAATAAAAAGGACGACTAACTCTTGCAATTTTCTCCCTACTCCTCCCCTTGACAGGGGCCACTGATAGGGAAAGAGGCTCGGAAAAGCAGAGCAGTGAAAGGCTAAGAAACAATAGGCAACCATGGCTTTGACAATGCAGCCCTGAACCCTTTTTGCTCCCGCTGTGACACTTGCATTCAAGAGCAAGGGCGGCTGCCATCATAAGAATGGACAATGGCATAAGGAATACAAGGGAGAGAAGGAGGGGGGGGGGGGGAGATAGAGAGAGAGAGAGAAAAAAAAAAAAAAAAAAAGGAAATCAGATGAATTCAGAGCTAAGATGGCAGAGCTCTCACCTTTTCCGCTTTTTTCGAGTAATCTGGATGGAGACGTCCCGCGGAGAAGAGATAAAAAGGGTTGTGCTGAACTGTTGGATGGTTCTGAAGACTTCTGCATTTGCAAACGCATTTTAGAACTATTTGTAGGGGTATATATGCTGCATGCCATCTCTCTGTCTCCGTCTCTCTCTCTCTCCCTGTGTCTCTCTCCCTTCTGTTTTATGTCCTGCTATCTCCATCACACACCTCTAATAGTACGAAGACTTTCTGCCCGTGGAAGTAAGTGAGAGTGTGTGTGTTCCTTAATGTTTGAATCAAGACACACGTCTGCATGCATTTCTAATCCAAGGAGCCTATAGCAGTTACTACAACTATCAATTAGTCAGCAATAGCTCGAGATCCCCATGTGTCTGGGTGAACAAAGGTGAGAAACACATGCAAATAGTCCTCCAGCACCTGGGTCACGTACAGTAACTTAGCCAGCAACAAATAATTGCATCTGTTTCTGCCTTTTTTTCCGTGCTCCTCGCTGCTTGGGATGCAAAGTTGCAGGTTATTAATGTGGGATTGCAGCGCAATTAGGCATGGCACTGTATATTTGCAGCCCAACGACACAATAAAAGGGAATTAAGCTGAGCTGGGATGGGAATGAACGGGCGACTTTGAGGGGTTTAAAGTAAAAAGATGCTCTGAGCTGTAGCAGCGCTTCAATTTTTATTTTAGTTTTTCTTTTTTGGAGTAATTGTTGCTGGGTTAAAGGATGTAAGATGTATTTGGTCGTTTCATATCTGTTAGATAAGAAACTGATTATTGCAGAGGAGACAGAGTGGATGCCTAATTTCCAGAAGTTAAGTCCATAAAGAGGGTAAGCTAAATCTGTTACTAATTTTTTTATTAATTAAGCGACTGTTACTTCTAAGATCATTTTAAGGGTGTTTTTTTCAGATGTTTCAGACTTAAGCCAAAACAATTAAGAAGAAAGATACGGTACCTTTTACTCTCTCCTTCTTCTTAACCTCACAAAAAAATGAGCCTCACCTTTAAAAACTGTCAGAATCAAAACAGACTAAAAAAAAAGGAACGAAAATAAAAAAAAAAAAGATTAAATTAAAAAAAAAAATTAAGAGCAATAAAATGCAAAAAGCTCCGAAATCCAGCACCACCCTGACTCCACCACAAGAAAAGACAGAGCTAGGCTGCGATCCAGAGAGCATTTCAGAGGTGACAGCACAGGCTGGGGACAATGTTATTTACACAGATCTGATCAGAGCGGCCACGGGCTCCAAACTCTAATTGAATTTGCAGAAATTATCCAGCCCGCATTTCGGAGCGCGGGCAACTCCAAAAATGAAGCGGTTTCACAGATTTTTTGAGAATAAACATTATTTTCCCCCCCTTTCTGTAGAATACGCTGAGAGTCCTGCAAGGCTGCACAAACTCTCTCGTTGTGTCCCTTTCTCCTGATCTCAGCTTCCATGGGAGGATAATTTGTGACACCAAAGGCAAAATATCCTCGCTGCTTTTTGGGCTCGGAGGAACTGAGTTTATTTAGCTCGAGGCAGCGCAAAGGAAAAAAAAAAAATGAAATTAAATCATCCTCAATTTTGAGTAACTAATGAAAGCAACCCCTCCCCAGCTCCCTCACCTTGTAGGAACAGCCTGTGGCTGGAAGGTTGGAGCTGCTAACGGCACTGGAGGTGCTCAGAATTAAAGGAGAGCTGCAGGAACAGCCTGAGGAGCCCTGGCTGGGAGCATCCCAGAGCCTGAAAATAAAGCAAGAAGGGGCTGGAAAAACCCCGCTGCTCAGAGGGTGCTGTGCTCTGACCCAGCTCCATCCCCAAACTTGGGAATTGCAGAACTGCTGGAGATTCCCAGTGTGAGGAGCAGCACCTGCAGTGGCCGGGACCAGGAAAACCCTCCCAAAAAATATATATATTTAACAAAACCCTACAAAAATAATCTCAACCCTCTCGCCGAACAATGAGACCTTCAAAAATCCACGTTGGGGAGGGTATTCCATGCAGACAGGCAGGGGGAGGGGGCGGGGGATGAGGACAACATTTCCCATCAGTGCCGTTTATTCCTCAGGCTCGGGATAAAAAAGCTCTGTCCCCACTTTAATGGGAATTGCTCATCTCGGTCATGGGGCCGGGCTGGCTGCCTGCAAATGTCCAGCTCAGGTGGGAAAGGGCATTTGTTTCAGGGGCCAGGCAGAGAGTGATCACTTGATGCCTTTCTGGGGGTGAAAAGTGGTTAAACAATATTAAAAAAATGGTCATTTCTGCGGTGATCTGCCTGCTAAAACATTTAGGCATGCAGATCCGGGGATGGGAAAGGAGCTGAGGGAGGAGGATGGTTAAAGCAGAGAGCTGCCTGTTCCCACCACGATTTTACATCCAATTCCTCCAGCTTTCGGCTTTCTCAACACAGCCCATTCCCATAAAAATAAGGCAGCTTTCTTGAAGAATAAAAAAAGCCCCACGCAGATGAATAGACAGCACTAATCAGATGGAATGTAATCGAATGCTCTTCTTCATCTAATCTGCCTGCTCTGTGTAATCTCGCTATTCTCCCAGCTCCAGCACTTGTAACAGGCATGACATTGATTCCCATCTCGGATAATGTTATTTCAGTGTTTTATTCTCAAATGAGCCCACGAGTTGGGTGGCTGCTTGGCATTCCAAACTCTTCATCAACTTTGCACGGCGATCTGGGGGTGTAGAGAGGAGCGGGGCTGCTCCTCTCCTGCTGCTTTTTGGAGTGGTTGCATCTCCCAAGCCGCAGAGCCTGGCAGGAATTTTGATAGAGACAAAAGAACCCGCAGAATTTAACCACGGAACAGCAAAATAATAAAAATTAAATAAACCCAAAGCTCACTCGATAAGATCTGCCTGCAGCCAGCAGCTGGGAAAAGCTGAAATCTTTGCACACAGAGCTGGTGGTTTGGGTTTGTTTTATTTTTTTTTTTAAATGTTTTCTAAAATGCAGAACGATTTCCTTAAATAAACATTTCAGCAGGGTCCACCTCGGTTTTCCCCAAAGAGGAAGGAGAGCCTGGTGTGATTTTCCAGGACGAGCAGGATTCCCAGCAAATCGGACAAATCGTTCAGCTGAGGGAATGACAGCAGTGGGGAGAGCAAACAAACCCTCCCAGACAAACAAATATATTTGGATGTAATAAAAATGTTGACAAGCGTTATGTGATTAAAGCAATTGTTTTATTCATTTAAGGCCTCACCATCAGAATAATTTAAAATTAAGTGAGAAACATCAGCCCCTTGGGTTTTGCAGAAGATATTTAATTTGGAGGAATAGTTGTGGGGTTGTCTTTTTTTTTTTTTTTTAACATAGCTATTTTCAACGTTGCAAGATAAAGCTCTCTCTCTCTCTTTTTTTTTTTTTCTAATTTTATTTTAAGAATAGACCCCATTTAGGATTTCACATTGTAAATCTCCCTATGTCTGAATGCTGTTACAAGGTTTGACAATGAAAGAATAATTCATGTCAGACAAAAAGAGCCCTTCAATCAGCTTCATGCAGCTTTTCTCCTGCAGGGCTATGCCAAAACGAATGTGGAATCCTGAACTGAACCATCCATCACATTTCCAGAGTCTTTCAATTAATGACACTGCAATCAGATCGATGGCGTGTAATAAGAAAAGAGCTTTGCATTTCTATACCTATTAATTCGCTGAGTAACTCCACTGGTAAAACGTGACCAGAAAGGGAAGAGAAAAGAAAATTTCATCCTCCTGGCGAGGTTTTGGGGGATTTTGAAGCCACGCTGGACAAGGCTGGGTGTCACCCCAAGCCCTGCTCAGAGCTGAAATCACACAGGGTTTTTGTTGTTGTTAAAAAGCAGCACGGTCTCTCTTGCAGACAGGTATTTTCTGCATTTTCTAGGGAAACACCATAAAAAGGAGCCTGGTTTTCTTGCAGCCTGGTCCAAGGTGTCCCAAGGCAGGAGGTGCACCTTTGTTTTGCAGGGCAAAGGCAGCAATTCACAAATTCCCAGATCACAACACGCAGAAAAGAAAATTTTATCCCCCTGGCAAGATTTTGGGGGATATTGAAGCCAGGCTGGGTGTCACCCCAAGCCCTGCTCACAGCTGAAATCACACAGGTTAAAAGCAGCAGCACAGTCTCTCTTACAGACCGTTACTTTCTGCATTTTCTAGGGGGACATCCTAAAGAGGAGCCTGGTTTTCTTGCAGCCTGGTCGAGGGTGTCCCAGGGCAGGATGGTTAAACCAGAGCCTCGTCTTGCAGAGCAATTCAGTAATTAGCCACCAAATTCCCAGACCGCAACACGCAGAAAAGAAAATTTCATCCTCCTGGCGAGGTTTTGGGGGATATTGAAGCCATGCTGGACATGGCTGGGTGTCACCCCAAGCCCTGCTCAGAGCTGAAATCACACAGGGTTTTTGTTGTTGTTAAAAAGCAGCACGGTCTCTCTTGCAGACAGAGCTGGTGTTTTGGGTTTGCAGACAGGTATTTTCTGCATTTTCTAGGGAGACACACTAAAGAGGAGCCTGGTTTTCTTGCAGCCTGGTCGAGGGTGTCCCAGGGCAGGATGGTTAAACCAGAGCCTCATTTTGCAGAGCAATTCAGTAATTAGCCACCAAATTCCCACATCACACCACACAGAAAAGAAAATTTCATCCTCCTGGCGAGATTTTGTGGGATTTTGAAGCCATGCTGGACAAAGCTGGTTGTCACCCCAAACCCTGCTCAGAGCAGGAATCTCAGGTTTGTTTCTCAAACAAACAACAGGTTTTTTTGTTTTTGTTGAAAAGCAGCAAGGTCTCTCTTGCAGACAGGTATTTTCTGCATTTTCTAGGGAAACACCATAAAAAGGAGCCTGGTTTTCTTGCAGCCTGTTCCAGGGCGTCCCAGGGCAGGATATGCACCCTTGTTTTCCAGGGCAAATGCAGCAATTCACAAATTCCCGGATCACAACACGCAGAAAAGAACATTTCATCCTCCTGGTGAGATGTTGAAGCCACACTGGACAAGGCTGGGTGTCATCCCAAGCCCTGCTCAGAGCAGGAATCACACAGGGTTTTTTTGCTGTTGTTTAAAAGCAACACGGTCTCTCTTGCAGACAGGTATTTTCTGCTGCTAACCAAGCATTTTCTAGGGAAACATTTTAAAGGAGCCTGTTTTCCTTGCAGCCTGGTCGAGGGTGTCCCAGGGCAGGATGTGCAGCCTCGTTTTGCAGAGCAATTCAGTAATTAGCCACCAAATAATTCCCAGCTCACAACACACACCGAGGACGGAGCTGCCTCACGCAGCGACTGGACCTCCACCAAAACGAGCTGGGGAGGGGTGAGGACAGGCAGGACACACACATACACCAAAAAAACCTTCTACAGCAGCCCTGGGATGAAATCAGGGTGACCTCGCGTCGGTGAAGTGGCAGAAGATATTTTGGATCGATGACAAAATATTCTGGAGGCTTTGCTGCCAAGCACATTTCAATTCCCTTCCTGCAGCGCTGGGGGGATTGTTGGGAGAGGCAGGGAGCTACAGGCAAAAGGGAAAAGTGCAGCTCACCAGAACATAAGAATGATTAAGAGGAGATAATTTGCAAAATTTTTCCTCTTTAAAGGTAGATTTTGTGCCTTAAATATCTGAAAAATGAACTTGAACCAAGTGTGGAAGGAAGGAGTGAGACAAGAGTGGATCTGCAGTGGTGAGAGACAAATCTTGGCTCCAGAAGGATCCCCTGGTATCATCCTGAACAGGAAACTGGAGGTGAAATGTCCCCAGCAGCCCCAGCCCTTCCTCTGGGCTGGATAATCCTTCAACCTCCAGCCCTGACATGAATTTCAGCAGCTTTGGCCTCACCTCAAAGGAAAAGGAGCTGCAGCTGGGACAGGAGATGGACCTGGGTCAAAACCTACAGAAAGACCTTCTTTAGGGAGCAATAGACTTTCAGAGAGGTTGTGTACTTTGGAAGTCTTCAGAAAAGGGAAAAAAAAAACTTTATGAGAGAAAACAAGGAATGGAGCAACAGGAAACAAGGGAGGTTTTCAAGGTTCACTTCCCCAAATATCAAAGAGTGCCCTTAAAGGATCATTCCTGATCCTTTGCCTCTTGACATCTTTTACGAGCAGATTTCAGCAATTTTGAATTTCAGCAGCCTCTTGAAAATAAAATAATAAAAAGAAATTAAAAATAAATTAAAAAAAGAAAGGAAAGAAGACAAGAAGAAAGCTTTGTGAATGCTGCAGCTCATTGTGCCCACACAGGGAAGCACCCAGGATGGGAACTGAGAACTCCAGGACAACAACAGCAAAATGGGGCAGTGCCCATGAGCTGAGTTGCAAAATAACTGCAGCTCCAGCACAGGCCTGAGGTGCCCAGACAAAGAACAATAAATAAATAAATCATGTTGGATCACAGGCAATCCCTCTGCAGTAAAACAGGAGAGCTGAATGCAGGCTGAAGAAATCTGGAAAAATGAAATCTGGGATGGGGAGGGGAGAGGCTGGAAGGGAATTTGAACAGGAAGGCAAACGCAGAATATTTCTATTGCACATCTACCAGCACATCTCTGTCTGCAGGGGACACAAAGACACAGTGTGGGTGTGTCAGGATCCCACAGTGTTTTGGAGGAGCAGATTTTGGAGCTTGGGGAGCCCTCACACCTCAGTGACCTCCAAGGAACGGCCACAGCACCATCCTGGCCCACAGAAAACCAGCCCTGAGCGGTTCCAGTGAGTTCAGCAGCCCCACACGGGGATGTGGCTGCAATCCCAGGGCTTTTGGGGCTGTTCCTGCCATCCCACAGGGTCCCACAGCTCCTCCCTGCCTGGACATCTCCAGCTCTGGGCAAACCCCTGCCCACTGCTTTTGGATAGAATTTTTTTTTTTCTGATCTAGAGTTGAGGTGATGAGAGGTGTTTTAAAATCTTTTATTTTAGTTTTATGAGAAGGCTGAGATAATATCATGTCATCATTTGTTTTATCATAATTAGAAGGTGTTTTGCCATTCATAAAAAGACTTCTAATTCCTAGAAATCACTCCACGACCTAAAGAAGACCAACAAGATCACAGAAAACATAAAGCCTCTACAACCTAGACTTCCCTCTCTGTTAATAATTCCAAAAAAATAGCCTCTTGTTGTCATCAACTTTAAAAAAATTCTTTTTTCATCATTCCACTGCATGCAGAAGACACTCCCCAATTTACCTTTCCCCTTCCAACCATTGCAAGGCTCAGTTTGTGCTCATGGCTCAATAAAGCCCAAAAATCCTGTTGGGACTGAAGGGTGCTGCTGCCTCCAGCCACGATTCCAGCCCTGGAGCTCCCAGAGCCCCACAAGGCTTGGGCAGCCCTGCTTGCATCTTCCTCCCTCTGCTGTAGCAGCACACAGACCTGCACACTGCTATTTTCTGGGGGTTTTTTTTGGTTTTAAAATAGGTTTGGACAAGCTTTTGGGAGGTTTTCTCAGGTTCCTTCTCCTCCTCTCTCTCAAAGGAGCTTGGGGAGCGATCACTGCAAATGAAGTTGATGAAGAGAAGATTCTCTGTTTGCCTTGCTCAGGGATGGAGCAAAGGCAGCATCAGGGCTTGGGGTGAAGCATCTGTCTGCAAAAAGTGTGGGGCCTGCCAGCAGAGCCAGGGACCTCCTTGCTTCTGGACAGACAGACCAAAAATCCCTACCTGGAATGCCCAGAGCAAAAAAATCCCCAACTGGGCATCCCAAAGCAAAAAAAAAAAAAAAACCCACCTGGACATCCCAAAACAAAAAAATTCCCATCTGAACTGCCCAAAGCAACAAATCCCCACCTGAACTGCTCAAAGCTAAAAATCCCCACCTGAAAATCCTAAAGTAAAAAATCCCTCCCTGGGACTGCCCAAAACAACAAATCTCCACCTGAAAAACCCAAAGTAAAAAATTCCAAGAGAGTAAAATCTGTCCCTGGACTGCTCAAAGTAAAAAATCTCCACCTGGACATCCCAAAGTAAAAAATTCTCACTTGAACTGCCCAAAGCTAAAAATTCCTACCTGGAATGCCCAAAGCAAAAATTCCCATCTGAACATCCCAAAGAACAAAATCCCAAGAGAGTCAAATCTCTCCCCGAACTGCCTAAAGTAAAAAAATCCCAAGAGTAAAATCTCTCCCTGGACTGCCCAAATTAAAAAATCCCCACCTGGACTGCCCAAAGCAAAAAATCTCCACCTGAAAATCCCAAAGCGAAAAATCCCAAGAGAGTCAAATCTCTCCCTGCCCAAAGCCAAGGCCAAGCCCCAGTTTTGGGGCCAGCCCTTTGTCCTGTGCATTTCTGGGAACTCAGCTGCCCAGGTGCAATCCCAGCATTGCAATGTCATTATTGCTTTGGTTTCCTCCCACTGCAAAGACACTTTCTCTATGCTCCTGGTGCTCCTGGCCGTGATTAATCCAACAATTCCAGGTCAGCATTAAAGCAATCCATGCAACAAGGGCTCTGCTCCTCCAGCAGCACCTGCAAAATATCCCTGATGCTTCCTTATCTCAGCTTTCTCCACATCCAGAGTGCTGCAATTGTCCATTTCCAGCTAAATAAAAGTATTTTAATACATTTACCATAAATAAATACCTGGCAGCTTGAGATTATTGAAAGGTAGATGAGAAAATGAAAACCCAAGGGTGGGTGAGATGACAGAATTAAAGTTGGGTTGGGTTGGAAGGGGCCTTCAGTATCATCCAGGTGCTAAAATATTTGGAGGATGTGCATGGAATTACAAGGTTGGACATGGTTTAGGTGCTTAAATAAAGGGAGGGACAGATATCAGGACAATTCTGTAATTTCTGGGCCTCAGTGGGACAGGGAATGACAATGGGATGAGGAGTCAAAGCTGAGAGTGGGGTCAGGGTCATCCCAACTTCCTATTCCTCACCATGCCATGGAATTAAAAAATCCCTTAAATTTTGGTCTGGGTTGTCTCCACAGCCTGCCCTCATCCCTGGTTAAACAATGGAATCTCATCCCCAAACATTGGCAGCTCCCAGGTTTGATTTTCCTGGCAGGCCCAAAGGCGCTCTGATCTCTGGGGCCACTTCTGCTCTCAGCTGACACCAAAATGCATTAAACTGGAATGACAACAAGATGAAGAGTCAAAGCCCAAGGTGGAGTCATTCCAGCTTCCTATTCCTCACCATGCCATGAAATTAAAAAGTCCTTAAATTTTGCTCTGGGCTCTCTCCACGGCTTGCCCTCACCCCTAGTAAAACAATGGAATCTCATCCACAAATGTTGGCAGCTCCCAGGTTGGATTTTCCCGGCGGGCCCAAAGGGACTCTGATCTCTGGGGCCACTTTTGCTCTCAGTTTACACCAAAATGCAGCTCCCAGTTTGGACCAGCCCATCCCAGGGTGTCCCAGACCAGCTCAGCCCCCCAGGCCCATCTGGAACAGGATCAGGACACACCTGAGGGGAGGAGAGGCACAAAAATGAGTTTATTTACTGTCCTTCCTCAATGTCCCTGCTGGGATCTCTGCTCAGAGCCACAGGGCTTGGGCTGGGGATAACCTATGGGATTTATTTCTCCTTCTGGAGGGGTGGAAAACTGAACCACAGCAGGATTCCCAATGAAATGTGGAGGCTGCTCCTCCTGAGGGCAAGAACCAGCACCCACACAGCCTCAGAGCCCATCCTCAGCCAGCAGCAATTAAATCCTGTTCCCTCATCAGCAGCGTGCCCTCAGTCATTTAATCAACAAAAATATTTCAGTGGTGCCAATTGGTTTTAAAAAGAATCCTTTTTTATTTCAAAAGTTGTGTCTACAGTTGCTAGAAAGATTTTCAGCATGATGGGTTCTACCTAAAAACACACAAAAATCCCCAATCAGCCTCTGGGTCTTTATCTGCATCTTCCAACTACTAAACTTTTAAATTCTGGGCATTACATGTTTGGAGCTGACACTGTATTCATGATTTTTGATCAAAATTATTGAGGGAGTCTCGCCACACAAGAAACACTGCTAAGAAACTGATTTTAAATAGTTCAGATCATTCCATCTCTGGACTTGTCCCCTTCTCCTCACAGGTTAAGCAGATTCCTGATTCTTAGATATTTACATCTACATTCCTAATATTTACAAGCATTCCTAAATTTTAGATATTTCCATCTACACCTCTCCAAGTGTGCAGCCCTTAGAGCATGAGGATTTCCTACAGGGCTGTGGCAGCCAAAAACTGATAAAACTTTTTGAATTTCCTCTGACATTTGAAAATAATAAATTTTAAAAGTCTTGGTCATTAAACTGTCCCACACAACTTTGTGCCATTCAGATTGATCAGTTTTGGGAATTCCTTGAATTGTGAGAGTGGTGATGGGCAATGTTATTTGTGCTAGTTAAGCAAACATCTCATTAATTCAAATATCTAATGATTTCCTTCTGTTTGTTACCTTGGTTCTCACCCTCTTATTGTTCTTCTCCCTCTCCTACCCTTTTAAACATAACACAAAAATAGATTTGCTCTTGGCAGATATGGTGATAACTCACAGAAAAAGGAGCTTAATCTTAAATAACGCCAGGACACAGGAACAAAACCAATCTATTCACCTTCCTGTGGGCTAGAAAATAAATTTTATTCACTCCAAAGCTGAGGAATGACATAATTGGAGCCTATCAGATGCTTATCAGATTGATGCCAGTGGTTAGTGAGCCTGAACTGCAAACACAGAAATATCAGTGCTCCTTTTGGAGGGAAGTCACCTCTCCTCCAAGGCTCCATCAGTCACAGGGAAACTGTTGAACCTGGAGAAATAAAACTTTCCTGGTGGTCACAGCAGTTGCCTGGTGGAAGAGTTTGTTACCCTGACATCGGGCTGTGAAATTACCATTATTATTGAACTCCAAGGTGAGCACTGCTTTTTTCAGCAGTGGATTACAACAGGCTGAGCATGCTCTGAGTGGGTTCAGAGCTCCAGAGGCACAAAATGAGGAATTTCAGCTGTTTGGGCTCACTGGAGGATGTGCAGAAGCTTTAACACCCATCCAGGAGAGGTCAAGATTTTTGGTTGCCCATAAAACATCCCCAGATCAACCCTATTTAAGGTTTGTTATCAAAACCTTACATTTAGTAAAAAGATAATGAAAATAATCTCTTTAAACAGGTCTTGTCGTCTAAAAACACAGAAGAGATGATCCAACACAGATGAGATAATCTAACAGAGATGATCCAACACAAGATGGACTTTTGTGTTCATTCCCATGGAGCAGAGGCCAAATTCCCTGGGCAGGTTGGATTCACCTCCCTGGTGTCCTGGACATTCCAGGTATTTATCCAGCACCACTAGGATATTTTCAAGTTTTTCAATCCAGTTTCTTTCAGAAATTCTCCTACAGAAAGAGGTTTGGGAAGAAGCAGCATTACCACATCATGACTCTCATTATCTATGGGCTTGCTAAATAAAATAAAGCCTGAAGAAGCCCTGCCCTGGGTAGGTTGGATTCACCTCCCTGGTGTCCTGCACACTCCAGGTATTTATCCAGCTCCACTGGGCTATTTTCCAAGTTTTTCAATCCAATTTCTTTCAGGAATTCACCTTCAGAAAGGTTTGGGAAGGAACAGCATGACCCCATCATGACTCTCATTATCTATGGGCTTGCTAAATAAAATAAAGCCTGAAGAAGCCCTGCCCTGGGTAGGTTGGATTCACCTCCCAAGGACACTCCAGGTATTTATCCAGCACCACTGGGCTATTTCCCAAATTTTTCAATCCAGTTTCTTTCAGGAATTCACTTTCAGAAAGACGTCTGGGAAGAAACAGCATGACCCCATCATAACTCTCATTATCTATGGGCTTGCTAAAAAAAGGAAAAGTCTGGAGAAGCCCCTGCCCTGGGCAGGTTGGATTCACCTCCCTGGTGTCCTGCACACTCCAGGTATTTATCCAGCTCCACTGGGCTATTTTTCAAGTTTTTTTCAATCCAGTTTCTTTCAGGAATTCACCTTCAGAAAGGTTTGGGAAGGAACAGCATGACCCCTCATAACTCTCAATATCTATGGGTTTGCTAAAAAAAGGAAAAGCCTGGAGAAGCCCCTGCCCTGGACAGGTTGGATTCACCTCCCTGGGATCCTGGATTTTCCAGGTATTTATCCAGCACCACTGGGCTATTTTTCAAGTCTTTCAATCCAGTTTCTTTCAGGAATTCACCTTCAGAAAGAAGTTTGGGAAGAAGCAGCATTACCACATCATAACTCTCATTACCTACAGACTTATTTAAAAAAAATAAAGCCTGGAGAAGCCCTGTCCTGGGTGTGTTGGATTCACCTCCCTGTGGTCCTGGACATTCCAAGTATTTTTCCAGCACCACTGGGCTATTTTCCAAATTTTTCCAGTTTCTTTCAGGAATTCACCTTCAGAAAAAGGTTTGGGAAGGAACCACATCATAACCCTCATTACCTACGGGCTTGCTAAATAAAATAAATCCTGGAGAAGCCCTTGAGAGGGAAATTCAGCCCGGTCTAAGGTGGTGGGGTCAGCAGTGAGGGTTTATGCCATTTTTTCCCATTTTTCCCATTTTTCCCATTGGAAATCAGGCCCAGTGAATGCAGCAGAGCTGCAAAAACAGCCCTGCACAAACCGTGATCAGAGGCTGAGGTTTCTAAACCGTATTGAGGTTGCAAAAACAAATTGACATCAACATATGGGGGAAGTCTGAAGTTGCAGCAAACATTCGCAAATGTGAGAAACTTTGGCATGCAAGAGTCCCCATTAAATTCAAATACACAATGCACAAGATTAAAGTTATTCAGAGGCATTAATGTTTGCGAGATCAGACCCCTGAGATGTCTCTGTGTAGTAACAGTTACTTTAGGTTTAATCTGTTATTGCATTAATATCTATAAAGAGCATATATAAATACAAATCAGATGGCAGCTGCAGCCTCGCTGAAGAAAAAGATTGAAGGGCCTGGGGGGAACTGAAATTTCCACACGATGGGAATTTCCAGTGCCATGTATTTTGGGGATTCTCATCCTGCTCAAGCTGCAGCTTTCTTTTTCTTTTTCTTTTTTTTTTTTTTTTTTTTTTTTACACAATGCACACACCGATATGAGGACAAAAAAGGCAAAGAAAATAATTAGGGAAAGGAGAGAAGGACAATAAAAATTGTTTTCAAGTGGACAGATTGGCCTTGCAGAGGAGCAAGTGATGGTCCCGAGCATGGCAGCCCCCTTCAGATTCCTGTGAAAAGCCTGATGTGCTCTACTTAACACTTAAGAAAATCCACAGGGGAATAATGACCTCTCATTTATTTTGGCTACAGTGATGTTGGCCTGTGCTTCTGTTCATCTCACTCTGAAGATTTCAGGCGACTTCAGAGCTGGGGCCTGGCTCATTCTGCAGCTTAATCTGCTCGGATATTTCCCCAAATAACCATCTGCTCCACCTTGTATTTGTTTCCCTCCCCGACTATCTCAGCTCTTGCTCCGTCCTGCTGGCTTATTCAGCACTCTTTAAATTTCTCCTCTGGCCTTATGTCTGCTTGCTTATGTTTTGGACAGACAATAGAGGTGATACAGGCCACTATTCATGAGGAGCTTCAAGTGTAACGTGAGAAACATCTCATCTCCTGACCCCTGTTAGCATAAGAATCGCTGATAAAATTCTGGACTGAAAGAGAAGAATCTTCTGGGAAAAATATCGGCAAAAGTTTCACTTGAGATGGGTTTTGTAAGAATAGTCCAGATTAATTCTCTGCCTAAGGACCAGACCTAACTTCTGGTGCAGTCACCAGGACTCTGAAGAGATGCTGTAGCAGAAACCTTGGGGGTCTTGGAATTTTAAAGAGAATAATATTCTCAATATTCTTTACACTCCCCAGCTTGTGTTCCTGCATTTTATAATTTTTTTACCCAAAGATCACAAAGTGATTTCCACATTTGAGTGAATTTAGCCTCCAAACACTCCCAGAGAGGGTGTAAATATTGATTCCACATCTGGATCACCTGAATTAAAGACTGGAGAGATCTCCTTGGATCGTGCATCACCAAGTCACCAAATTTTAACCAGTTTGTGCTTATTTTAGCAGGGTTACATCTGAAAGAAGTTGGGGTGAAGCAGTGGGAAAATCACAATCAGCTGTGGGAAAATCACAATCAGCAGTGGGAAAATCACCATTCAAAGATCATCACCTGATCAAGGGAAGCAAATTTCGGCCACAGTTCCTTCTTTTTCCTCGTATCAACCCCAAGCAGACTCACAAGCAAGGAATTGATGCTGTTCGTGCCTCCAGTGGGATTTATTTGCCATCAGAGGGGTTGATTTAGCAGGAGCAGAGCCCTGAGTCTGCTGAGCACAAACCCAACACCCCTTTGAGTGAAAAATGTGAAATAAATGGCAAACAAACCAATTAATACCCCGGGATGGATTAATGGGAACAAAAATCTCACTCCAAATATCCCAAACCCAAATGGAAAGCTGCCAAGGGATGTTTATGGATGCTCCAAGTGCTAATGGCATGCAGAGCCTCATCCTTCAAATCTCCCAGGTCAATGGAACAGGAATATGTGCATTTCCAAATGCTCCTTGCTTGGCTGATCCATCAATATGATAACTAATACACACTTAAACTCCTCGATGGACTCCCTGAAATTAAAACAACCAGAGAGCGCTGAAAAAAGCTTAAATAACCATCACCAATGGATTTCAGATAGAAGTCAAGGAATAATTCCACAAAGATCACCCAACACAATCGCAAAAAAAAAAAAAACAGTTTTGGAGGTGGGAAATAGAACCAATTCCATTTTATATGCAGAGGCAGTTCAGCAAAACTCTGCCCAGATTAAAAACTCAACAAAGTCACTTTCCTCTGTAATTGATGGGATAAAAACATCAGTAAATGAAGAATTTTCTCTTTCTAGCAGTGACAGAGAAGATGTTTGGTCACAGACGGGGTTTGGGGACAGGCTGCACCTTTTCTCTACTTATTTAGGGGAATCCAGAGTGGCTGATCAGTATTTTTTAATGTTGAGCATGGTGTGGGAAATCCCTGTGGTCACTCAGCTTTTGGAGGTGGGAAATGGAACCAATTCCATTTTATATGCAGAGGCAATTCAGCAAAAATCTGCCCAGATTAAAAGCTCAACAAAGTTGCTCTCCTCACTAACTGATGGGGAAAAAACCATCAGTAAATGAAGAATTTTCTCCTTCTAGCAGTGAGAGATGTTTGCTCAGAGACAAGATTTGGGGACAGGCTGCACCTTTTCTCTCTTTATTTATGGAAATCCAGAGCGGCTGCTCAGGGTTTTTTATGTTGAGCGTGGTGTGGGAGATCCCTGTGGTTGCTCAGGGTCACTTGTCCTGGCTGTGTCCCCTCCCTGCTCCCTGTGCAGCCTCGTTGAGGGGTGAGGTGCAAAAAGGGGCTCTGTGCAAGCTCTGCTCAGCTGGAACTAAAACATCCCTGTGTTATCAGCTCTGTTGTCAGCACAAATCCAAAACACAGCCCCGTGCTGGCTGCCATGAGGAAAATTAACTCTCTTGCAGCCAAAATTTCAGTTTTAGCATCACACACAGAGGTTTCAGCTGAAATGAGGGTGCCTCAACGCTACAGACACACTCCCCTGTCACTGGGGGAGTAAGGAAAATATCAAATATTGCCCAATTCCCCACAAAGACAGGAAAATGAGGAGAACAATCTCAGCTGTGAATCCTGAGAGCATTTCCAGCACAAAACAAGTGAACCATGGGTGGGGGTTAACTCTGAACTCTCACAAATCTGAGAGGGAAAATCCTTTTGTGTAAATCCAGGTTTGGGGCTCTCCTCTCTCCTGGGTGGAACCTGCAGCTCTTGCATTGCCCTGCACGTTTGCAGCGTGCCATTCCCAAAGCTGAGCCTTCCCAAAGCTCAGATGTTTTCCTCTCGGAGCTGCAGGAGCATTATCTGTGCTTAGCAAGGACCAGCCCACAGCTGGGTTACTCTTAAAGCTCTCAGGGTCTCCAGAAACTTTTTGAGATTGGGGAAACCAGGAGGAGAGATGGGAGACATTTCCCTCAAGATTTCAGCCTTTATTTTCCTTACCCCACCACGTGCAGCTGGAAAAATAACATCACATGTATTTCTGGTTGTGCAGCCATTCCTCAGAGAACAGGACAGAGAGCAAATCATGTCCAAAATCATCCAAATCTCCACTTCATGCTCTCTTCTCCCCTCCACACCCAGAGTCTCCTCTAAAAAGAGGATAAAAGATGAAGTTTGTGGATTGTGGAGCTTGGCTGCTTTAAAAAATCAGAACAAATCAGCTGAGCCCAAATTAAACTGCAGGAGATGGTCAGAGGAGCCCAAACCCCACATCTACTCTAAACCTTGGCACCTCCACATTTCTGAGTGTTCTCTGACCTCCTTAAACATCTTCTTCACACAAAATTTGACTCCTATTGACTCCTATTTGACTCCTATATGGGGTTGCATTTAGAGGTTTTTGGGAAAAAATCAGACAGACCCAATCAGCTGGGCCCAAATGAAACTCCAGGAGATGGCCAGAGAAGCCCAAACCCCACATCTACTCTAAACATTGGCACCTCCACATTTCTGAGTGTTCTCTGACCTCCTTAAACATCTTCTTCACACAAAATTTGACTCCTATTGACTCCTATTTGACTCCTATGTGGGGTTGCATTTGGAGGTTTTGGGGAGCTCTTGTAGGTGCTGCTTTCTTTGAAGGGGCTGCAGGAACAGAAATCAGCCCTGAACATCTTGGATTTTCCACGAAGAAATCTTTCCAGGAGCAAATGAAGGGAACAGGCTCCCAGGGCCCCTGATAAATTGTGGCAGGGAGAGGCCTGTGCTTCCCTGGAGGACATTTCAGAGCAGCATTTCCTGAGGCACTGCTGAATGCTGTGCATTTACAGGCAGAGATGATGTCTGCAAAAGGCCCGGCCAACAAAGGTGGCAGAACAATGCAGCAAGAAACAAATGAAAACCCCTTTTTTCCCCCCTTCATTTATCTAAAAGAAATGAGGCCTGGTTCCCTTTGTGTGACACCAGTGGGGCACCATTCAGTGCCCAGGAGCTCATTCTGATTTCCTGCGGCACATCCCAGCGCTGGAGCCACCCAGGTCCCTCAGGCAGCTCCCACACCTGCAGCAAACTCCAGTTCTCCTCATCACCCACTCCCCTGCACGCTTGCTGGTGACCATGAAGGCAATCACATGAGTTTGTGAGCGCGAGGTGGGGGAGCAGTGCGAGCCTCCATGGCTGGGTTTCTATGGAAACAATTCCCCCCGGCATCCTCAGCCCACATTCCGTATTCCTGTCTGGCTGCCTCCTTCTCACACTCCAAATCCCGCTTCTCCAGACACTCTGCTCTGGAGGGGGATGCTTGCTGCTCCCCACTGCTCCTCAGTGAGCTGGGCAGGAATGGGATGGGAGGAATGGGATGGGCAGGAATGGGATGAGAGGAATGGGGCAGCCACTGCTCACCCAGTGAGCTGCAATGGGCAGGAATGGGGTGGGCAGGAATGGGCCAGTCACTGCTCTCCAGTGAGCTGGGCAGGAATGGGATGGGCAGGAATGGATGGGGCAGTCACTGCTCACCCAGTGAGCTGAGCAGGAATGGGATGGGCAGGAATGGGATGGGGCAGACACTGATCACCCACTGGGATGGGCAGGAATGGGGCAGTCAGTGCTCCCCAGTGAGCTAGACAGCACTGGGATGGGCAGGAATGGACTGGGCAGTCACTGATCACCCAGTGAGATGGGCAGCACTGAACTGGGCAGCACTGGGATGTGCAGGAATGGACTGGGCAGTCACTGATCACCCAGTGAGTTGGGCAGCACTGGAATGGGGCACTCACTGCTCCCCACTGAGCTGGGATGGGCAGAAATGGGGCAGTCACTGCTCCCCACTGAGCTGGACAGCACTGGGATGGGCAGGAATGGGATGGGCAGGAATGGGATGGGCAGGAATGGATTGGGCAGTCACCGCTTACCCACTGAGCTAGGATGGGCAGAAATGGGGCAGTCACTGCTCACCCAGTGAGCTGGGCAGGAACTGGATGGGCAGGAATGGATTGGGCAGTCTGTGCTCACCCAGTGAGCTGAGGTGAGCTGGGCAGCACTGGGATGGGCAGGAATGGGGCAGTCACTGCTTCCCACTGAACTGGGCAGGAATGGGATGGGCAGGAATGGAAGGAGAGGAATTGGACAGCCACTGCTCACCCGGTGAGCTGAGCAGAAATAGGAGGAGAGAAATGGGGCAGTCACCGCTCCTTCCTACTCCCCACGGAGCTGGATAGAACTGGGATGGGCAGGAATGGATTGGGCAGTCACTGATCACCTACTGAGCTAGGATGGGCAGGAATGGGATGGGCAGGATTGGATGGGGCAGTCACTGCTCCTTCCTACTGCCCACTGAGCTGGATAGAATAGGGATGGGCAGAAATGAGACAGTCAATACTCACACCTGAGCTGCAAAGCTCTGGGATGGACACAAATGCATGGGGCAGTCCCTGCTCCTTCCCACTCCCACTGAGCTGGATAGAACAGGGATGGGCAGGGATGGGGCAGTCACTGTTCACCCACCGAGCTGGGATGGGCAGGAATGGATGGGGCAGTCACTGCTCCCCACTCCTCCTGACCCAAAGGAATCACGATGGAGGTAACGGCACCACAATCTCCACAGGTTCTTTAGGGTTTTGCAGTTTTAGAACTCAAAATTAGTCCTAATCACAGAGGTTTGGCCCCCTTCACCCCTCAGTGAAGACCATGGCTTACAAAGGAAACTGATATTTGTAACAACTTACATGCAGAAGCTGCCACATTTCCAGCTCCTGCTGCTGCTCCCTGGCAGCTTCAGCTGCCCCATAAAAGCAATTATGGGAAAGGTGGCAGCTTCTCAGCTCCCCGTGCAGCCAGGCTGACCAGGCTCCAGCCCTGGGACGGGATCTGTCCCTGCCCAGCTGGAACAGACACCAGGGGAGACAGCCAGGAATTAACCTCTCATTCAAATCTGGCCACCATGCCTCCATTAACACCCCATCCTCAGGACAAGTCCCATTCCCAAGGACCAGGGCCTCCTCCACTTCCCTTCTGAGACTGTTCCTCAGCCCAAGGGGCTTCACACTTCATTTTCCTCCCTGTTTTTAATTGCTCAGCCTCGCTGTAACTCAATCCCTGCGAACAATCCGTGCCTTGTGTGTGCAGGGCAGCCTCCATCCCAAATCCCCTGAGCAAGGACAGCACTCTGGGCTCCTGGGGCTGCCAGCCTGGGCTGCCAACCTGGGCTGCCCCAGCCAGCTCCACTCAGGGCCTGGCTACTCATGGACTGCTGCACTCAGTGCTGGACACTCATGGATGGTTTTACTCAATGGCCTGGCTACTCATGGACCGCTCCTCTCAGGGCCTGGCTACTCATGGACTGCTCTGCTCAGGGCCTGGCTACTCATGGACTGCTCCACTCAGGGCCTGGCTACTCATGGCCTGCTTCATTCATGGCCTGGCTACTCATGGACTGCTCGACTCAGTGCCTGGCTACTCATGGACTGCTCCACTCAGGGCCTGGCTACTCATGGCCTGCTTCATTCATGGCCTGGCTACTCATGGACTGCTTGACTCAGTGCCTGGCTACTCATGGCCTGCTTCATTCATGGCCTGGCTACTCATGGACTGCTTCATTCATGGCCTGGCTACTCATGGACTGCTCGACTCAGTGCCTGGCTACTCATGGACTGCTCCACTCACAGCCTGGCTACTCATGGACTACTCTACTCAGGGCCTGGGTACTCATGGACTGCTCCACTCAGGGCCTGGCTACTCATGGACTGCTCTACTCAGGGCCTGGGTACTCGTGGACTGCTCCACTCAGTGCCTGGCTACTCATGGACTGCTCCACTCAGAGCCTGGCTACTCATGGACTGCTCTACTCAGGGCCTGAGTACTCGTGGACTGCTCCACTCAGTGCCTGGCTACTCATGGACTGCTCTACTCAGGGCCTGGCTCTACTCAGGGCCTGGCTACTCATAGGCTGCTCTACTCAGGGCCTGGCTACTCAGGGACTGCTCCACTCAGTGCCTGGCTCTACTCATGGACTGCTCTACTCAGGGCCTGGCTCTACTCAGGGCCTGGCTACTCATAGGCTGCTCACCCAGGGCTGGGTTACACGTGCAGCCCCTCAGAACTTCACACCACAGATTCTGGGACTATTTCAGACTTTTCTCTCCTATTTTAAAGCTGCCTGTGTTTCTGCAAGAGCATGGAAACAGAAATGCCCTCCCTGCCCGTTATTTGCCAGTTTTCAGCCAAGCAATTATATGTTTTAAGCTTGCTGACTCTTACAGCATTTTGTAGAGGTGCTATAGAAGGAAGAAACCCAAAAATCTTCCACATTTAACCCCCATTTAACCAGGAGTTACCTTGCAGGAGTTAAGGCACCAGTTGCCTCCCTAAACTACCACTTCCACCCCTGCTGTGCCAGCTTTAAAGGAGTGCAAGGGCCACATTTTCAGACAGAATAATTTGGCCCAGATCTCCCTGCTCCATTGTTTGCACTGGCACTGGGGTAAGCCACACCAGATGAGGATATTGCTCGGAAAAGATTTTCCTTTCAAACAAACACACAAACAAAACCATGTTCAGACAAGAGCAGGGATGGTTTTTTTTTTGAAGCTGCATTCCTGTCTCCAGAAACTTCCAACCACTCGCAGTAGTCTGTGCTTCACCAAGCCACAAATTTGTAACGCTTTAATCTTTCCATGTCAGTCAGTTCCTCTCCTCCCTTAATTGTTTTTGTTGCTCTTCTCTGAATTCCGTCCAATTTACCACACAGTGCAGACTCCATTACATCCAAAGGCCACGAGGATGGTGTACAGAAGCTCATTTTCCAATCCTATGACCTCAGCTCTTGGGAGGATTTCAGAGCCCAGACGCCAGGCTATAAATGAAGAATGTGAGCCCGTATAGCTGGGTAATTTAAATGCATTTTCTGTGAATAAATCTACTCGGTACTTTCTTGATCTGTACAATCTTCTGCCATAGGGGCCTAACATAAAAATACTTCAAAGGCTCCAACAAATTCCCTCAAGATGTGATCTTCAGCATTTCAAAAGCTGAAAGACATAGACAAGGTTTAAAGTGATCATGATATATTTTCAAGGTAACACTCTTCAGCAACTCCTGTTCACCCATTTCTTGAAAGTGAAATTCTATCACCTCTCTCTACACAGATCTTTTTTCACTTATTGACTCGCTTATGAGCAAGGCAAAGATGAAGTGAATTTGACTTTTGGTTAGGGTTTATTAGACCTCATTATCTTTAAATGAAGCACAGCAATGCTTCCTTCCTTCAAATACCTACAAGACAGGGCCAAGTGGAAATGCTGCAGCCACAGACCCCTCACCACTTCCCTCTTGCAGCACTAAGAAAGTTTAAATTTGGATTCAAGTTTCAGCCTCCCCGTTTCAAGCTGAAACACGACCCTGCCCAGTTACACTCCAGTGAAAGATTATTTTTATGTCACACCTCAGTCCCATCTCTGATATTAATTATGCACTTCGAGCCTGAAGTCAAAAGAGATTTTAAAACCGGTGCTCTGGGCTGAAACCAAGATTGCTCCTGCCTGCCTTCCAAGCAGTTCCATAACAACCTCCCCGAGACTGCAGCATATTTAATGAGAATGCAGATGATCAATTGCAGCCCGCCTTGCACGGTTAACTCAATCAACAAACTACTAATGACTCCAGCATGTTACAGCTTTTTTGGCTAATGAGAACCGCATTGAGCAGATTTTTCCCCTTCTCCCAGGATCAAACAAGCCAATATGGAACGAGTTCTGCTCCAACTGTAACTTTAGCCTGCAAGCCAAACCCTGCCCGGCCAGGGGACAAAGCCTGAGTGTCATTAGGGAGCAGAAAGAGCCCCCAGAGCCCTTCCCAAGGATGTGTCTGGCTGCTGAAACCAAACTCCTGAGAAACGCAGAGCTCCCACCTTGGTGCATTTCGAGGCAGAAAAGCCTTTTGTTCTGCACCATCCCACTCCTCCTCCTCCTCCCTGCTTTCTGCTGCAGGGTAATTTGTAGCAGGTGAGAAGTAAATACCTTCTGCTTCCCCTCTCTTTCACTTTTGTTGCTGCAATTTACCTCCATTTTTTTTCCTTGCCTCCTCCTCCTAACAGAAGTAGATTGACCTCGTGAAAGAATTCAGAGATGTGTAGAGATCACAGAGTTAAAAAATGGGAGTCTTGCACCTCCTCATCACCAACAGGGACCATTTTCCACATGGGAATCCAACAGCTCACCATGCTCTGAGGGAGGAATAATTATTGCAGAGCTTGAGGTGGGAAACAGATCCTGAGGTGTTTTCCAAAAAATGGAAGTCTTGCACCTCTTCATCACCAACAGGGACCATTTTCCTGTTGGTGATGAAGAGGTGCAAGAAGATGGATGAAGGTGCAAGACATGGGAATGAACCCAAGGTGAATCCAAAATGGTCCCAAAATGAACCCAAGGTGAATCCAAAATGGTCACAAAATGAACCCAAGATTACCCAAAATGGTCCCAAAATGAACACAAGGTGAACCAAAATGGTCCCAAAATGAACCCAAGATGACCCAAAATGGCCCCAAAATGCACGAGCGCTCCCGGGGTCTCTCCCTTGGATCAGTTCTGCTCCATTTGCACCTTGCAGTTCATTGTCCCATTCCAGCTTTAGCCCCTGCAGTCCCACCCTGCTTGTTTTTCTCTCTCCAGCCCACGGTGTTTGTGCTCCTGGGCTGAGATTTGGGTCATTTGTCCTTGGTGCCCAGCTGGAGCAGGAATTGTTTTGTCTCCCTGCTCTGTGCACAGAGCTCACCATGCCCTGATGGGAACCCAGACCCACACACTAAAGCAGCACAGAACCTGAAAAATATAAATGCTAAAATCTGAGGCATCAAAATCATTAATCCAGGTAGGAGCCATTCCCTCCCAGCCTGGTTTAGGAGATGTCAAAGTCACTTTATTCTCCTGGGCATCAAGAAGCCAGGCCTTGAAATATGGCTCTGGCAACTCCTATGGAAACTAAACTCAAGTTACACTAAAAATAACTTTGCCAATGCTCTGGGTTCTCATTTGTAGATGGACCAGGGCTTTAGCACAGCCAGGTTTTGGTGCTACTTCCTCAGATTGCTTTTAGGTTCATTAAGCTCCAGCTTCAGGAAGAAAATGGTAGCATTTGATTTATGGGTGCGGGGAGAGAGGGATGAAATGAGCAATAAATCTCCCACCAGTTGTGCTCCTCCAGCTCTCTGCCAGCCACAGCAAGGAGCTCCCAGCTTCCAGCCCAGGATTAACACCTGGTGGCCAGGGAAAAACAATCCCCCTGTTCCGTGCCTCAGTTTCCCTGATCAGAATAAGGCGATGCCAACTGTGAGGCTGAATTCTGTGACATTTAAATAGGAAACTGCTGACTGGAAATGGGTTGTTTGTGGCTTCTGAAGCAAATATGAGAAAATGAATGGATTTTCTGCCTCGCTTTTTTTGCCTCTTTTTATTGCCTTCAAGGAGCACAGAGGAACGGCCAGGAGGTTTTCTGGCCAGATCAATGAAAGTAACACCCAACAAATGACCTTTCCTCAGTGTCTCATAAGTACCTGTCAGCTTCAGGAGTGCCACCACCCTCGAATGGAGAGATTTAAAGCCAGACTATTCATTAGAGAGCAAACTATTATTCCAGAGGTTTAAATGAATTGGCCAGTGGCCAGCCTTCCTCACTGCTTGGGGACTACTGGGAAAAGGGAAAGTGGCTGCTGTTGGGTTTGCAAAAAAAGCAAAAAAAAAAATAGGATTTAAAGAGAAAGAAGAACCAGGCTGTGATGGGCTGACACTCTGGGAAGGTGGCACGAGGGGTAAGAAAATTTAAGCACCATCAGGGAAGCACGAAAACAAGTCTGTAAATAGCAGAGATGGCTCCTGTTTTATGGCATCACTAAATCAACCAGCTGAGCTGGCTCTGAGGAATGGCATCAAAAGGTGAAGGAGTTTGGAGGGTGCCTCAAAACCCCAATTTTTGCTGTGGTAGATGCCACTCGCCACGTGCACTTCTGAATTAAAAGCTAAATATTCTTCTCTGCCATAACTCAGATTTGCATTAAATCTCAAAGCAAGAGTTACAAACGTCACCCGAAATTTCCTTACCCTGCTGAGGAGCCCAGAGTTGGTTCTGGGTTACTCTGTTCTGCAAATGCACCAGAATATTGCAATTTATTCTCCATGAAGGGAGTAATTAAAAATATGCAAGTGGGTTTTCCATCCAAAACTGCACCACAGCAGCACCACAGGATTTCCATTTGGGTTAAAACTGGATGCAGTGCTTGCTGACAGCCCTGGGGGGAATATTTAACCCCAAATTCATTCTGCAGCTTCTGCCTCACTGCTGCTGGTGAGGATGGTCACCTTCATCAGGCCATGGAATCTTCCAGGGACACCTCCCACTATCCCAGGGTGCTCCAGGCCCTGTCCATTCTGGCCTTGGATATTTAGGGTGTCCAAAACTCCTCTGGGCATCCTGTGCCAGGGCCTGACCACCCTCACAGAGCAGGATTTCCCCCTGAATATCCAATCTCAGCCAATTCTCTGCCAATTCCTTTTGGGAAGGAATTCCTGGCTGAGAGGGTGGGGAGGCCCTGGGACGGGATTCCCAGAGCAGCTGTGGCTGCCCCTGGATCCCTAGAAGTGTCCAAGGCCAGGCCGGAACTCCCTGGGGGATTGGGAAGTGTTGGACCCATGGTGGGACTGGTTGGGCTTTGAGGTCCCTCCAACCACTCCAGGATTCCATGTGCTGGTTTAGATGGGATTTTGGGATGAAATGTTGGGAGAAGGGCTGGGATGGAATTCCCAGAGCAGCTGGGGCTGGGATGGGATTCCTGGAAGAGCCCAAGGCCAGGCTGGAGCACTCTGGGACACTTGGGAGTGTGGGACCCATGATGGGACTGGATGGATTTGAGGTCACTCAAACCCTTCCAGGATTCCATGTGCTGGTTTAGATGGGATTTTGGGACGAAATGTTGGGAGAGGATTAGGGTTAGGGTTAGGTGGGAGTTTGGGAAGGAATTCCTGGCTGGGAGGGTCAGGAGGGCCTGGGATGGGATTCCCAGAGCAGCTGTGGCTGCCCCTGGATCCCTGGCAGTGCCCAACATTGGGCATTGAAGCTGTTCCCCTTTGTCCTGTTCCCACCTGCCCTTACAGATAATGTGAGCATAACACACAAAAATCACACACAAAATCCTCAGGCACTTGGATGACTGCTCCACTCCTCCCAAAAAGCGCTTTTGTTTTAATAAAATAACATCTTTTTGCAAGGTTTGAAAGATGAAGAAGCTTCATCACAACATCCCCAACACTCAGCCCCACCACAGCACAAATCTCCTAAAATACCAAGCTGGTTTTGCTACTCCACATTTAATTTTAATTAAAACACAAATACAGAGATCTCCCTACCTTTCCATGCCCCATTCCCTTGCCAGTGGCACACCAGGCAGATGTTCCAGCTGCAGGGATTTTGCACTCACAAACCAAAATGTTTTTCAGGTGTGAGCACCTCAAATCCAGCTCTCCACATTCCCCATGGTTGTTTCACCTGATTTTGGGCTCTGTTACCTCAGCACAGTTCATCTGCCAGGGGAATCTTCCCCTTTTGGTTTCCCAAGAGGTTCCTACCCCATCCCACCACTTTTGTTTATCTTGAATCTGTTTAAAAACTCCTCTGCAGCCCCTTGGAGGAAACTCCTGGTGAGTGGAGGTTCCCCAAAAGGAAGGTTGGACATGACACACAGCCAAACAGCCTCACCATGTGCAGAAATCAGATTATACCACACAAAGCCGGCCTGCAAGCACCCAACTTTGCCACAGATAAGGCTCAGCATGCAAATCAAGCATTTTTCCTCAAAAAAAAAAAAACCTCCCCACCTGCTGGAGGTGCAAAAAAGCAGAATTTTAGGGCAAGTTTTTTGTTTCCATCTCACTCTGCTTATGATAATTTAGCTGAGTGAGCGGACCCAGAATCTCTCCAAGTAAAACAGGTCAGGGTGGGAATGGGAAAAGATATTTCCATTCTTCAAAGGCAGAAAAACAATTTTTCATCTTTTTTTCTGACTGGATACAGTTAAAGAAGATTACAAGTGGTGTGATTGCTTTTGGCAGCCTGGTGTTTGACCTATCATTCTGTAAAAATACAACCAAGCCTCTGTCTATTGACTGTCAGGAATTTTCCCCCATGTGCTTTTTGTTCTCCTCCACCTACTTTATATGGAAAATTCACGGTATAGATCTGCATTTAAAGCTTCCTTGGCCTATTTCACCCTCAGACAGAACAGATTAAAGGGAACAGAACATCAGCACAGCTCAGAGCTCTGTCTGCTCACAGGGTTAAAGCTCATCTCAAACCTCAGGCAGGGACATTTCCACAAGGCCAGGCCGTCCAAGCCCTGTCCAACATGGCCTTGGACACTTAGACTCAAAATTCAACATTAAAGTCCAGCTTAGCTGCTCCAGAATCTTTAGGAAGTCCCTAAAACCCAGTTTGCTGAGAGTTGTGAGGACATAAAACCACATTTATAAAGAGTTAATGCCTCTCACCCCTGCCAGTGAGCAATAACTCAATCTTTCCTTTGCTGCCAGCGTGCCAACCTGAGCATCCCAGCTCCACCAGGGCCCTGCTTTCTCCATTGCCAGGGGAAAACCCCTCCAAATTCCCTCCAAATTCCCTCCAAATTCCCTCCAAATTCCCTCCAAATTCCCCTCCAAATTCCCCCCAGATTTCCTCCCAATTTCCTCCAAATTTCCTCCAAATTCCCTCCCCAGGCCTCTCCCCTCATGCAGAGCACCCCCAGCTCTTCCCTGCACAGGAATTTCCTCGGGATTTTTGTTGATGACCAAGGCCTTGGCCCGGGATAGAAAATCCAGATGAACACAGCCAAGCCCCGTGCAGCTCCCTCCTGGCTGCTTTAAGTTTAACTTTCCCTGTTTACCTTTTAATTTAATGTATTCTTTT
Source organism: Melozone crissalis (assembly GCF_028551555.1). Lineage (NCBI taxonomy): Eukaryota > Metazoa > Chordata > Aves > Passeriformes > Passerellidae > Melozone > Melozone crissalis. The sequence goes on from NW_026536115.1 coordinate 222,526, forward strand.
GATCTCTCTTCCTCTCCTTTCTCTTGTCTCACCGAGTTTGCTGACACAGGAGAAGCATGACAAGCTCAGACAGGCCTAACCTACTTTTTCCCTTTTCTCTGGTACATGTGAACGCTCCCACTCTCCTTCCCAGCATATGAAAGCACATCCCAAGGATCATTATAATGATATTTACAGTCCCCTGTGAAGCAATTCCCCCACTGACAGGTGAGGAAGCTGAGACACACACTGAGCTCTTAAATTACCTGTCCCCCAAAAGGGGGAATAAAACCCACCAGGCTCCTGCTTTTCTTGGTCTCAATCTCTAAAAAATTACAATTTCTCAACCCACCACAGGTTTGGGAAGTGCCTCCATTCCAGGATTCCATGTTTAGATGGGATTTTGGGAAGAAATCTTGGCAGAGGGTTAGGGTTAGGTGTGATTTTGGGAAGGAATTCCTGGCTGGATCGTGAGGAGGCCCTGGGATGGAATTCAGGTTTAGGTGGGAGTTTGGAAAGGAATTCCTGGCTGGAGGTGTGAGGAGGGGCTGGGATGGGATTCCCAGAGCAGCTGAGGCTGCCCCTGCATCCCTGGAAGTGCCCAAGGCCAAACTGGAACCTCCTGGAACATTGGGAAGTGTTGCACCCATGGTGGGACTGTTTGGGCTTTGAGGTCCCTCAACCCAAAGAATTCCAGGATTCCATGTGCTGGTTTAGATGGGATTTTGGGGAGAAATCTTGGGAGAGGGTTGGGGTTAGGGTTAGGTGGGATTTTGGGGAGCAATTTCTGGCTGGGAGTGTGAGGACGCCCTGGGATGGAATTCAGGTTTAGGTGGGAGTTTGAGAAGGAATTTCTGGCTGGGATTGGTGGAAAGGCCATGGGATGGAATTCCCAGAGCAGCTGTGGCGGTCCCTGGATCCCTGGCAGTGCCCAGGACCAGGCTTGAACCCCCTCAGACATTGGGAGTTGTGGGGCCCATGGTGGGACTGGTTGGGCTTTGAGGCCCCTCAAACCCTTCCAGGATTCCATGTGCTGGTTTAGATGGGATTTTGGGATGAAATATTGGGACAGGGGCTGGGATGGAGTTCCCAGAGCAGCTGTGGCTGCCCCTGGATCCCTGGAGGTGCCCAAGGCCAGGCTGGAAACGCCTGGGACAGTGGGAGGTGTCCCTGCCCATGGGACTGGATGAGCTTTGAGGTCCTTCCCAACCCCTCCTGTCATTCCATGGAATTTATTTCATCCCAACTTGGATATCCCTCAGCCAAGCTCTTTTCCCTCCTTGGATGGGATAATCAGTGCTAAGCCACTTGACAGAAATCAGATCCCCAGTTGTGACACTAAAATCCCACCACTCCCTCCAGGGCACAGAATAAACCTCCAGCATTTACAAACCTGAACTTCCGAAAGCAAAATTAAAATAAGACTAAAATTATCTGAATTCTGATATCGACACCTTTGGGGTTCATATTCTCAAAGATGTTCTCGGCAACACCTTTTTTTTTCCTTGTGAAAGCTGAAATTAGCACATTATCTTGGAGTCTGCAAGGCAAAAAAACCAAATACTGCAAGGAGAGAATGATAAAATCAAAAATGGACTTTGAGCATCTGCAGCAGAGCACTCAAGATAACCAAAGTATGTTAATTAATTTTTGAGGTGAGTTGGTTGAGAACTGTTAAGATTCTGTTTAGGCTTCACAATAAGAGTGGCTTGAATTTGGTTTCACTGCATTATAGTTTGGAACCAAATCAAGTTTACACAAAATCTCTTCCACCAAGACCACAAAGTCACTCAATTCACTTTATCTGTGCATCCCCACTTTAATAAAAATCAACTTCTGCCCACCCCAGTGCAGACAATCCCACAGTTCTTCCCACCTAGAGGTGCAATAATTCTCCTTTTCCAGCTCAGTTTTGCTTCTGCTCTGATGTTTAATTATCTCCAGCACAGCAACAGCCACTGCACTCCAGAAAGAAATCAATTCTCCCTTTGCTGCCAGCTCTAAATGCATGTATTCCATAATCAGCCTCCCAGGACAGACATTTGGGGCTGCACATCTGGGCAGCACATGAAAGGCCACCTCAGCTCTTAAATTATTTTGCAACCATCCCTCTCAGACCCAGCTTTGGGTATTTTTTTTTTTCCGCTTCGTTTTGCTACCAAAATAAAAAAAAAAAAGAAAAAAAGAGTGATTTTTTTAGTTGATAAGATGTTAATTAATAAAAATTCAGCTGAATTAATGGGATGCTTTTCAGTCCTAAAAATCCCCCATTACACCTTGGACTTCTTATCTAGAGGGTTTCGGTGTTCTCTGTTCCTGCCATCAGCCCTGGGACTCATTTCTCCCCTCACAGTTGCCTCTGGTGTTAACCTGAGCACCCCAACACCTTTTTAGGACACCCAAAAACAAGGAAAAAAACCCCAAAACCTCCGGAATATCAAGGAAACATCGACTGAATTCATGTCTTCAGTGCTGACAGCTCTGAGGGTCTAAAGGAGGAGAATTCCCACTGCACAGCTGCTCCATTGAGGGTCTTGAGCATTTTATTTATTCTATTTCCCCTTTCTTTAATTTCCAAAGTTGCCCAGTGCATGCAGGGAGAAAATATCAATGAAATAAGCCAGGATGATGTGGAGATGAAATTGAGTGTCATTAGGAACCAAAAAGGCCACAGCAGAAATTTTCACCCTGTCCCACCCCAGCCTCTGCAGCAAGAGCTGAAACCACTGCCAAAACCTGAATTTTAGGGAGGGAATCACAAAATCACCAAGCTGTAAACATCAATTAATAATGAAACACCATTCAGAAGCACAAAAGCATTTTGGTAGAGGCAGAGAAACCCTGAGTACCTCAGGTTCCCTCCAGCTTGTGAGCTGCTCTTCATTTTCACTTCAACTAAATATTATTATAACAAATATAATAATGTATATATATATTCCATAGATCCTAAATCTTCTTTTGATTCACATTTCTACTCAGATTTGTCACCTCCTGTTCTGCTTTTTCCCCTCTACCAAAATATTTCTGCACAAAATCTTTGGGTTAAGAAAACCAAACTTTTATGGCTGTGGCACAGGGACCCATTGGAACCCAAATCCCACAGAAAATAACCAGATTTAGCTGCAAACTTTAAATTTGGCACACAGGCTGAACAAATGGGGCTCCACAGGCCAGGGTGGTTGAATTTTCAATTTCAAAACTAAATTCAGCTATCCCAGGTTAATTTAGTGCTTTCTGTGGTAGCAGCTCCCAGAAAATCACCTGGAAATGAAATGAACCCAGCTCCAGAGTGCTCTGCATTGCCTTGAATGCTGACTTTCCCTGCTGGCCCCACTGCCCTCACCCACAGCAGAAACCCCAGGGCAGCTGCTCCTGCCTCAGCCCTTCTGAAGGATGAGCCCTAAATTCTTTAAATTTAAATTTACTGCCCAGGGAAAGCAGCGAATTGGAATGATGCAAACTCCTGTTTTATAAACCCCCTCTTGTGCTGCACAACCTTGAACTGCAGAAAATCAGCCCCAAACCATCACCCTCATCACAGGATGACCAAAAACCCAAAATTTCACCCAAAACCCCAAAATTTCACCCAAAACCTCACCCAGGTGTGAGGAGGGAGCCTGGAGATCCCTGCAGCCACCCCAGTGCTGCCTGCACTGCCAGCACAAGGTTTCCAAAGCTCTGATCCAGCACAGGATGCTCAGCTTTCCCCCAAGGGAACTCAGGAGCAACAAGTTTTCCCCAGGGAAGTGGATTTAGGATTTAGGATTCCCTAAATCCAGTTATTTAAGGTAAAGGCTGCGGGGCACAGGCAGGGCAGGAGAGAAAACCCCACTGAGAGAGGGGCCAGCAGCTGCAGCGTTTAAACCTCATTTAAATTTATATTTAAGTTTATAAAAGCTGAACAGGAAAATCAATGTGGTACAACACAAAATAAAATAATAAAATAAAATAATCAAATAAAATAATCCATCAGCCTGCCCACCAAAATGAGTTTTCAGCACAAAACCCAAACCTTTTGCCCATCCACACACAAATTTCCAGTGCTCAGCTCCAAAAGCACTCCCTGGCCATCAAGGTGAGGCTTTTCCATTCAGGTTCACAAACTAAGATGTCATTGTAAGTGGTTTAGAAGCCCAGCAAATTTTAATATCCATGCCAGCGTGTGTGACCAAAGGGATTACCCACAACGGCTCACCTGATTAGTTATACAAATGCCTGCCTTTTATTTTTGGGGGTTTTTTTTCTTTTTTTTTTTCCCTTTTTTTTTTTCTTTTCCCCTTTTTAATCCGAGAGCGTGCAGAATGCCAGGCAGGAGAATGGGCTGTGTGCTGGAATGTCTGAGGGCTGCAGCCTCGGGATTTATATTCCACGCCGGATTCATTGTTCTCCCTCCCAGCCCCTGCTGCCCTCCAAGCCACGCTGCAGCCATGACAGAAATAAATTAGCCCGAGGTACAGGTCACACCTTCAAGGGCAGGCAGAGCTCTGGGTAAAATCAATAGAGAAGATGGGAGTCTCTCACAGCTGAAGCAGAAAGAATGGCACATTGAGGGCTTTACACGTCCCCACACAAAGGCACTTTGCACAAACGCCGGGCCCTGCTGCCCGGGGAACACAAAGCTCGTTTCTTCAGCCACCTGAACCCCCAGAGCAGCTCAGAAAAGCCCCATTTCTATGGGGAATTTGCATCTCGATGCACAAAGTTCCATTTCTTTGCACCTCTGCCCGGGCAAAGGGGATTGAGATGCTGAACTCTGGCCCAGGTTGTAACTCTAAAAAACTTTTTTTTTTTTTTTTTTTTGCAGAGGGCAGAATCTGCACTGAGCCTTCAGCTGAAATTTTGCAGCGCTCCCCAACCTCAAACAAAAATAAAAAAACCTTCCCTGAACTTTGGTGAACTCCACAGGGCAGCAACACATGAAATATGTCTTGCATTCATTATTTTAATTTGTGATTTGAAAGCAATGGATAAAACACCCAAAATCGTTGAGAGGCTCAAATTCAGGATTCAGAATTTCTGCATTTCAGCTCCTCTGGAACCAGGAGATACAAGATTTACAAGGATTTGGATATTTGGAAGATTGATGCCGGAGTCGAGTGGGTTTTGCTAATGTCCCTCTGGTGAGTTAAGAATTAACTCTCACAACCTGTTCAGACACTTCCCACATCCCACGGGGTTCCCACCTGCCTTGCCAGGTTCCTAAAAGCTTTAAAGGCTTGACTTCAGCTCCTACAATCCTTCTAAAAATAGGAGTTCAACTTCTGAGTCCCGCAGGAGTTTCTGCAATTGCTGCCCAGGAGGTTTCTCAGCAGACAGAGCTAAAAGCTTTTCTCCTCTCCTGTCCCCTCCTAGACTTCCCCAGAGACAACTTTGGCCCAAATGCAGCTGGATCTAAATCCGAATGAACCCTGATTTTCTGCAAAGCCAGCAGGAAAATGTCAAATAAATAACTTTCCCCTGACCTCCTTGTTTGTTTGCTTTTATTTTAAAAAAAAATCCCCACACAACATCAACACGAGTCTTGTGCTTTGATCTCGTGTTGGACTCACACTTCCACCAAAAAAGTGGGAAAAGAAATTCTGTTTGTACTTACATTTGTGGAGCCTGTGTGGCCAAACAGAGTTGCTTTCATTTCCACTGCTACCTGCAAAAATGAAGGAGGAATTCACCATTAACACCAGGAATCGGTTTTTGCTCATGTCTCAAACACCTCTCTGCCTTTTTGGAGAAATTGGGGTAAATTCAACAGCTGGAGGGAAAAGGTTTTATTTTGAACTTGTAAAGAGATTTATTTTGAACTTTCCCCACTCCTCCATGGCTCATTCCCCGCAGCAGTTTCCACGTGGGGACAGGGAAGGTGGGACAGAAGAACATTCTGGATGTTCCCAGGGGCGTTTCGGGGCAAACATCAGGCACAGGATTATATATTATATTATATTATGTTATATTATATTATATTATATTATATTATATTATATTATATTATCTATTATCCTGAATTATATTTTCACATTAAATGGGTTTGTACAAATGTGCCCTGCCCTGCTGTTCCTTGGTTCTCCTCGAGGACAAGAGGGTGATGGTAATGCACATTTCAGCCTCAGACACCCCCAACACTGCCCGAGGCACCATTTGCAGTTTTCCCCTCACATTTCTGCTCTAGACATGAAAAAATGCAGTTTTAAATGCCTCCTCCAAAGAGATTCCACGTCCTCATCTCTTCAAAATAAATCCTTCCTCAAAAATAAATCCCATCATTCCTCAAAAATAAATCCTCCCTGCTTTTCCACCTCCCTGAGCTCTCCCAAATGGAGAGTCCTGCTCTTGGGAGAACATCCCAACAACCACAGAGTCCTTTACCTGCAGAGATCACATTTAGGGATGCTCCTAAATCCCATTTAGGATGCAGGAATGACCCATCAGAGCCATCCCCATGTGGGGCTGTTCCCCTCATCCCTGCTGCCCCTCTTTTCAGGGTGTTTCAGATGGATTTTGACATCCTGATCCTCAAAATGCTCTGAGAAATCCCCATCTTCAAAAAATAAAAATAAAAAAAGGACGGGTGAACATTGGGAGGTGCCTGAAGTGCTCCAGAATCCCAAGAGCAGCCCCACAGCTAAAGGAGATGGGATCCAACCCATTCCTCTCCTCCAAATCCTCCAAATTTCACCTTTGCTTCTTGATTGTGGCTGGATTCAGATGGAGACATCTCCATTTCAAAGAGCAAAACCATCCATGGAACTTTGGAGGGACACATTAAGCGTTTTTTCCCCTATTTAAACAGTTAAAAACCCCAGGATTCGGCACAAAAATGAGGGCAGAAAATGAGGTTAAGCCCATTTGCAATGGCTTGCTCCACTCTGGAGGTAAATGAAAGCTTGGAAAAGGTAAATGAAACCTTAGAAAGACCTGAGCCTTTCCAGGAACTGTGGAATTCCCCTCCCTTGGTTTAGAAATAAAGAAGGATTTAAATGCAACCCACAAACAGGAGCAGACTTGCCTTGGGAATACCTGGGGAGGTGGAGGAACAAATATATCTCTATTTAAGGGTGAAAACAAAGGAGGACAGGAGAATGAATGGATTCTTGGCCAAAACCTGGCTGATCTTCATTTAATGGATCGGAGTATTCCACATCACAGGTGAAAGTCTTGGCTCCGTGGGCCAAGAGTTGATTTGCACTTGCAACATTTACAAACCTATCAATTTGCAAAATGTCAACCCTGGGGAGGGAAATTTAATGAATAAAAAAGATTTCCTGTCTTGAATTATAATCTTGCATGTGAAGTGGGTTTGTACAAAGCTGGATCTGTGCAATTTGGGTACCTGCAAAGGAACAATGGCGACCTGAATATCCCACAGCACAGGTGAAATATTTGGCCTCTGTGGACCAAGAGTTGTTTTCCACTTCCAACTTTTGCAAACCTACAAATTGCAAAATCTCAGCCCTGGGGAAAGAAATTAAATAATCACAAAATATTTCCTGTCCTGAATTATAATTTTACACATAAAATGGGTTTGTACAAATCTGGATTTGTGCAATTTGGGTACCTGCAAAGGAACAATGGGGACCTGAGTATCCCACATCACAGGTGAAAGCCTGGCCTCTGTGGACCAAGAATTTTTTTTTTACCTCCAACTTTTGCAAACTTATAAATTGAAAAATCTCATCCCTAAGGAGGGAAGTTAAATAATCACAAAATATTTCCAGTCCTGAATTATATTTTCATATTAAATGGGTTTGTACAAAGCTGGGTTTGTGCAATCTGGATACCTGCAAAGGAACTATGGGGACCTGAATATTCTGCATCACAGGTGAAATATCTTGGCTCCTTGGGCCAACAGTTTTTTCCACTTCCAACTTTTGCAAACTTATAAATTGAAAAATCTCATCCCTAAGGAGGGAAATTAAATAATCACAAAATATTTCCTGTCCTGAGTTATAATTTCAACATGAAATGTGTTTGTACAAAGCTGGATCTGTGCAATCTGGGTACCTGCAAAGGAACAAAGGGGGAGGCCACGTTGTTTGTGCCTGGGTGAGGACAATGGATCTGGGATCAATCTCAGGCACCAAACTCTGTGTTCAGCCCTCAGACGAGGATGTGCAGCTTTGCAGCCTGGCTTTATTCACCTCTCAAAGCACAAGGCAATTTTTTTTTTTCCTCTCCCATAAATATGCAAAGTGCCTCACAAAGGACCCTCCCCATTTCCCAGGAAATGGAGGGCTGGAATGTCCAGGGGCAGAGAGAGCCCCGTGGCCTCACCGTGTCCATCTGCAGCACCACCAATCCCCAGCAGGCCCCCAAATCAAAATCCAGAGACGTTTCCCTCATCAAAAACTCCCCTGGATCTCAGGGGGCGCGCACAGGGAAAGATCAGAGAGCTCCAGCCTTGGGTTTTTGCAGATTCCTTCTGCCTGGCCTGGCTGCAGGTAATCCCAGTGGGAATGCCCCAGGAGATCCAGCAAAACCCAATCCTCCTCTCCCTCTCTGCACTGAGGTTTTATTTTTGCAAAATTCTTGGAGTTTGCAAAGATATTTTCCACTCCCAGTGCTCCAGCTAGGAGTTATTCATCATACCTGCAATCCCTTTTTTCCCTACTGAGATCCTCTGCATGGGATAACTCCCAGTTTAGAACAACCAAATAATAAATATACAGCTCTTAAACACAAGGATTTCACATTTTCACATGTTTAAGTCATTTCTCCAGTTTTTAAAACAAATATCCAAGTCTGTGCCCACTCCTCAAACACACAAACTTAAATCCCAACTTTTTATAAACCACATAACTATTCCCAAGTATATCCCAGGACAAAATTTAACACCAGGAGCTGCCAAATGTTTCTGACCCACTTCAAACAATCATTAACTACAGGCAGTTTCTAATTATTTAAGTCCATTTCACTTCTTATTCAGTGGTCATTTTGTTTCTTGGCCATTTGGCCTATGTTCAGAAAAAATCTCCATTAGGCAGCACAAAGTCTCACAAAAAGAAGGAAAATTCTCTTTTCCCACTCCAAGGTTGGGAATATTTTGGGAGACAGGAGTTTTAAATATGCTTTTAAAAGCAAAAAGTAGAGAGCACTTAAAAATTGAAAAACTTAAAAATTCAGCCACCGAGTAAAACTCAGTTATCAACTAAAATTGCTTTCTCTCACCTCTCTGCTAAAAGTTTTGCAATTCCTTTTCCAGAAAGAGCTGGAAAATGTATTAAAAGGCAAAAGCCATCGATGCTGGGACTGGGAGCAATCACATGAACAAGCCACAAGATTTGCTTGATAACACAGAGTTTATTATTCAAGAACGAGTCTCATTTTCAGCTCGAAGGCAGAGGGCGGGGAGAGAAAGGGGGGAACAGCTTTTAAAGCACACGCTGGAAGCCCAGGCTTGCACTGAGAGGAAAAAGAAGAAAGAGAAGAAAAAGTGAAGAAAATAAAAATCTCTCTGAGCTGAACTTTTGCAAGCCAACTTTGCAAAAGTTAAGCTCAGCTCCCAGCAAATTCGGGCTGTTTTCACTTAAACCAAGTTTACCTTCAGGAGAGAGAATGAGCAAGCAGAAAACTGCTGAACAACTGCTGAACATATTAAATTATATTTTTCTCTTTTTTTCCCCTAAAAAGTTCAGCTGTGCTGGAGATGGGAAGGGATAGAGGAGAGCAGAAAGAGGGGAGTTCAAAAGTCACCAAAAGCTGCTCGCAAAGTTCCTCTGCGCCCCCTCGTACTGACCTAAGCAGTCTTCGTTTCACAGGTAGCAAAGTTTTGTCTCCTTCTCCAGGGCGAGATTCCCACTCGCAGGAAAGCATCAAAAGAACATTGTTTGCGCTCCTCTGAGGAGGAGGGAAGGGAGAATTAAAAGAAAGCAGCCCAGGCAGGTAGGGTTTCTTCCTGAAAAGTAAATCCGGCGTTCTGGACCGAGTTCAAACCTCGGGCTTGACAGGCAGGGCAGCGAAGCTTTTTTGCACTGAGCATGCTTGGTCCTGCACTGCCTGCACACTTAATGAACATTACTTCCTTCCCAGTGGTTGCTCCTAGCAGAAATCCACACCCCCTCTCCGAGAAGTGAGGAATGCAGCTGAAACCAAAGTCCAGAAAACATGCCCGGCACCCAGACAAGGCCCCACGGATCAATAAACTCAGGTTGTGACCCGCGGGTCAGTTTGTCAAACAGGACATCAGGGTGAGTTTTTTCTACACTTGGTGGAGTTTGCTTTATGCCTCGGCTAATGCTGCTGGCTCCCCAGAGAAAATAAAAACTCTGCTGCCTTTTGGAGAATGATTAAATGCTCCAATAACAGATGGGAATTCTCTCTTTCAAATCTTGTCTTTCCGAACCTGCTGGAAAGTGAGGAAAGAAGTTGTGTTGTTTTATTTTTTCCAGACTAAACTCAGTTCTTGGACTCCTGAACAAAAGCTGTTTGAATTTGTCGTGGGGAAGGAGTATCTGGTGACTGCAAAAAAAAAAAAAAAAAAGCTCCTTTTATTTAGTTAGGGTCTAATCCTGTTCCGTTTGCAATCACAAGGAGTTTTGTCATTACCTCCAGTGGGAATAGAGCCGGGGTTTTAGATTACAAATGCTTGCAGGCAAGAGCTGTGTCTACTCCAGTGACCTGCACAGGCCAGACTGGTTTTGGCACTTCAATTTGCAATTTACACCATTGCTGTGCCTGAGCCCTGCACAGCAGCAAACTCCCCCTTCCCCAAATTTTCCCCAAATTCACAGGGAATTGCTGAAGAGAAGCAATTTTGCAAAATTGCATGGGTTGTTTTTAAAGCTTTTCATTGTATTTTCAGGTTTTTTTTTTTCACTTTGCTCTCATGTCTCAATCCTCCTCCACAAAAGGAGTAGAAATTTTTGTCCTGGAGTCTCTGCTGGTTCTGTCACAGCCTCCAGGAAAAACCCAAGTGCAAGAATTAAAATGATATAACACAGGCCATAATGTTGTCAGGGTGAGGAGCACTAATCCCAGTCACAACTGCATGGGACATTACACTCTGAGGCCCCTAAATTTAAAATAAGTTAAAACTCATCATGACCTCGGTGCCTGAGCAAAGCCAGGCTCCACAGGCTGATGGGAGCAGCACAAACCATGACAGAAATGACATTTCTGGAGCCCAAATGGGCCAGACCTTGAGAGCACAGACCCAATTTAGGTTGCAGATTGTGACAGTGCATAGTGGGAATGGATTCACACAAATCCATTTCAGAACCACGTTGCTCCTAAGGGCAGCCAAGTGAGGTCATTTCTTTAAAAAAATTGTTTCCTTGCCCACACATCTCTGGTTTCCCTTGTTTCCTTCAGGATCATAGGAGAAAAAGTCCAAATCCTACATGACAAAACCAAGCTGGGCTGCATTTCCAGTGCATGCAGAGCTTGAAGAGGTTTTGGAAACCCCCAGAGAAAGTTTTGGGCTGGTTTGGAGGAGCAGCCGTGGCAGGCTAATTAAACCCAAATGCAGTGACCAAAAAGCTTTTTTCTCTTCGCTGTTTCCACTTCACATCCCAAAGCTTTCCTGTGCTCAGGAAAGTCCCTGGTTCCCCTCAGATGCATAAAGTCCCTAACAGGGGACTTTCCTAATGGGCAGCTAAATTGGGATTTTATCTCCTCCTGGACCATCTGAGAAGGTTTTTTGGGATGTGCCAAGGACTGAAATCAGGTGTTTATGGATGTCCATGGAGAACAGGGGGCAGGGGCTGAAAGGATTTGCCCTGAGCTCTGAACTGATAACGCAGAGTGGTGATTTCAGACATCCTCGTGTCCCTGAGCTGTTCAGAGAGTCCTGAAATGGTTTGGGTTGGGAGGGACCCCAAAGCTCATCCCTTGGCAGAGACATCCCACCATCCCAGGGCGTTCCAAGTGTCCATCCAGCCTGGCCTTGGGCACTGCCAGGATCCAGGGGCAGCCCCAGCTGCTCTGGGCACCTGTGCCAGGGTCTGCCACCCTCTGGGTACAGAATTCACCCTCCCATCACAGGGTTTTATTGTCATTCTATTCCTTTCTAGCTTGCTCATGTATCCTCTCTATTCTTTAGTGTAGTTTAGTATAGCAGATATATTATGTGATTGATATGATATGATATGACAATATAATATAATATAATATAATATAATATAATATAATATAATATGATATAATATGATATAATATAATGTAATGTAATGTAATGTAATGTAATGTAATATAATATAATATAATATAATATAATATAATATAATATAATAATATGTTTTATGAAAATCCCTTTGCCAGGATTTTTTCTCCTGAGAAGCTGAGAAGCCTCAGAAAAGAATTGTAAGCAATAATTATCTGACTGCTTGGAATGTGGTCTGGAAATGTTTCACCAACAGGTGCATCTTTGATTGGTCTCATGTGGATTGTTTTTACTTAATGATCAATCCTAGTCCAGCTCTGTCGAGCAGTCCCAGGTTTTTATTATCATTCTATTCCTTTCTAGCTTTCTGATCTATCCTTTCTCTCTATTCTTTGGTATAGTTTATTATTTAATTAATTTCTATATATTAAATATATATTTATATCTATATAAATAAACATATGTATATATAACTATATACACAAAAAACATATATTATATAAATATTGAATCTCATGTGGATTATTTTGACTTGATGATCAATCTTGGTCCAGCTGTGTCGAGGCTCTGAGCAGTCACAGGTTTTTATTATCATTCTACTCCTTTCCAGCTTTCTGATGTCTCCTTTCTCTCTATTCTTTAGTATAGTTTTAGTATAGCATATACAATGCGATATGATATAATATGATATTATATAATACAATATAATACAATGGAATATAGTACAATGGAATACAATGTAAATAGAATGTAGTACAATGGAATACAATGGAATACAATGGAATACAACGTAAATATAATATAATACAATGGAATAGAATGGAATACAATGGAATACAATGTAAATATAATATAATACAATGGAATGGAATGGAATACAATGTAAATATAATATAATACAATGGAATGGAATGGAATGGAATGGAATGGAATAGAATAGAATAGAATAGAATAGAATAGAATAGAATAATATGATACTATATAATATATAATGATACTATATAATATAATATGATTCAATATAATACAATACAATGCAATACAATATAATATAATATAATATAATATAATATAATATAATATAATACAATAGGGTTATAGGATAGGATATAATATAACATGACTAATATAATATAATATAATAAATATAATATCAGCCTTCTGAAACGTGGAGCCATGATTCTCCTCTCTTCCCTTGCAAATCCCAACGCAGGGTGAGGACAGAGCCCAGCAAGGCACGGGCACCATCCATTAAGAACATCCATTGTTCCTTCAGCTCTGCCACTTTTAACCGGAGCCAGCAGCTCCAGCTGGGACAGCTTTGCCTCCTCTTCTCCCCCTCAGGAGGCACAAACCGCGTTCCTGCTCTCCTTCCTGACACCAGCGGAGCCTGGATCGGTTCCCACTGTGCTGCGAGAGCTTGAACCGTGGCCATGCTATTTCCAGCATCTCCCTTGCCCGGGGGCATTGCAGGCGCATCCCGATTTTTCCAGCATATGCAAACAGCGGGCACTGCTGCCTGTGCCAGCCCTGCCAGCCCTGCCCTACCTGCCCGTGCCGCCTTGTGCCCGCTGGAAGCGCTACAGAGGGAATAAACTGCATTTCCCCAGGAGTTGTGTCTGTGTCCCCATTGTTTCAGCATCCATCCTGCAGCTCTGGGTGGGAAAGGACAAATTGAAGCACGGCTCTCCAGGGTGGGGCTGGGTTTGTGCTCCTCTGAACTGTCACGCTCGCTTTTGGCCGCTGGAGAGCTTTTCAAAAAGGCTTCCAGTGAGTCAGAAACCTCAAATCTCTTGGTTTTCAGCGGGAGTTGGGCTCCTGCTGGAGCTGCAAGAAGCATGTGAGTGTCTGGAGAGCCATCCTGGCTTTTCCATGGGCATTTCACAGCCCTGGCACAGGCTCTGGGTGTTTGGGGCTGGGATATAACCGGGGTGACTTCTGGAGCCTGTTGGGATGGGTGGAGCTGCTCTAGAAAAGCTCATTCCAACCTTGCACTGAGAGCAAAATAACCCAGGAGACTTCATTGCTATGGACAGGACAAAAAACTCAGAGTTTAGGTCATGTCAGAGAACATTCAAAACCAGACAACTCAGCCCAAGTTGAGATGATGGTGTGTCCCCAATGTCCCCAAGAGAGAAACTTCCAGAAGATCAGATAAGAGAGCCAAGGATGCCAAGGAGGGATCTCCAGAGCTGGTACCAGAGACAAAGTCTGACTCAAAGAGACTTTGGGGCTGATTCTGTTGGGAATTAAAAAGGAAATTAAGATTGCAAAGCCTACTAAAGAGCTCCAACCCCCAGCAGGCAGAAGCAGAGGGAAGAAACGGAGTGGAAGTGTATGATGTGCACAAAAATGTACAAAAAACTGAGTGGAAGTGTGTGATATGCACAAAAATGTACAAAAAATGGAGTGGAAGTGTGATATGTGTACAATAATGTACAAAAAATGGAGTGAAAGTTTGTGATGGGCACAAAAATGTATAAAAAATGGAGTGGAAGTGTGTGATGTGCACAAAAATGTACAAAAAAGGAGTGGAAGTGTGTGATGTGCACAAAAATGTAGAAAAATTGAGTGGAAGTGTGTGATGTGCACAAAAAACAGAGTGGAAGTGTGTGATGTGCACAAAAATGTACAAAAAATGGAGTGAAAGTTTGTGATGTGTACAAAAATGTGCCAAACTATTGGTCTCTTCCAACTTTGGGACCTATTAAATAAAGAATAATTTACTGCATTAATTTGATGGAACACTAAATAAGAGTGGCTGGTAGGTAACCCAGACATGTTTAATGTTAAATTACAAGGAAATTGAACTTTGAGGATGGTGCAAGGGCAGGGCAGGAAGCACAGCAGCTCCCAAGGCTGTCCCAGCATCCCCCTGATCTTCCACACAACTTTGGGCCCTGATTAAAAGTGATCAAAAGTTGCTGTGATAAAGCTGAGCCAGCAAATAATGCAGCAAAAACGCAGCCACAGAATTCCAGGGGGCTCAACTCAGTCTAACAAATGAAATTAATGATGATTTTTTTTTTCCCAGTGTCTTGTTGCAGGGTAATAAATGACAGCAGGCATTCACCTGTGACAGCCTCTGGTTTTGTATTAAAAATAAAGTGTATGGAAGGAGGAGGAAAAGACAGACTGCACAAGCAGCAGCGTTGAGCTCAGGGAATTTAATTTCTCTCCTCTCTCAGGAGAGAGCTGTCTCAAGGCTAAATGTTTTGTGTGCACAGGTACCTGTGATAAATACTCGTGGAGAGATGTTGAAGTGCAATTCTTGTGAAGGAGCTGAGCTGCATCACTTGTGCTGCATTCCCAACCTGGAAACAGCTCAACTTCAAGCAGACATGATACTTTAAATGAGAAGGGAAAAAAAAAAAGGGAAAAAAAATGGGGAGGGAAATCAAGATTTGTTTGTAATTTCATCAAACACACACCCCCTGCCTTTTCAAGGCACTGCCTGGTCACTGATTTATTCCAAGGACTCTCCTTTCTTCTCGATATCTCCCTTTTCCTTTCTTTGCCTGTTGGGAACTTGGCTTATCCCCTTTAAGGAG
This sequence comes from Melozone crissalis, assembly GCF_028551555.1. Taxonomy (NCBI): domain Eukaryota; kingdom Metazoa; phylum Chordata; class Aves; order Passeriformes; family Passerellidae; genus Melozone; species Melozone crissalis. The sequence continues at coordinate 238,147 of NW_026536115.1, forward strand.
TTTGCAGGGTCAAAGTGGCTGTCAGGGGATGTTTGTCGATGGCCCATGAATTTAAAAGCCCCTTGTGCTGCAAACGCTGCTGTCCCTGTGGCTGCATCACCCTCTTCACTGTGCACCACACACAATACTTTTTAATTTTTAATCATTAATTTCATTATATGTTATATATAATATTATATAATATTTTATATATAATCATATATTTGTTATATTGTTATATTATTAATTTTATTATAATTTTTAACTTTTTAAATTTTTTATGAGCACCACACTGTGCACCACACACAATACTTTTTAATTCTTTAATTATTAATTTTGTATTATATTTACACATAATATTATATAATATTATATAACACATAATACATAATACATAATACATATTATATACTACATACTATATACTATATACTATATACTATATACTATATACTATATACTATATATTATGTATTATATATTATGTGTTATATGTTATATGTTATATACTATATACTATATACTATATACTATATACTAATAATTATATATTATATACTATATATAATATAGTACAATAAATAATATTATATAAATAATAAATATCTATAATATATAGTATATAATATGTAATATATACTAATAATATATATAATATTGATATAATATAACATGATATATTATATTATATTATATTATATTATATTATATTATATTATATTATATTATATTCCAGGCCAGCAAATACTCAATATTCCACAAACCTGGAAGCAGCTGATGAGATTAAACACTCCAAAGATGGTTACTCCCATACCATAATAATATTAACTAATAATATTATAATATTAACTCAGCCACAATTTTATTTCTTTATGCCTGATGTTAATTTAGTGACAATTCACACTCCAAGATTTGAACCTCGCAGGGCAGAGAGGAACGAGAAGCGCTGGAGAAATGACTCAGGGTTGTTTCAAAGCTGCTGGAGCAATGCTAAACCCCAGTGAAATCCCTTTTCCTTCACCAAAAGTTGGCATTTCCCTGAAATTTCAGGGGAACTCCAAGAGCTTTGCTCAGCTGTGATGGCTGAAGGGTGGAAATTGCAGGGCAAGCTGCAGGATCACCCCAAAGAAAGGAAATCCAAGCATGAGTTTCACAGGGGAAATTGGGGGTTGTTTAGGGAGTTTTGGGGACTGCCCAGGGAGTTTGGGGGATTTTCCAGCACCAACACGCCATGGAAAATCAGAATATTTTGGATAACACCTCCGTGCCACCTCAGGCTGAGCCCTGGAGCTGAACCAGCAGAGTTCTCATCTGCAGCAGGTCCATCCCTGCTCCCCCATCACACATTCCCACCTCTCTGCCCTCACCCCAGCTCTGGAATTGGGAGAGAAAAATCCAAATTGACTCAGAAATGGATGTTTGGGAAGGAAATTGGGTCAGGTCCATCCCTACTGCCCCCTCACACATTACCACCTTTCTGCCCTCACCCCAAATGCTGGAATTGGGTGAGAAAAATCCAAATTGAGTCAAAAATTGGTGTCTGGGAAGGAAATTGTGTCAGGTCCATCCCTGCTCCTGCATCACACATTCCCACCTCTCTGCCTCATCCCAAACGCTGGAATTGGGTGAGAAAAATCCAAACTGAGTCGAAAATTGGTGTTTGGGAAGGAAATTGGGTCAGGTCCATCCCTGGTCCCCTATCACACATTACCACCTGTCTGCTTCATCCCAAACTCTGGAACTGGGAAAGAAAAACCCAAATTGAGCCAGAAATGGATGTTTGGGAATGAAATTGGGTCAGGTCCATCCCTGCTCCCCTCTCACACATTCCCACCTCTCTGCCCTCACCCCAAGTGCTGGAGTTGGGAGAGAAAACCCCGAATTGAGTCGGAAATGGATGTTTGGGAAGGACATTGGGTCTCCCTGAGTTACAGCAGGTGCCAGAACTCATGAGCTCAGCTGGGGAGGAGAAACCAGGATGGTGACCCCCACAAAACCCTGGGATTTGCATTAATTCCTGGATATTTGGGGATGTTTTTGCACCCAGTTTTTCACAGGGTGGGGATCTGAGTGTGCCTCACAGGCGGGGCAAAGCCAAGCCCAAATCTCAGCACAGCACCAAAAATCCCCTCTGGGACACGGGGACACGGCACAGGGACACTGGGGTGGCACCGGAGCCAGCCAAGGTGGCAGAAAATGGGAATTAATGAGCTCCCCTGCTCCAAAGCTGCTCCCACACGCAGCCATTCACGCTCTGCACCCTTTGGTCACCCCATTATCCAGGTTTGCCCATTGTCTGCAGCTCAGTGGCTCCGTGGGACAATGAGGGCCAGGCTGCACTCTGGTACCTTCCTCCACATCCCCGTGCCCACCCCTTTCCCTTTCTCTTCACAAAGTTCAAAAAATAAAATAAATTTTTTAAAAAAACACACTTTGGGTTCTGCCCTTAAGCTCTGCCTGGGCTGAACGATCTGCTAGAAAAAAACCCTAAATACAAATATTAAAGCTTAAATTTTCATTTCCCACTTCATTAATTAATATTTCTACAAACACACGTACACCTCTCTCCCCAAACTTCTGCAACTCAGCACATTTTTTATTAATTTTTTTTTTTTTCACTGCAGACTGCAGCTCATCCCCTAAACCCCCCAACCCTCGCTTCAAACTTTATAATAAAGCCCCCAAAAAAAGTTCACATCACGTCTGGCCATTGTTTCTGCAAAGAGGAATTCTCCTCCCCGCCTCCTCCTTTCTCTGTATCTCCGAGGCACCACATGGCACAATAAGAGCCCTTTCATGTTCGAGACTCCCGGTGGTTGCTGTGGAAACTCACCCAGCCTCAGCGAGTATCCAAATAAATAGCGAAAATTAAAAATCCCCCAGCCCCAGCGGGGCCGGCTGCAATCTTATCTCTGCTTCAAGGGACATTAAGAAGGCAAATAATAACCTTTTGCCCAGATTAGTCACCTAAAAGTGGCGATTATTGGAGACAGAAGGACATTTGTGCTGTTCCAACAAGAATTTGGAGCACAAAGAAGGGGAAGACGCAATGCAGAGCGCCAGTAGCCAGTGGCATCAAAATGCTGCTCTGGAGTTTTTAACCACTTGCAGACAGATTTTGTTCCCTTCTCCTTTTGCTCCTCGACAGCTCCGGGCTCGAGACTCCCAGGGAAGATTTTTTTGAAGGATTTTTTTTTTTTTATCTCACGGGCAAAGAACAGCACAAAAGTGTCGTTAATTGGTAGCTCTTCGCAGGAAATGCTGCTGCGAAGAGAAAGCCGTGTTTTCCCTTTGTAAAAATAAATAAATAAATAATTATTTTTTAAAAAATTTTTATTCTACATTTTTCATTTTTTTCTAATTCTTTAAATTTTTTTAAAATTTTTAAAAAATTTTTTCTTCTTTTAAAAAGAATTTTTTTTAATTTTTTTTCTTTTAAAACGAATTTTTTTTAATTTTCTTCTTCTTTTAAAGAAATTTTTTTTAATATTTTTTCTTCTTAAAAAGAAGACCTTTTTCTAAAATTTTTTTTCTTCTTTTAAAAAGGATCTTTTAAAATTTTTTTCTTCTTTTAAAAAGAAATTTTGAAATATTTTTCTTCTTTTAAAAAGACTTTTTTTAAAATTTTTTTCTTCTTTTAAAAAGAATTTTTACTTTTTTTTCTTCTTTTAAAAAGAAGAATTTTTCAATTTTTTTTCTTCTTTGAAAAAGAATAATTTTTTTTTTAAATTGTTTTTTCTGCTTTAAAAAATACGATTGTTTTTTGAATTTTTTTCTTCTTTTTTTCTTCTTCTTCTTCCTTCTCTCCCCTCCCTCTACGTGCCGAGACAAGCCACCGCTTGAGGCCCCCGAGTCTCTGCTATTATCAGTTAAGTCACGTCTAGTGCCAGGCAAAAGGTCATTTCAGGTCACTCCCGAGATGAAAGGCAGGGGTAATGTATGTGAGAATGCCTGGACTGGCGAGCGAGGAGAAAAAAGGGCCAGGGGGTGATGGAGAAAAAAGGGAGGAAGGAAAAAGGACGCGAGACGAGGAAGAGAGGGATGGAAAGAGGGAGGGAGAAGATGAGAGGATGATAGCGGGCTGAAAAGGAATGTTCAAATAAAAGAGCCCGGGCCGCAGCACCTCTGCTGACACGCTGTGAACTTGATTCCTCATCAAATAAAAAGGCTGCCACGTTTTCCGGGGTCATCTTTTTAATTCATTCCTTCAATTAGGGGGTTTCTGGTTGGTTTTGCTTTTTTTTTTAATTTTTTTTTTAACCTTAACCGCTGAGAAAGGCAAATGCTTAAGGGAGACAGGACCATCCATTGTCTGGGGTGTCTGCTTCAGCTTCCTTTGTCTGGGAATTAAAACAGAGAGGTAGAGGCTGCTCGCTTGCCTTTTTTTTTTTTTTTTTTTTTTAATGCACCACCAAAAAAAAAAAAAAATCAATTTTGCATTTAGCGGCGAAAAATAAAATACCACGGCAGCCCAGCCTGTCTCCATTCGCCTTTTCTCACTTCTCCCCCTTCCCCCGCTCGGCTCAGCCCAGCCCAGCTCAGCCCCCTTTCCCAGAAGGTGGAAATGGGATGAAATGTTCAGCCGAGCCCATCAGTCATCCCAAGGCTCCTCGCAGCCTCCTCCCCCTGCTCCCACTCCCGGCTGGGCTTGTCCAACAAATCATTTCTGCAGGGCGAGCTCTGCCCTGGATCGGCACAGCCCGAGCGCGGTTTGGTTGGTGGTGCTGCTTTATTTGTAACAACATCCTTCTGGGATGCCCTCCTCATCCTCCTCCTCCTCCTCCTCCTCCTCCTCCTCCTCCTCCTCGTCCTCCTCCTCAGGCTGACCACACTGCCTTTGCCCGGAGCCTCAGTGAGTGTCGGCAGTGACATCACATGAAATTCTCCTTTTATCAGGGTTCCCCTCTGAGCACAGCAGCCTCACCCAGCCCCATAAAAAACATCTTCTTTGTGCTTTATCCCGCAGAATCTTTATTTATTTTATTTTTTTTTTTTTTTATCCTGGATGGTGCTGCTGTTTCTCCCTCTCCATCCCACTGTAACCCATATGGATTTATTTTTCCTTCCTCAAATCCCCAATATGCTCCTTTGCTCTTTTCCTTCCCAAAATCCACACTCTGCTCCGTTAACCCTTTTCCTTCCCAAAATCCACAGTGCCCTCCTTTTGCCCTTTTCTTTCCCAAAATCCACACCATGCTTATTCCTTTTGCCCTTTCCCTTCCCTATATCCACACCATGCTCTCTTTGCCCTTCCCCAAAATCCCCACTGTTCTCCTTTCACACTTTTCCTTCCCCAAAAATTCACACTCTGCTCCTTTTGCTCTTTTCCTTCCCAAAATCCACACTGCCCTCCTTTTCTCCATTTCCTTCCCAAAATCCACACTGCGCTCCTTTTACCCTTCCCCAAAAATCCACGCTGTGCTCCTTTTATGGATTTAGGGCTTCCTAAGGTTTGGGAGAAGGGAAAATTACCTGGGGATGTCTAAGAGGCTAACAAAGTCATCCCCAGGTAATTTTGGGTGTTTAGGGGGCTGGGGACAAGAGGGTGGGTGTTAAGCTACATCCAGAATTTGGGGGGCTGCTGAGGGTCTGGGTGGGCACAGAATCACAGAAGAACTGAGGTTCAAGGGACCTCTGGAGATGACCAAAGGCTGTGCCACCCCACACTGCCCTTTTAAACAGAAGAAAATGTTTAAAACCCCCATGCTAAAACAGCTCTGGACACTCAGAACCCCCGGGTGAAGCCTCTGGTAATGGTGGAATCCCACCCCAGGCCTTTCCAGGGGGGTTTTCCTGGTTATTGTTCTGGCAGAGCCTGGAACCAACAATTAAAATTCATTTCAAGCTTTTGCAGAATCCTCAGAGCGCCCCAGCGACTCCGTGGCTGGAGCTGTGCACGACCAAGGTTTCAGTCCCATACCTAATTAACCAGGCTGAATTAAGTTCCCTCTCTCCTGCTGATGGTTCTTCACTGCCAATAAATTACCCTGTGCATTTTTATTTTTTCCTCCAGTCATGCTAAGTTTGCAGCAGCCCCACTCCTGTCCCCCATTTGTCACTTTTATGGCAGAGACTCGGAGTTGCAGGCACTCCATCAATCCTGCCCGGCTCTTGTGGCTCTCTGCATCTTCCTGCAGCTCTGGAGAAGATTCCTCCAGGGTTCAGGATCTCCACTAGGAAATTCTGGCATCCTTGCTTGTCCATTTATTTCCTGATGCTGCAAGATAATGCTGAGTTTGCCTCCTCAGAGCTCGCTGCCAAACAAAAATCACTCCTGAAATATGGGGATGAAACAAACTCAAAGGTGGCACAGAAGTCACCCCAAATCCTGAGATTTTTTTCACCTCCCATCCTGACATTTCTCCAAAGGGTTAAAGCCGTGTAGATGAGGAAGCTGCAGGTGTGAGAGCACTAACGGGGTGGCTGAGCAGTAATGAAGGCAAGCTCGGCGCAAAGCGGGGTTTGCAGCACTCTGGAAAACCCCAAACACAGGATCCTGTGCAGGGAAATAAAAACCACGGTGAGTTTGGCACCCAAGGTGTGTGATTCTCACCCCAGAGGGGCTGATCTGGGCATGGCAAAGCCCCATCAGCTCCTGCTGACCAAATTCACTTTGAGCTGCAAGCCCAACCCAAGCTCAAGCTGAGAAACAACCTGAATATCTGAGCTATGATGAACAACACTTTAATTTTCAAGTAAAAATTCAAATTTTCAGCCAGAACCCAGGAGAAAAAGAAGTTTGGCTCACATAGGAAATATTATTAATTATTAGAGGCAAAAATTCCAGTACTGGAAGGTAAAAATATCCCCAGCTATGGTTCAGCCCAAGCCCTGGCTGTATTAAGGTTGAGAGTCACAACAAAACATTTTGACTCAGGATAAATAATGACCCCAGCAGCTCTTGGAGCTCCCAAAAATCCATGGAAGAGGCAGGGAACACTTCCAGGGATGGAGCAGCCCCAGTTTCTCTGGGCAACTGGTGCCTGGGCCTCACCACCATCACAATAAAGATTATTTTCCCCAATATCCAACCTAAACCTACTGACTCCTGTCGCTCCTCATGAGAGACACCAAACCCTTAGAGGGGCTCTCACTATGGAATTATTGGGGTTTTTTATTCCTCAGATGGGTATCCAAGAGCCCCCCAGACCTCACCCAGGGTTTGTCTATCACAGCTAACCAGGGATGCACTGCAGAGACTCCTGAAGCAGTTACAGCAAAGAAATCCCCGTAAAAATTAGAAATGTAAATGCATTTATTACTGATACCAGGTTCAGATTCCATCCCCACACCCCACTTCCTGAAAATCACTGTGGGTAAGGCTCTGCCACCAGATTTCCAAGACAGCTTCCTGCAGCAGCACTGGAGGCATATGCCACCAGCACCTGAATATTACTTTGTTGTCAGGGACCAGCCATATGTTTCCTATTTGAAAAAATTACTTTCTATCACAGGAAGCCACTTTTTTTTTCCTAGCAACAATAGCAGAGGTTCTTGTAACCATTTCACCCACGGAGGGGGAAAAAAATAATGCCAGAGCACCCCAGTGGAACAGCTTTCTCCAAGCCCCAAGCGGAACCTGGCTTTTGAGGCTTCAGATTCAACAAATCTTGGGTTGTGATTAATTTATTCAGTGGAGTGGTGCTGTCGCAACAGCAGCCAGGGGAAATTAAAAGACTTCAGGATATGAACAACATGTTGGAATAGTGTCAGCTTCCTCCGTCACCGAGCCTGGAACCAAAGCTCGGCTTTATATAGGGACAGAAAAACGGGATCTGACAGAACGTTTGGCGCTCTGACAAGGAGACACCTCTCCACCATGAAAACTGAGACCCAGCCACTCAACACAGAATTTCCAAAATCACATTACAGGCAGCTCCTGATGCTACACACAACCACAACATGGAGTGTCTGCAATGGGAGGCAGATGGGAGCCTGCCAAAACCATATTACGGTTTTTTTTTTTTTTCCATTTGAGAAGGAAACTTTCTTTCAAACAATATTATTCGCCCTGACAGTGATTTTCCTCCTGGAAAACATCCTGAGCACATTTCCATGTGAAGGAGAACTGCATCACCCCCGAGCCTGGGACAGCAGAGGGACCAAGGAGGGATCAAACAGCGCTGCAGGCACAAGGCACCAGGATGTCTTATTGCTGGAACTTAAACCATTTGGGTTTTCAACTACAATATTTAGTATTTGATTTCTAGCGGGAATAAGGAAAAAAAAAGAGAAATTTGTCTTCATCAGAAGCCCTTCTGGAAAAGCTCCACATCCCATTCCTGCTTTGCCAGCTGGCCAAGCCTCCAGAAACATGGCACTGAGCTTGTGGATATTTATTTCCCTTGGATATTGAGGTAGATATTTGATGCGTCTCTTGACAGAAACTGAAAAGTTTTGAGGAAAAACAAAAACAACCAAACAATCAGGAAGGTTTTCCATAGATGGGAGGGGTCAGTATTTTGGTTTTATGGAGGTGTTCTGGCGGTGGCAGGGGTGTCTCCTTCCCAAGAAGGAGATTTCCAAGTCTCCAGCTCTGCTCTGGGAGAAGCAGCTCCATCCCACTCCTGTCTCAGCTCCAGCTGGGAGCTCTCAGTCGCCAAGGTCACAAAATCCCCAGCCAGACACAGCAGAGCTCTGAATCTGGTTCCTCATCGAGTTTAGGCTGTCACAACATGTGCTTGAATTCCAGCTGAGATTCTCCTGGTGCTTTTGGGTGAAATGGAAATACATGGCAACCCCTGCCTTGTTCTACATCTGAGCATTTTAGCTTTTATACCCCAATCTAAATTTCCTCCAGGGGAGTAAAGTATTGCCCATGTAAAACCCCACAGCCTGGCCCAGTTTTGCCTCCTTTTGCATTTCAACACCCTGAATTTTAGTCTGCAAGGAAGTTTTTGTGCTTGTGGGGCTCTGCTTTTCTCCCTCCTTAGAAATGATTGGCGACGAGGCCGATTCCACCTTTGCAAAATTTAGTTGTGGCTTTGACTTGAATTCATAGCGTCCCACTGAAATTGCCACAAATTCAGAGTCAGGAAAATTTCAGGCAAAGCTCTGATGGAAAAGTTTTCTCGAGATAATTTGATGCTTCCAGCGCTAACGGAACGAAATGTGTGAAAATCCGCGAACGCTTAAAGTTAAAAAAAAAAAAATAAATGAAATGAAAATGATTATTAATTTTTTTGGCAAGTAGATGTTTTGGACAAAGGCTGTGGCTGGCTGTGGGGTGGCTCAAAGTGCCATCTGCATGGCAGACAGTAATGGGATGTGATGGGAGCGCAGACACAACACGGCTCTGCCTCACCCCCACCATTGTCTGCGAGCCTCTGGGAGCTCTGCCTGCATCTGGCAGAAAAGTTGATCAACTTGGGGTAGCTAATCAGGCTGCTGCAATTTCCGGCCCTTTCTTTCCCAGATTCCTCAGATCAAAGTTCAAGTCCCAGAATTATTATTCCCCGAATGCTTAATGAGCTCCAACCGAGGGACACCAAAGGCAGAGCTCAAACATTGACCGTGCACTTCATTGAGTTTGGCCAATGCGCCTAAAAACAAGAGGGTGGGATCCATGGCATGCAAAATCACAATATACAGATTTGGATTTTAATCCAATTAAGATTCCTGAGAGGGGATGGGGATGGCAAAAGGCTCTGGTGGCTTTGTAAAGGGAACTTTTGCTTTTCCTCATCGCTTTCCCCCCCCCCCAATATGAAAATTTTGGAATCGGCCTCGTCGTCAATTATTTCTAAAGAGGGAGAAAAGCAGAGCCCCACAAGCACAAAAGCTTCCTTGGAGACTAAAGTTCAGGATGTTGAAATGCAAAAGTCAGATTTTGCCAGGAGGCATGATTTCTGAAGCCAGATGATTCCACCTCAGATTAACTTATTGAAGATCTTTGCATGCAGAAACATTTCTTTGTTCTGGCAAACCCTCCCCAAGTTTTCTATTCACAAATCCTGACCCTCAGGAAAGCCAGCCAAGATTCTTTTGCATTATCAGGTCAGAATGTTCAGGGCCCAATTATTTTAATAGTTACAAAAAAAAAAAATAAAAAGGGGAAAAAAAATAAAAAGAACCTGACACTGCTTCAGAACACCAGTGAGAATAGAATTCAGGGACTTAACAAGTCACTCACTCTAACATCTGGCATGTTCTTTGGAGAAGACTAAACACATGGAGAGCCTTGCTGCAAAAAGTCAATGGAGAGGAATGATAATTGCTCATTAGAATGCCTCCTCCACAGGTTATTTTTAACTTCCCCTACCCTTTCTAATCACGGTGCACGCATCAGATGCTCCTGAAAGGGGTCAGTGCTTGGGTTTCTCCTCTGCAGAGCACACTTGGAACAAAGCCCTTTAACCAAGCTGAGGGTTCACAGGCTGCACCCAAAGCACCTGCTCGGGGTTTGGTGTCTGAGCAGGGGCCCAAACAAAATGGTCCCAAACCCCCTCAGCCAGCCCAGGGCAGAGCTGTGCTCAGTCTGTGATGCTGATTGTTCTCCCTCAGCTTTGGGAGCAGAAACAACCCCAGGAAAGATGTGAGAGGGCAGCAGAATCCCAAGGAGCTCAGCACTGACAAAGCAAAAGCCACCAAGTGTCAGAGGAAGCAAAACAGGTCTCTGAGCACTTTTGGAGGAGGAAAATTCTGGCTGGGTTGTCCCAGTGTGTTTCACCCAAGGCAGAGCTGTGCCCAGTCTGTGATGCAGACAATGCTTCTCCCTCAGCTTTGGGAGCAGAAACAACCCCATGTGCCCAAATGCAAAGATGTGAGAGGGCAGCAGAATCCCAAGGAGCTCAGCACCAATAATGCAAAAGTCACCAAGTGTCAGAGGAAGCAAAACAGGTCTCTAAAAGCACTTTTGGAGGAGGAAAATTCTGGCTGGGTTTTCCCAGCATGTTTCACCCAAGGCAGAGCTGTGCCCAGTCTGTGATGCTGACAATGCTTCTCCCTCAGCTTTGGGAGCAGAAACAACCCCATGAGCCCAAATGTGAGAGGGCAGCAGAATCCCAAGGAGCTCAGCACTGACAAAGCAAAAGCCACCAAGTGTCAGAGGAAGCAAAACAGGTCTCTAAAAGCACTTTTGGAGGAGGAAAATTCTGGCTGGGTTTTCCCCTGAGTGTTTCACGTGATGTTTCCAAGCCTGCAGAGAAAACTCGGCCCAGCCCTGCCCAAATGAGCGCAGATCTTTTGGCTGAGCCCATCACCATAGCACTGGGGCCTTTGTCAGGGACACAAAAACACAAAAACCATTTCCATGGGTCACCCCACTTCCTCCCAGCCTGGCTACGTGAAACTCTTCTCTTTTTTTTTTTTTTTTTTTTTTTTTTTTTTTTTTGTTTTGTTTTGTTTTGTTTTTAATGGGGGTTCAGCAGAGCATTTGGAAAAAGGGGGAGATTCTTTGTGGTGCAACATCAAAGGCTGCACACGAGGAATCTTGTTCTGAAGCCTCTCGCCAGGAAAAGCCAAAGGAATTAAAAGCTCACATCAGACACTTCGAAGGCAGCAAAGACAGCGGATCCAGAGGCACAGGGAATGCTGAAAGCCAAGGGTTTATGGCCAAGACTGGGGAGACTGTGTCCTTATTTAAGGCTTTCTAAAACAGCAAAAAGCTGTTTGAAGAGGAACCGAAGGACATGCTCATAATGGGCTGTAATTTGTTTGTTTGTCTGTCTGTTTTTAATGAAGGAACCGCAGAGCCTACTGGAGAATATTCGAGTTTCACTTCTGTCACCGGCCCAGCCATTCTCTAAAAAGCGCTGCCACCACATCAAACAGCTGCCAGAGCTGCCTGGGAACGGGCCTTAGAACACATTTCAGAGCCCTGAGGGGAGAGAGTGGCTGGACAGAGCCCCTGGAATCTGCTGGAATGCAAATCCCCTTTCAGCAGCCAGCAGCCCTGCGTGCGCGCATCCCTCGCTCCTCCTGCTCCAACCTGCCCCCAGACCACCCTGGGAGGGGAATCGCAGGAGGAGGGACCGGGATCAGCCGTGGAAGGGCTTTTCAAGCCTTGATAAGTGGAGCGGAGCCGCGGCTGAGCCACCCATCCGCCACAGGGAGGCTGCTCGTGGGGTGGGCAGGGTGAGCTGCCCCAGCAAACAAAGTCAGGGGGCAGCTGGGCCGAAAGCAGGGCTGGAACAGGGAGGGGAAAGCCTGCAGCTCGTGTGCACCCCAGATCAGAGCCATCGAGGGTCTGCTCCCAGCTCCCCAAGGCGTGAAATCCACACTGTGCTCCTGGGGCCATTTTGCTTCCCCAAAATCCTCTGTGCTCTTTTTGCCCTTCCCCAAAATCCACGCTGTGTTCCTGTGTCGTGTTCCTTCCCAAAGTCCACACCCTGCTCCTTTTGCTCTTTTCCTTCCCCAAAAATCCACACTGTACCTGCTCCTTTTGCCCTTTTCCTTCCCAAAATCCACACTGTCCTCCTTTTGCCCTTCCCCAAAAATCCACACTGTGCTCCTTTTCCTTCCCAAAAATCCACACTGTGCTCCTTTTCACCTTTTCCTTCCCAAAATCCACACTGTGCTTGCTCCTTTTGCCCTTCCCTAAATATCCACAATGTGTTGCTTTTCTTCTTTTCCTTCCCAAAATCCACACTGCACTGCTTTTGCCCTTTTCTTTCCCAAAATCCACACTGCACTCCTTTGCCCTTTTCCTTCCCTAAATCCACACCATGCTTTTTTTGCCCTTCCCCAAAAATCCACACTGTTCTCCTTTTCTCCTTTTCCTTCCCCAAAAATCCACACTGTACTTGCTCCTTTTGCCCTTTTCTTTCCCAAAATCCACCCTGTGCTTACTCCTTTTGCCCTTTTCCTTCCTCAAAAATCCACACTGTTCTTGCTCCTTTTGCCCTTTTCCTTCCCTAAATCCACACTATGCTCCTTGGGCTATTTTCCGTCCCCAAATCCACACTATGCTCGTTTTCTGCTTTTCCTTCCCCAAAACCCACACTGTGCTCCTTTGGCCATTTTCCTTCCTCAAAACTCCACACTGTGCTTGCTCCTTTTGCCCTTCCCCAAAAATCCACACTGTGCTTCTTTTGCCCTTTTCCTTCCCCAAAAATCCACACTGTGCTCCATTTCTCCTTTTCCTTCCCAAAATCCCCAGTGTGTTCCTTTGCCCTTTTCTTTCCCAAAATCCACACTGCACTCCTTTGCCCTTTTCCTTCCCTAAATCCACACTGTTCTCCTTTTACCCTTCCCCAAAATCCACACTGTGCTCCTTTGGCCATTTTCCTTTCCAAAATCCCCAGTGTGCTCTTTTCCTTCCCTAAATCCGCACTGTTCTCCTTTGCCCCTTTCCCAAAATCCACACCGCCCTCCTTTTCTCCTTTTCCTTCCCAAAATCTACAATGCGCTTGCTCCTTTTGCCCTTCCCCAAAAATCCACACTGTGCTCCTTTTCCTTCCCAAAAATCCACACTGTGCTCCTTTTCCTTCCCAAAAATCCACAATGTGCTCTTTTCCTTCCCAAAATCCACACTCCTTTTCTCCTTTTCCTTCCCAAAACCCACACCATGCTCCTTTTCCCCTTTTCCCTCCCCACCTGGGTCACATCCCCGCTCCTCCCAGCATCTCATCCTCCCCAGCCCTGCTCAAACCGCCCCGCAGTGCCCGGCAGGAATTCTCCACCTCCCCTCTGGGTCAAGTTTTCCTCCAAGGCCACTCTGGCTTTTCCCATTGCCATTTCCACAGTGCAACACTGACCTCCTGTGGCTGCGGCTCCTCAGCCCTGCCCCGGAGCACCTGAGCCATATTTAGATTAATTTTTGGGGCAAAAAAAAAGCATGAAAAACTCACCTTGAACACATCTGCTTGTGTTGTCTACCAGCAGAAAGGGGGTGAAGAGAAATGTGACTTTACTGGCATCAATCCCAACAGAAAAACAACTTTGAGGACATCAAACTTCCCTTTTTGTGTATTCCTACAAAACAAGGCTTGTGGTGTGCAGAGTTCTTGTGGAATTGCTGCAAGCAGGTTGATTCCACCCCTGAAAATTTTTTTCTCTCTTTTTTTTTTTTTCTCTTTTTTTTCCCCTCTAGGAATTTCTCCACTCAGGATTATGACGAACCTGATCACAGGGATCCCCTGGGGTGCTCAGCACATTCCCAGCTCCAGCAGCCCCAGTCTGATTCTCCAGATATCACCAGACGCCTATTGGTGTTGCTGCTCCTCCCTAGCTTCAAATAATCCAGGATTCTCTTTAAAATAACCCAGAATTAGAAGATTTTTTATCCTGAGCAGCGGCAACACTCCCTTAAAGTCAAACAGGAGCTCAGCAGGGACCAGCTCATCACACAGAGGGAGATGTTACCTGTTGGGTGGCTCTAGGATCACCTCACAGGAGGAAAGAGCAGATCCCTCTGGGAATTTCTCCTCTCAGGACTATGACAAACCTGATTACAGGGATCCCCTGGGATGCTCAGCACATTCCCAGCTCCAGCAGCCCCACTCTGGCTCTCCACACAATCTCCAGATATCACCAGATATCACCTGTTCGTGCTGCTGCTCCTCTCTAGCTTCAAATATTTCAGGATTCTCTTTAAAAAAATCCAGAATTAGAAGATTTTTTACCCTGAGCAGCAGCAACAAACGAACAGGAGCTCAGCAGGGACCAGCTCAACACACAGAGGGAGATTTTACCTCTTGGGTGGCTCTAGGGGACCCCAAACCCTGTCAGGGTCCCCCAGATCTGGCTTGGGAGCTGCTCAGAGGGAGAGACAGCCAGCAGCTGTCCCTTGCCATGGAAGGGACACTTGGACACCTTCCCTGTCGTGCCAGCAGGCAGCAAGAGGGAAGCAAGCCCTGCTGGCCTTGCCAGAAGCTGTTCATCAGCTGGGCCCTGCCCCTGCACACAACAGGGGCTCCTGCTGAGCTGAGGGTTCTCAAGCTGCATTTCCATCCCAGCTGCCCCCGTCCTGCCCCTTGTTTGGAACACGGGGTTGTAAATGATGCATAACCCTTCTGGGCCTTGTGCCTGGGCACAGGAACCCTCCCACAGCAGGGGAATTCAAATCTAGGTTAAACACACTTGGCACTCCAGTCAGCTCCTTAAAGCAGATGTAAAAGACTTTTTCTTTTTTATTTTTTTGGTCACTTCTCATTAGATTTTTGTGATGAGATCCCCTGTAAAGGCTGGAGGTGTGAGATCACAGCAGAGAGGAGAGACACCTCTGTGTGCTTCCCAGGCTCCTTCTCCCACAGCTTTCAGCCATTTATACATTTATTTTCCAGGTTTTATGAGGGAAAATCCATAGCAAGTCACATGAGAGGTGAAACTGGCAGGAAACCTGAGTGCCCTGAGTGCACATTTCATTACCCTGAATGTCTGAGCCTTAACTGAGCAGGGTGGAGCTCCAAAAAATCCTGTGTGGGATGTTGGGATATGAAGCATCCCAAAGTACAAAAGGCCAGGTCACCACACAGGGCGTCTCCTCTGACAGCTCCATGGAGCCCCAGAATGGTTTGGGTTGGAAAGGAGCTTAAAATTCATCTCATTCCACCCCTGCCATGGGCAGGGACAGCTTCTACCAGAAAAGGTCACTCCAGCCTGGCCTTGGGCACTGCCAGGGATCCAGGGGCAGCCACAGCTTCTGTATCAGGGCCTGCCCACCCTCACAGGGAGCAATTCCTTCCCAATATTTACCCCAAATTTCAGTTTAGATCCATTCCCCTGTGCTAGGCCTGCCCAGCCTCACAGGGAGCAATTCCTTCCCAATATTTACCCCAAATTTCAGTTTAGATCCACTCCCCTGTGCTAGGCCTGCCCAGCCTCACAGGGAGCAATTCCTTCCCAGTATCTGCCTCAAATTTCAGTTTGACCCCACTCCCCTTTGTCCTGTGACAGAATCCCTCTCCTGCTCCCTTGGGCACTCTGCAGACATTGGAAGGTGCTGTGAGGTCTCCACAAAACCTTCTCCAACTCTCTCATCCTTCTCAACCTCATGGCCTTGCTCCAACACTTCCACGTCCTCCTTCAACTGGGGGCACCACACCTGGGCGCACCACACCTGGGCGCAGCACTGTCACTGTCCCTGTCACATTTTCTGAAAAATCTCTTTGCCAGGCTTTCTTCTGGGAAGCTGAGAAGCCTCAGAGAAAAATGAAAACAATAATTATCTGATTGCTTCTCCTGTGTTTTGCTGCTTTGGAATGTGTTTGGAGATTGTTTACCAATAGGTGCATGTTTGATTGGTTTCATGTGAATTATTTTTACTTAATGACCAATCACCATCAGCTGTGTCAGAATCTGAGGAGTCAGAAGTTTTTCATTAGTATGTTGTTACGCCTTCTGATGTATCCTTTCTCTATTCTGTAGTATAGTTTTAAGTATAGCATAATAAAATATAATGTAATATAATGTAATGTAATGTAATATAGTACAATATAGTGAAATATAATATAATGTAATATAATGTAATATGAATAATATAATATAGTATAATATCATGTAATATGATATAATGTAATGCAATATGATATGATATAATTTAATATGATATAATATGATGTAATATAATATAATATAATACAATATAATATAATATAATATAATATAATATAATCCCTTAAGAACATGGACTCAGATCCATCAATTCCTTCAATTCATCAATTATAATAAATAAATCATATATTATATAATTATTATATTATTCTATATTATTATACATATTATATAATTATATAATATAAATTACATGAATATATTAAATAAAATATAATCATATATTAGCCTTTTAAGAACATGGAGTCAGATCCATCAATTCCTTCCTCCATCCTGGGGACCCAGCAAATACCACACCGCATTCCAGGAGGGGCCCAGAAGCAGAGAGGCAGAAAATTCATCCACGTTCTTCACAAAAGTGTGAGCATTCAGAACCTTTTCCCCACTTTTAGCACACAGCCCCACATCAGAGCAGCACAGCTGAGAGCAGAGAGTGAGGCGGTGGCAGAGGAATGCGCAGCTGGAGGAGCAGAGCAGCAGCGAGACACGCCGTGACACGTTCTCATTCGGGAGCCATCATCTCCTTCCTGCAGCCACACAACAGCTGTCAGCAACATCCCCAGCACACGCCATGCATGGGAGCACCACAGCAAACGCCTTTTCAGGCGGGAGAAGCAGAGGGTGAGGAGCAGGGAGGATGTTTGACAGCCTGGGTTCATCCCCCTCCCTGTACAACACCCACAGCCTCTGCCAGAGCTGCCCTGGGACTCCTTCCCCAGCCGGGTGTGCACAGAGGGACCAGCAGCACCCCCAGGGCCACCGGCTGGCCAGGCCTGGCTGGACAGGGGACATCCACACACCCCCTGGCACCTCGGGGCTACAGATGTGCAGCTCCACCCTCCCAGATGTGCGTTTTGGGTTCGGGAGGGCCGAGGGGATGCTGGATGGGCTGTGGGTGTCCTGTGGGCACAGGTTGTCCTTGCACGTGGGAATGACCTCCTGCCTTGCCTACAGGAGCAGGGAAGGCATCCAGGCATTGTTCAGGCATTTTCAGGCATTTTTCATCTTCCATCCATGGTTTTTACCAACCCCATGTCCTTCCAATGATGCCATTTCAAACCAGAAGTAATTCAGACCCATCATGGTCTGAACTTCTCAGGAGGCTCCAAACCATCCTGTCCCACCTTCCTTTGGCCATAAAGTGCCAGCCAGCACATGGGAATGACCTCCTGCCTTGCCATCAGGAGCAGGAAAGGCATCCTGACATTTTTCAGGCATTTTTCACTTTCTATCCATGATTTTTACCAATCGGTGTCCCTCCAATGATGCCATTTTGAACCAGAAGTAAATTCTGACCCCTCATGGCTTCTCCCTCAATCCTGAACTTCCCTGGACAAAACAGGAACCACCTTTTCCACCTCCCCTTGGCCGTAAGGTGCCAGCCAGCACACTTCCAGCACAATTTTTCCTCCCATGGATCAAGTCCTCAAGGGTTACTGGAATTCAGGCGCCCCGAGCGTTTGCCATCAGCAGTTTATCCAAGGCAGCCTGATTATTAAAGCTTTTCCAGGAGCAAGGGCTCTCATTATGAAGCAGGCAGCAACAACTCATCAATCTCGGGCAAAAGATAATTAATCAGCACCCAGAGCCATTTTTGCGAATATAAAGCCTGGTTGAAACAAACCAAAATAAGAGGGGGGAAAGGAGGGGGGCAACCATGACAGAGCTGTTGGCACTTGCCAACTCTTCTTGATTAAACTTATTTTCACCTCCAGGTGCATACACAGGATGAGTTTTGTTAATTAAACCTGCCAGTCACCTCATTATGCATTCAATTAAAAAAAGCCTGATGCCTTGATTTTATGCAGCTGGCAGGCTGAGCAGTGACAGGCAGCGTTGTGAGAGTGCCCAACTTCTGATGGGGAGGGGAGCAGAGACGCTCCAAAACACAGCCAAGTGCAAGGTTTGCTAATTGGAAACCTTGTTTTTTATTTTTTTTAAATATTTTTTTGTGTATCTAACGGATGGGTTGTTTATCAGGCAGGCTGTTCAGGGTGGAGGTGGAAGCAGAGTGTGCTCATCTCATTTGGAAACCCGTAAAAGATGCTGGGAATATTCACGACAGGCTCAGACATGGTTAAGGGATGAGGAGAGTGGCACAAAATATTTGTCACAAATATTTCAGGTTTTCACCCTGCCAGCCCAGCTCCTCATGGGGTAAAACAGCAGGAATTGTTCTGGAGTGTCACAAACCAGGCCCAACTTCTGATGGGGAGGGGAGCAGAGACACTCCAAAACATGGCCAAGTGCAAGGTTTGCTAATTGGAAACTCTTTTTTTAATTTATTTTTTAATATTTTTTGTGGGTCTAACGGATGGGTTGTTTATCAGGCAGTGGAGGTGGAAGCAGAGTGTGCTCATCTCACTTAGAAACCCATAAAAGATGCTGGGAATATTCATGGCAGGCTCTGGCAAGGTTAAGGGACGAGCAGAGTGGCACCTAGATGCCATGGTGATGAATGCTGTGTGAATAGATTAGACAGAGGCCCTGAAGCTTCTGGAAAATGGTGGGGGTTTAATTTAGATGAAAGATAGCCTTTATTCTTGAGGGAAGAGCTGCATGCAGCTCCTGGCTCTGCTACAAACTCCTTGTGTGACCTTGAATAAATCCCAGAGCACCAGGGGTACCTGCAGCTCCATTGAGCCAGCCCTGTGTCCCTGGGCCTGGCTGGGGACACCCCAGAACAATTCCTGCTGTTTTACCCTACAAGGAACCCTGGGTTGGGCTGGCAGGATGAAAACCTGAAATATTTGTGACAAAAAGCTCTGTGCTTGCACACCGCATCTTCCCACCTGACATTTCTGAGTCTGCTTCACGCTGGCAGCAGCTCTGAGTGACCTGCAGCAGAGGTGACCCATCTGTCGTGCTCTGAGGCAGAGAATCTTATTTTCTTTTTTTCTTTTATTTTTCTGTTTTTTCTGTTGTTTTCTCCAAGTTTCCACTGAGCTGCTTGGACAGACAAGACCCTGCTAACGTGTTAATCACATCTCTCCCTCTCAGACCCTTGTGAAAATCTCGGATTTTATGCCCACACCAGCCATGGGAAGACCTCAGGACACTGCCAACAGCATTGATTTCCTCTTCTATTTTCATTTTTCGGAGCAGAGCTTTAGAATTGTGCCTTTTCCCACCTGTGCTGCAGCTCCCCGGTGGTAACAGGATATTGTGTGCCTGATGAGGAGTGAGGCAGATATTCCAAACTCCCCCTGTGTCCTGGGGCTGGCTGCAAGTGTGAGGAGCTGAACTTTGACCAAGGGCATCCCTCGGGTGCTGTTTGTTTGGTCAGAGCATGAAATGGACAGGGTGTTGTTGTTATTGTTGGGTAACCCCCTGTGCTATCTGCTTTCAGCTCCAGTAAGGACAAAACTCACTCCAAATCCTTGGGAAACCCCAGCAGACCTCTTGAATGGCCTGAATGATCTCTTGAATGACCTGAACCCCATTGCCCACCAATATCAGAGAGCTGGTCCCAGTCCAGAACGTTCCCAAACCCAGATCAGCAGCCCAGCCTCTCCTCCCTGTGGGTTTATTTATTTCCCTGTCACAGCAAGGCCAGGCAGGCTTGGAGGAGCCACAGCAGCTGGCCTGAATTTTTTATGACAGCTTTCATTGAGGAATACTTGAATGCCAGAAGAACAAAAGGAGCTTTGGAGGGTGTTGGGTTGGATATTCCTGCTGGGACAAAGCACAGGAGCCAAATTCCCTTGGGATTGGGATGGTTTGAAGGAGTTTGGAGCAGCCTGGGATTGGGAATTGTCCCTTCCCATGACAGGGAAGTGGAACAGGAGGAATTTTTAGGCTCCTTCCAACCCAAACCATTCTGGGATTCTCTGAAAATGCCAAGTTTGGGCTCAGTTTAATTTAACAGGAGGAACTTTGAGGTTCCTTCCAACCCAAACCATTCTGGGATTCTCTGAAAATGCCAGTTTAGGCTCAGTTTAGTTTAACAGGAGGAACTCAGTTCAATTTACCAGGAGAAACTTTCAGGTTCCTTCCAACCCAAACCATTCTGGCATTCTCCGAAAATGCCAAGTTCAGGCTCAGTTTAATGCTCAAGTTCAGGCTCAGTTTAATGCCCAAGTTCAGGCTCAGTTTAATGCCCAAGCTGAGGTTCTGTTTAATGCCCAAGTTCAGGCTCAGTTTAATGCTCAAATTCAGGCTCAGTTTAATGCCCAAGTTTAGGCTCAGTTCAGGCTCAGTTTAATGCCCAAGTTGAGGCTCAGTTTAATGCCCAAGTTCAGGCTCAGTTTAATGCCCAAATTTAGGCTCAGTTCAGGCTCAGTTTAATGCCCAAGTTCAGGCTCAGAGCTGTTTTCTGAGCCAGGCTCAGTCTGGAGCTTTTCCCATCCCAGATGAGAACTCGGCCCCTGAGCCAGCAGCTGCTCTGCCCAAGGAAATCTCATTTCCCTGGGAAAGTTTCCTGAAAAATCCCAGCTTGGACTCGACATCTGCATGGAAGAAAGTGATAAAACCACAGGGTTTTGTTGTTTTTTAATGTTTTTTTTTTTAAGCAACCTGTCATTCTTGAATTCCAACCAGGAAGACCCAGCAGCAGGAAGAGCTTCTCACCTTTTCCAGCACAGGATGGTTGGCAATTCTCCCCACAGTTTATGAACACATCCCAACACACACAGAGCAGCAGCTACTGCTCAAAAACCTCAGGAGAGGACCAAATTTTCCTTCCTATCTCAAAATTACCCAATTAGTTGGTTAATAATTGCCCAATTATTAGGGAAATAAATGGAAGGAATGGGATATGCACAGAGATGTCCTCCCACGCTTTGTCTTTCCAACCCTTGACTCCAGGGATTTTCTCAGGCAGGAAAAAACAGCTGAAAACTGAAGTTGTCACCTGAAAGGAAATCCAGGGAATGTTAAACAAATAAATTTAATAATATTAAATAAATAAATAAATTATTTTATATTAATTTATTCAGTTAATTAATAGATTATCTAATTTAATTATTAATTATTATTTCTTAACTAATATTTCTTAATTAATATTTATATTAATTAATGTCTATTAATTATTTAATTAAATAATTATTACTATTAATTCATTAGTTTAATATTATATAATATAATGATATAATATATATTATATTATATTATGTTATTATGTATTATATATTAGATATTATGTAATTCTATATTCTATATTCTATATATTATCATTATTATGATATAATAATCATAATTAATTAATAATTAATAATTATTATTAGAAATTAATGATAAATAAATTGATATTATATACATACATAAATTTAAAAATCAGATATCAGCTGATGCTGCTCTCCACCCCAGGCACTGCAGAGATGGACAAGGTTGGTTTTGAGCACCTTTATCCCTCACCCACAAAATCCCGGTGTTTTCTGAGCTGCTCTTTTTGGGATAATTGTGCCCTGTTCACTTCTCTCAGTAAGCAATGATTGAGTTATTCTGAGATCCACCGCTCTCTGTGCACTTCCCACCCACAATTATTGCCCAAACAGCCAGAAAACAAAACAGAAATCAGGCACTGAGAGCTGCCTTGGGAAAAAACTCAATGCTGGGATTAAAATCCAACCAGCTCCAGGCTCAGTACATTCTGTACCCACTAGATGGGGCAAAAAAGCCACATTCTGATAAAAAAGCTCTCCAGGTGCTCCTGTCACTGCTTCACCTGGCCCTGAGTGGGGAAAAGGTTTTAGAAATGTTTAAAAATTACAGAGAAGCTCCACGGAGCTCCCAAGGAGAAACTCGAGGTTCTGACACCCTGGGGTGTCTCAAAACCTTCCTAGAAAACACCTGGAGGGTGAAGTTCAGCTCCCAGGGAGGTTTTGAAGGTTGAAATCCCATTGCCAGCAGCTCTGGAATTCCAAACCCCACCATCCCAGAGCGTTCTTTAGGAAAAGAATTACAAACCAGGGCTGGGACACAACAGCTGATGGAAAAACTCAGCATTCTAAAAAAAATCAGGGAATTCAACCCTGCTTTGGGTTGGGGACAGAGCTTGAGTTTAGAACTGGTTTAAACTCTGTGGAGGGGAAAGGACAGGTAGGGCTTTTCTCTTTGGGGAGAAATCTGGGGATTTTTGTTCATCAAAATGTCACCATCCCAGGGCAGCTCCTCTTCTTGTGGTCGCCAAGCTGGGCAGAATTCTCTCAGTGCACAAAAACAGTGGGAAAAATTCAATTAAAGTGGGGAATTATTCAATTATCCCAAAAAAATCTTAGAGGAGGGGAGGATCAGGGGAAATCTGCATTGAGCAGGGTGTGGGGAGGAGAGGAGGCAGAGGAAATCCAGTGTGGGCAGCCAACAGCAGAGGGAAGTGCAGCACCAAAATCCAGCCCTGAAGGAGCAGCAGGGGGAAGGTTTGGGGCATTCCCTGGTGGAGCCTTCCCCCTCCCCTTGGAGTGATTCTAATCCCATTTATTTCACTCCAAATACTTCAGCAGAGGCTGCCATTTAAACCCAGGCTTAAGTTCAAAGCCATCTAAGCCCAGGTTTAAATTCAAAGTCATTTAAACCCAAGTTTAAGTTCAAAGTCATTTAAACCCAGCTTCAAGTTCAATTGGACTGCATCAAGGTGCATTTATAGTCATCCACGGTTTTTCTCCTCTCAATTCAAGAATTCCACCAGCTGCTCTTTGTCACAGTGCCACTAAAATAATCCAGGTGTCAATTCTTAATTGGAGAGTTTGGCTTTAAAAGGCCTTGGAACAAGAGACTGTTGGCCATTTTGTGCCTTGCTGCAGAACTCATGGCTGTGAGGCTGTTTTACTGATAAGAAATGATAAATAAATACCTGAGTGTGAACATGAGCTACCATCTCAAGTGCCTTCAATCCCAGAGAAACCAACAATTCCCCAGCCTGACTCATTCTCCCAGTTTAGGTTTTGGGATTTTTAGTGTGTTGTGGGCGGCAGCAAGATGGAGGGCACAGGGTTTGTGCTGGGTTTCCTCTTCTTCCTTCTTCTCCATGGGTTTGGGTGGCATTTTGTAATTGGGCAGAAAATCCACACTGGGACCAGTTATTGGGTAAAAAGGGGAAATAATCCAGGTGTCAGTTCTTAAATTGGATGGTTTAGTCTTAAAAGGCCTTGGAACAAGAGATTGTTGCCATTTTGTGCCTTGCTGCAGAACTCATGGCTGTGAGGCTGTTTTACTGATAAGAAATAATAAACACCTGAGTCCAAATACGTATTACTGCCTCAAGTGCCTTCAATCCAGACCTGACTCATTCTCCCGCTTTAGGTTTTGGGGTATTTAGAATGTTGTGGATGGAAGCAAGATGGAGGGCACAGGGTGTTGTCCTGGGTTTTTCTTCTTCCTTTTTCTTGGGTTTGGGTGGCATTTTGTAATTGGGCAGGAAAGTCCGTACTGGGATCAGTTATTGGGTAAAAAGAGGAAATAATCCAGGTATCAGCTCTTAATTGGACAGTTTAGTCTTAAAAGACTTTGGAACAAGAGACTGTTGGCCATTTTGTGCCTTGCTGCAGAACTCATGGCTGTGAGGCTGTTTTACGGATAAGAAATAATAAATAAATACCTGAGTGTGAACATGAGCTACCATCTCAAGTGCCTTCAATCCCAGAGAAACCAACAGTTCCCCAGCCTGACTCATTCTCCCAGTTGAGGTTTGGGATTTTTAGTGTGTTGTGGATGGCAGCAAGATGGAGGGCACAGGGTTTGTGCTGGGTTTTCTCTTCTTCCTTCTTCTCCATGGGTTTGGTGGCATTTTGTAATTGGGCAGAAAATCTGCACTGGGACCAGTTATTGGGTAAAAAGGGGAAATAATCCAGGTATCAGCTCTTAATTGGACAGTTTAGTCTTAAAAGACTTTGGAACAAGAAACTGTTGGCCATTTTGTGCCTTACTGCAGAACTCAGAGAAGTGAGACATTTTCACTGATAAGAAATAATAAACACCTGAGTCTGAACATGAACTACTGCCTCAAGTGCCTTCAATCCAGACCTGACTCATTCTCCCAGTTTAGGTTTTGGGATTTTTAGTGTGCTGTGGATGGCAGCAAGATGGAAGGCACAGAGTGCTGTCCTTCTTCATGCTTCTTCTTCTTGGGTTTGGTGGCATTTTGTAATTGGGCAGAAAATCCACGCTGGGGGCTCTTTGGGATCAGTTATTGGGTTAAAAGGGTGTCAGTTCTTGATTGGATGGTTTAATCTTAAAAGACCTTGGAACAAGAGATTGTTGCCATTTTGTGCCTTGCCGCAGAACTCAGAGAAGAGAGACATTTTCACTGATAAGAAATAATAAACACCTGAGTGTGAACATGAATTATCATCTCAAGTGCTTTCAATCCAGACCTAGAGGAAATAATATTTTCCTTCTATTTAAAATCACAAGGTTTCTCCCCCTGTCCAGTCCCTGTTCTAGGGGAGCCTCCTCAAGGCGTCCCTGTCAGCCCCCAGGTCCCTGCAGGGCTCGGGGCTGAGCTCAGAGGATGCAGCCCCAGGTTCCCTGGGCTGGGCTCTCTGAAATTGTTAGCATTCAAAAACACATAATCACGGGGGATTATATGTGGTGCTTTTTATTAAGAGCTCTGGGAATCGGGGTATATTCAACCCAAATCTGACTCCGACCATACATCCGAAATGATCATGTTTTATACTCTATCGTTACAGAACTTTCATGTTAATTATTAAACTTATATTGTTCTATTGTATACATTAATTTAGCCCCTCTCTGAATTTCCAACATAGTTTCTCACTATTCTTCTTATGGTTATATAATGATTACATTTAATTACTAAACAATCATCACATCTAACAATTATATAATTTATCATCCTGCTTACGCAGGTGCAGTTGATCTGGGAAAGCACAAAGCCCAACATTTTTAGATTCTATCTTTAACTTTTTCCAGGGTTCCACTATGAAAATGAGAAGAGCAGAGCGTGGAAACGCTCCCCAGGGCGAGGCAGAACGAGAAACAGATGGGCAGAGATGTGCAAACAGGAACCCTTCCCTTCCCTTGTTTGCCTCCCTCGTGTTGTTTATCCCTGAGAGTCCTAACACGGAACACAGGCAGGGAAAACAACTGCAAGGGACTCCGGGCCAGGGCTGCAGAGCTCTGACAAATTTATTTTGTTTGGGATGTCTTGAGAAAAGCATCAAGAATTACCTTGGGCCCCAGGAACAATTTCCTTGCTGGGAATACAACAAGGATACTCTGAGTAGTAAAATTAAACATATGTGCGCACTTTTGGGACTGTCTCGATCAGGAAATCTGATTTATTCTGTCTTTTTTTTTTTCTTTCTTTTTTTTTTCCAATGCAAGGTTTGTGCTAAATATTATCAATCCAGATCAGAGTTTGGACTGAGAATGTTTAATTCCCTGCAGCACTCACATAAAGGAGAGAAGCAGCTGAAATCAAAGTTCTATGGAAATTTATGCTCCAAAGGATGAATGTAGCATTTGAGGAAATGATTGCAAAGAGTTACACATGGAGCCACAGACGGGGGAATTTAATTTACACTGAGCAGCCTCTCTCTTTTAGCCACTCATCTAATGAAGATTTAAATATGAAATAAATTGCAGACACTTCCAGCAGGAGCAGGATGTTGGATGATGCTCATTCATATTGAAATTGCAGCTCGAAGTTCCTCTCCAGCTACAGAAATGCGTTTATAATGGACACACACGTACATGGGGAATAATCCTCTTCTCTAATCATTGCTGAAGTGATGTTTTCCAGATAAAAATCTTATCACAAACATTAAAAATCTGCCTCCTATGTCCCTAAGCCTGTTTGGTGATGACATTAGAAATATTTCCTTTTCAAATTTTGCTCCTTTCTGCCATGTGCTGCTTTATTATTTCTGTTCCAATGAACTTTGTGAAACTTGGCTGAGCGTTTTCACAGAAGCACTTCCAGGCTCAAATCCATTCAAAGGCTGTTCTGCACAAAGAGAGGAAAGTTAAACAGCAAAAATAACTCAGGAAAAAATGAGGAAAGACACCAAAGCATCACCCATTGATCCGAGCTGGTTCCTGCCTTTGAGATCAAATTAAATCAACCCTCGTATTATTTCAATATCCTCATATAATATTTTTATATTATTCCAAACAATTCTACAATTTCAATTCCAATTCTACAGTTTCAAAGAATCAGGATGATTTCAAATGACCACAAACACCCCATCCCCTTCCTTTCCAATATTCTGTTAAACAAAAACAATTTTTTTTTTTTTTTTCCTCTGGGGAATCCAACGAGGGCCCAGGAATGCAGCTAGAAAAAAAAAAAAAAACATAAAAAATGAAATGAAATGGAATGGAATGGAATGGAATGGAATGGAATGAAATGAAATAAAATAAAATAAAATAAAATAAAATAAAATAAAATAAAATAAAATAAGCAATTCCAAGCAAAGCAAAAGGAGATTTGCAGACTTTGCACAACCTCCACACATTTCTCTGTGTGGGGGAGCTGGGGAAATC
Source organism: Melozone crissalis (assembly GCF_028551555.1). NCBI lineage: Eukaryota > Metazoa > Chordata > Aves > Passeriformes > Passerellidae > Melozone > Melozone crissalis. The sequence continues at coordinate 265,063 of NW_026536115.1, forward strand.
CCAGCAGTTTTCTATTGTACCAAGATATTTCTTGGCTCAGTCCCCAGCAAATAAATGAGGGTGGAAACAAACTGGGTTCACACCAGGGACAGCCAGGGATCCACGAGATAACACAGCCAAAGTTCTGGATCTTTCTTGCACATGGGCTGCAAGTTGGGGCTTTTTTATTCATTAATTTATTCAACTTTTCTCCTGCTAGGAAAGGGAGAAGCCCAGCCCAGAAAAAATGGATTTTGTATCAATAAAAGTGGGTTTTATACCAATAAAAATAGTTTTTATACCAATAAAAATGGTTTTTTATACTAATAAGAGTGGCTTTTACACCAATAAAAGAGGATTTACACCAATATTTTAATTGGCCTGTGGTTTTAGCTGAATCCCACCTTGTCCCAACTCACTGCCCCAGCTGCTGGGCCAAGCAGGAGAAATTCAAATAAAGATTTTATATATAAAAAACCCAGCCCTGCCTGGTTAGGAGAGGGGAAAGCCTCACTCAGCAAAGCCCCAGCCACTCTCCATGGCTGGCTTGGGTTTTAATGACCAAAAAAGTCAAATCCTGCCCTCAACCCCAGCTCTGGGCTGAATCAGTGCCCAGCAACAAAACCCTGCCTCTCCCAGCAGAGCCAAAAAACAGCTGAAAATCTTTTAAAATTAATATATTCTTTTATTTCTCTTTTATTTCTCTTTTATTTTCTGTCCTGTCCTGCCCTGAAATATCTGAAGGCCATTTTGCCTCTTGACTTATTCCTGCTCAGATCCATAACTCTAAAAGCCCAAATGAAGGAATTGTGATGAAATTAAAATGGATTTTTTTTATTTTACAGTGGATTTTTTTTTTTATTTTAATGAGGAAAACACACTCCAAAACTGAAGGAAACCTGAGCTAGGAAAGCAAATTCTCAGTGCCCTGCTAATGGAGATTGTGGTGCTTTTTTCACCCCACACAATTCCACATCTGCAGCCAAATTTGGAGCTCCAGATCCAAAATAAAATAAGATAATAAAATAAAATAAAATAAAATAAAATAAAATAAAATAAAATAAAATCTGGAGATGGATAAAAAAAATCCCCAGTCCTGAAGCTCTGATAACTCTCCCAGAGCACAAGACCCCCAATAAAATAAAATAAAATAAAAGCTAGAGATGGATAAAAAATGCCCAGTCCTGAAGTCCTGATAACCCTCCCAGAGCCCAAAACCCAAAATAAAATAAAATAAAATAATGTAAAAGTTGGAGATGATAAAAAATCCCCAGTCCTGAAGCTCTGATGACTTTCCCAGAGCCCAAGACCCAAAATAAAATAAAATAAAATAAAATAAAATAAAATAAAATAAAATAACTTAATATGGATAAAAGAATCCCCATTCCTGAAGTTCTGATAACTCTTCCAGAGCCCAAATCTCGTGGCAAATTTTGAGATGAGGGAGAAATGGGGAAAATTCTCCTTTCCCATCCCTCTCTCCATTATCCAGCAGCTCCAGCTGTTTTTAAACCCTCTGGGGACCCAAATTTGACCCAAATTTTGCAGTTCTGAGAGGAGGGAGCACCTCGGCAATGGGAGGGAAGGAAGGGAATTTTCCCTGTGGGAATCAAGGAATAAATTCCAGCCCCACATCCAGCCCCAACAGGTAGCAGAGCTGCACAAAAAGGGGATTTATTCCCCAAGGCTGCTCTCAGGAATGTTGTTCTGCCACTTCCAGCACCCACGGCACAGAAAATGAGCTGCGGTTTGCAGTTTTTGGCTGCTCTCGACATCACAAAAAAACTCCGAAATAACAATGAAATCATCATTTCCCCTCTGGTTTGGTGCTGCTGAGGCAGCTGTTGATTTTCCTCAGCCAGAAATCAAATTTCCTTGGCACTTGGAAACTCAGGAGAATGGGGAAGAAAAAATTTAAAAATTAAAAAAGGAGGTGAGAGGGGAGGGGAAGTGCTGAGTTTAATTTTGAATTTCAATTTCTTTTTGATTCTTTAGCTGGTGTGGGCAGGGAAATCAAAAAATGAGGGTGGATTTGCCAAGGATGGATTTGGGAGAAGGGGAAAAGCAAAGGCCCTGCTCCATTCCGTGCTGCTGAGCTCTTGATTCCAGAATATTCCCATTGGTAGGGAACAAAGCATTCCCATGGCAGCACCAGGAGGGAGCATCAGGCTGGGACAAAAAAAGGTAAATTTGGCTCCAAAAAATCCTCTAAATTTGGCTCCAAAAAATCCCTAAATTTGGTTCAAAAAACCCCCTAAATTTGGCTCAAAAACCTCCCTAAATTTGGCTCAAAAAAATCCCTAAATTTGGCTCAAATTCCTCAGAAACCTGAGCTCTTCCTATGGAAATTCCCCCTCCTTGGCTTTTTAAAACTCTGTCCCCTCAATTCTGCCTTCACCCCAGGAAGAGAAATTTAAAAAAAAAATTAAAAACCCCTAAAATAATAAAAATAATAAATAAAATATAAATTATTACATATTACATATTGTATATTGCATATTATATGTTATATGTTATATGTTATATGTTTATTATATATTATATATTATATATTGTATATTATACATAATATATTGTATATTGTATATTATATATTATATATTATATATTATATATTATATATTATATATTATATATTATACATTATGTATTATATATTATATATTGTATATTATATATTATATATTACATATTACATATTTTATATTGTATATTATATTTTGTATATTATATATTACATATTGTATATTATATATGTTATATTATATATGTTATATTATATATTATATATTATATATTGTATATTATATATTACATATTGTATATTATATATGTTATATTATATAATATATATTGTATATTATATATTATATATTACATATTACATATTACATATTACATATTACATATTACATATTATATATAGCAAAATAAATAAATATAATTATAAAAAAAATAATAAAAATAATCCCCTAAAAATTCATTTTCCTGTAGGTAAAGGGATTAAAATTGGAGTTCACCCAGGAAAATTTAGGATTTCCCAGCCAAGGCTCTTGGGGCAGGAATTTGTGAATTTGTGTTCTTTTGTGGCTTTGGGCACCCAAAAGTTGTTGCCACAAACAGGAAAATGGTGAGCAGCAATAAAAGAACACAAATAGAAATATCTGGGATCAGGCCAGCAACACAAGGCCAAGTGAAAACAAAAATAAATTAAAAACCAAACCAGAAATGTTCTCTGTGAAAATCTGACAGCATTTTAAACAAACTGAATATCACAGCTTTCGCACAAGCCAAATCATTTTGTATATTTTGATTATTTCGCTGAAATTATTGTTAATTTTAGAGGCGGCAACACATTTTTCTGGGTGCTTTCCTTTTTTAAAAATTTGCCTTTCTACTTTCACTTTCTTCCCTTTCCCTATTTGATCACTGTGGCAGCTTTCATTTTCAGCGTACAATCAAAAAAAAGAAAAAACAATAAAAGGTGGGCGGCAGCTTTATTTCCAGGCACACATTTGATAGTTGAGAAAAAAACACCTTTTTTCAAAAAAAAAATAAAGTCTCCATGTAAAAAAGCCCAGCCAGGTGAAGTTAAAGTTGCAAGGACATGATTTTGGCAGGCTTGGAAAACAATTTCCAGCCAGTCTCACCTAAAAAATAAATTTATTTCTGTTCCTTTTTTGATGCAGCAGCTCACCCAACCAAACCAACCTCAATATTGCACCTTCCCTGATGTGGATTTATTTCTGTTGGAATTTATTGTGTGAATCCGTCCCAGGCAGAGGAAAGAGATTCCCATCTGGGCAGAGTCCCATAGCGAAATCTCATTTTTATTGTTATTTCCTGCCTGAGTAACTCAGCTGGAGCACAGGAGGGAGGCCCGGGGAGAGAAATGCAAACATTTCCTGCTGGCTCAGATCCCTGCACTCCCCTGGGGCATGGGGAGGTGGGATCAGGAGGAATTTGGGATTTTTATTTCTCCTCCAGGGTCTTTGTGGTGCTCCTACTGAGGCTGGGATGAGTTCGTGGGGGCCAAACCCTTCTGGGGGCTCCAAATTTGAGCACAAAAATTGTTATTAATGCCCTTAATTCTGCTCCTGTGTTAAAATGGAATAGAAAATATCATTATTAATGGCCTTAATTCTCCCCTTGAATTAAATTGGAGTGCCTGATCCTGATTTCACAGCTGAAATCCACAACTAAATTCATTTCACCTTCTGGCTTTAATAAAATCTTCACCAATTAATAGTGAGGGTAAATTGAAGAACCTGAGCAACATCAGAGGAGTTAAAAGCGATTTTAAGAGAGGAACAAGAAGCATTTTTAGTTTGGTTTTGGTTTTTGTGCTGTGTCGTTCCTGAGCTGGAATTTCCATGGAATCCTCAGTTCAAGGATGGTTTTTCCCTGTGGATAAAGAGCAGAAAATCTCCTGGCACAGGAGGAGAACAAGCAGGGAGCTGGGAAATGAATTGTTGTATTATTTTTTCCCCTTCATTGATACAACAAAATGGAAATGGGCTGTTGGTTTTCCCTAATGGGAATAATAACAACTGCACTGATAGATTTGTCATTGCCACTATTGATTTCCTTCCCCAACATAAACTATTTTTAAAAATGCCTCTTCGTGGGTTTTTATTTGCTGGCAGGGTTGGGGTTTCAGGCTGGGCTTGCAGGAGCAGGATGAGGCTGGCCTTAAAAGTGAAAGGAAAAGTGGAAAAAAAGGGAAAGTCAGGGGAAAAAAATAATAGGAAAAGGATGAGGAGGATGAATTAAATAGAATGAGGAGAAAAGCAGGAATATCTGTCCTGAGGAGTTTGGTTGGGGCCACAGAGAGGATTTCCTAAAACATGAAAGAAGAAAAAGAAGAGAGAAAGAAAAAGAGAGGGAGGGAAGTGGCGGAAGGAAGGAAGGAAGGAAGGAAGGAAGGAAGGAAGGAAGGAAGGAAGGAAGGAAGGAAGGAAGGAAGGAAGGAAGGAAGGAAGGAAGGAAGGAAGGAAGGAAGGAAGGAAGGAAGTGGCGGAAGGAAGGAAGGAAGTGGCGGAAGGAAGTGGCGGAAGGAAGTGGCGGAAGGAAGGAAGTGGCGGAAGGAAGGAAGTGGCGGAAGGAAGGAAGTGGCGGAAGGAAGTGGCGGAAGGAAGTGGCGGAAGGAAGGAAGGAAGGAAGGAAGGAAGGAAGGAAGGAAGGAAGGAAGTGGCGGAAGGAAGTGGCGGAAGGAAGTAAGGAAGTGGCGGAAGGAAGGAAGGAAGGAAGTGGCGGAAGGAAGTGGCGGAAGGAAGTGGCGGAAGGAAGGAAGGAAGGAAGTGGCGGAAGGAAGGAAGTGGCGGAAGGAAGGAAGGAAGGAAGGAAGGAAATTCTATAAAAATAAACATTATTTCTATATAAGCAAATAAATTTCTCTATCTATTTCTATATAAATAAATTTCTAGAGAAATAAATATTATTAAATAATATTTCTATATAAATACAAATATTAAATAAATACATGAACGAACAAACAAATGCAAAAACAAAAACATTACAATAAAGGCAAAGCGAACAAAAATAAACAAATAGATATTTAAATAAATGATTTCTAATAAGGGCAAAACGAACAAAAAAACCCCACCCAAAATAAATAAATAAATAAATAAATAAATAAATAAATAAACATACATAACGACCATACTAAAGGCAAAAAAAAAAACCCAAAAAAACCAAACAAAACAAAACAAAAAAAAAAAAAGAAAGAAGACCAAACCGCGCGTGCACGTGCTTTCATTTTCCTTTTTCAATATTTTTTAATTTTTTTTTTTTTTTTTTTAATTAAAGGAAACCTTCCTTTCTCCCGCCCGCTCCCGCGCATCCCCCACCCACCCTCGGCGGGGCGGGGGCAATCCCGGCTGCGCTCCCGCATCCCTCCCCTCATCCCTCCCCTCATCCCTCCCCTCATCCTTCCCCTCCCTCCCTCGCTCCCTCCCTCCGGGCCGTGGGCGGTGTCGCCGCCGCTCGGGGCCGTGCGTGGCTGTCCCCGGCGCTGTCCCCAGCCCCTGGCGTGCATGGCCGAGCGCGGGCGGCGATGGCAGCGCGCTGATGGCCCAGCTCGCCATGGCCGCCCGGGACGAGCTCTACAGCAAAGTCATCCCGCGCCGGGGCCGCCAGCACCGCGCCGGGACCATCAAACATGGCTCTTCGCTGGACATCCTGCTCTCCATGGGCTTCCCCAAAGCACGGGCGTGAGTCGCTGCCCCGCGGGGCTTTGCTGCTCTTTCCTCGCGTTTCACCGAGCGGGAGAGGCGGGGAAGCGGCGGGCGGAGCTCGGCTGCGCTGCTCCGGAGCGGAGCGGGGCCGGACGCGGGGAGGGAGAGCCGGGGAACGGGGATCGAGCTCGGGGAGAGGCGGGGATGCTGTGCCGGAGAGGGGATGAGCTCCCGGAGAGGGGGGATGCACTCCTGGAGAAGGGGGGATGCTCTCCCGAGAGGGAAATGAGCTCCCAGAGCAGGGACATGCTCTGTCGGAGAGGTGGATGAGCTCCCGGAGAGGGGATGAGCTCCCGGAGAGGGGATGAGCTCCCGGAGACGGGGATGCGCTGCTGGAGCAGGGGGGATGCTGTGCCGGAGCATAGAGATGCTCTCCCGAGAAGGAAATGAGCTCCTGGAGAGGGAGGATGTACTGCTGGAGCAGGGGGATGCTCTCCCGAGAGAGAAATGAGCTCCCAGAGCGGGGGAATGCTCGGCCGGAGAAGGGGGATGCACTCCTGGAGCAGGGGAATGCTCTGCCGGATCAAGGGGATGCTGTGCCGGAGCAAGGGGATGCTCTCCCGAGAGGGAAATGAGCTCCCGGAGCGGGTGAATGGCCTTCTGGAGCAGGGGGGATGCTCTGCCGGAGCAGGGGGATGCGCTCCTGGAGAAGGGGGGATGCTCTGCTGGAGCGTCCCGGACAGCGGGGGATGCTGTGCCGGAGCAAGGAGATGCTCTCCCAAGGGGAAATGCGCTCCTGGAGCACGGGGAAGCTCTACCGGAGCAAGGGGGTGCTGTGCCGGAGCAGGGGATGCTGTGCCGGAGCAGGGGATGCTCTCCCGAGAGGGAAATGCGCTGCCGGAGCGGAGGGATGCTCTGCCGGCAGCGGGCAGTGCTCTCCCGGATGCGCTCCCGGCCCTCCTCGGAGCAGCCAGGGAAGCGGGGAATGCTCTCCCGGCAGTGGAGGATGCGCTCCCAGAGCAGGGGGGCTGCGCTGCCGGGGCAGCGGCGCGATGCTGTCCCGGGCTGGGGGCGATACGGCCTGGGGATGCCCTCTCGGAACGGCCTGGACAGCTGGGAATGCTCTCCTGGAGCAGGGGATGCTCTCCCGGAGCAGGGGATGCTCTCCCGGAGCAGGGAATGAGCTCCCAGAGCAGGGAATGCTCTCCTGGCAGGGGGAATGCTCTCCTGGAGCAGGGGATGCTCTCCCGGAGCAGGGGATGCTCTCCCGGAGCAGGGAATGAGTTCCCAGAGCAGGGAATGCTCTCCTGGCAGGGGGGATGCTCTTCTGGAGCAGGGGATGCTCTCCTGGAGCAGGGAATGCTCTCCCGGGACAGAGGATGCTCTCCCCGAGCAGGGGATGAGCTCCCGGAGCAGGGAATGCTCTCCTGGAGCACAGGATGCTCCCCCAGGACAAAGGATGCTCTCCTGGACCATGGGATGCTCTCCTGGAGCTGGGAATGCTCTCCTCGACCAGGGGATGCTCTCCCGGAACAAAGGATGCTTTCCCAGAGCAGGAGATGCTCTCCTGGAGCAGAGGATGCTCTCCCAGAGCTGGGAATGCTCTCCCTGAGCAGGGAATGCTGTCCCGGAGCAGGAGATGCTCTCCCGGGGCCCGGAGATGCTGTAGGACCCTCGGGATGCTCCCCTCACCTCCTCCGGCCGGGCAGGAGCCCCGGGCACTCCGGGTCCCTGTCCCGAAGTTTGGGGTGGCCAGGGAGGCACCAGAAGTTTTTGCCGCCCAAACTGAAATTGCTTTAGCTCGGACACCCGGGGGATTCGCTTTAAGCCGTGTACAAATCACCCTAAAAACAGCGGAGCGACAGAAGCAGATTTCCATCCCTAGCCCGGAGCGGTTCGGTTTATCTTGCCCAATTCACGCCCTGTGTGTGCTTAGGCTTTAAATTAATCAGGCAGCAAGGTAATGACACCTTAATGAGGGAACAGCGGCTGCTGAGGTGGGACTGCTGCTTTGGGATGCAAATGAAACCGGTGGGGATCGGGATCCTTGAGCTCCCTGAGTTTTCAGTTTGGGGATCGGGATCCTTGAGCTCCCTGAGTTTTCAGTTTGGGGATCGGGATCCTTGAGCTCCCTGAGTTCTCAGTTTGGGGATCGGGATCCTTGAGCTCCCTGAGTTCTCAGTTTGGGGATCGGGATCCTTGAGCTCCCTGAGTTTTCAGTTTGTTGTTGATTCCCATCAGAACTCCGGCGTTTTGCAGCTTCCCTTGTCACAGTTTGTTTTTATTTTAATATATATATAAATATAGACAGGCACATGCAGTTTGAGGGCATATGTTCCTGGTGGATTCGTGGGATTGCGTGGATCCACCAGCACATGCAGGAAATCTTATTTTTATTTTTTGGTTTTTTTGCTGCTTTGCACTCCTTCTGGCTGTCAGTTATCTACTGAGACCAGCACACAGCTTTCAGACACACTGAATGCAAATGAAGAGCAGGGCAGAGCGGTGACTTCATGCTTGGAAGAAAAGATGGTTGGGAAAAAAAAAAGATGTGTATCTTTCAGTGGAGCTGGGATTTAAAAATAAAACAGCTTGATCCTATGAATGAAAGCGGTTCTTACCTGCACAACAGTGCCATCAAGGCTGCCAGGCAGCCCTGCTCCTACCTGACTCAGGAGCTGTGTCTGTGGGCCACATTCCTGCCCAGAAAGCTCTGGCATTTGTTAAAATGAACTCATTGTTTCATCACGCAAAGCAGAGGAGGTTAAACACAGGCATCAAGCCAGAAAAATGGACAAAATACCCCTAAATACAAAAAGTACTTATTGGAAGTACAATCAGACAGATGGGTAAAGCTGTATTGAGTTCAGGATAACTCTGTGTGACAATTCTGCAGAGCAGAGAAGGTTAAACACAGGGAGCAAGCCAGGAAAATGGGCAAAATATCCCTAAATACAAACTGGAAGTACAATCAGGCAGGTGGGTAAAGCTGTATTGATACTGAGTTCAGGATAACCCTGTGAGACAACTCAGCAGAGAAGGTTAAATAGAGGGAGCAAGCCAGAAAAAATGGGCAAAATATCCTTAAATTAAAAAAAAAAAAAAAAAAATGCAGCCAGGCAGGTGGGGAAAGCTGTATTGAGTTCAGGATAACTCTGTGAGACAACTCAGCAGAGCAGAGAAGGTTAAACAGAGGGAGCAAGCCAGGAAAATGGACAAAATATCCCTAAATGCACAAAAAAGCAGCCAGGCAGGTGGGTAAAGCTGCCTTGAGCTCAGGGTAACCCTGTGTGACAGCTCAGCTCTCTGCTGGGACAGGCACCACTCAGCCCATCCGAAGGAGCAGTGAGCCACAAATAATTCATCACTAAAATTCAGGCAAAAAGCAAAAGGAAAATAAACCCATTAAAATCCAAAGTGGTGCCACCAAGGGTAGGATGAGGATGGAGCACAGGTTTGGGAGCTTGAGAGGGAGGAGTGCACGGCAAAAGGACAATTCCTAAAGGCCCAGAGAATGGTTTTTAACTCTCAGCATTTCTCTGGATGTGGGAATGAGAATACCAAGATGCCAGGGACATAAAATCATCATCTCCCACCAGAAAGGGTAAGGAGATTAAAAACAAAAATCATCATCTTCATACGGAGAGGGTAAGGGGAATTAACCTTAAAGCCCTTGTGAGTTTCCCCCCAAAATCTCCCACCTGTGTTTGCTGCCCCAAAACCACAGCTCCAACAGGGAATTCAGGGAGAATGGAATTCAGTGAGATGGGGATTCAGTGAGATGGGAATTCAGTGAAATTGGGATTTCAGTGAAATGGGAATTCAGTGAGATGGGGATTCAGTGAAATTGGGATTTCAGTGAAATGGGAATTCAGTGAGATGGGGATTCAGTGAGATGGGATTTCAGTGAAATGGGAATTCACAGAAATGGGATTTCTGTAAAATGGGATTTCAGTGAAATTGGGAATTCAGTGAAATTGGGAATTCAGTGAGAATGGAATTCAGTGAGATGGGAATTCAGTGAAATTAGGATTTCAGCTCTGTGCACACAAACACGAGCCAGGCTGGTACTTAAAAAGTGGTGACCATCTGTTTGGGTGGCTTATGCAAAACAAACCCCCAAGTTGTCAGACAAGTCTGTCAGGCATGTCACCAAACACCATCGCTGCCTCCTGGCTCTGCTGCAGCTGGGGGCACTCGGTGGGGACAGACAGGGGCAGCTCAGGCAGGGCCACAGGCTGAGCTGAAATCTGCATTTCCAGGGTGAGCTCCTGGGCAGGGCTCACAGGGCCTGGCTTCACCCTGTAGGTGCTAAAATAATCAAAGGTGAAAGGCTAAATGTGATTTCTGAGTGTTGCTGGTGGCTCAGGTAAGGCAGAAATTGTTAAAATAATCAAAGGTGAAAGGCTATATGTGATTTCCAAATGTTGCTGGTGGCTCAGGTAAGGCAGAAATTGTTAAAATAATCAAAGGTGAAAAGCTAAATGTGATTTCCGAGTGTTGCTGATAGTTCAGGTAAGGCAGAAATTGTTGAAATACTGGAAGGTGAAAATGTGATTTCCAAAATATGATCTCCAAGTATTGCTGGTGGCTCAGGTAAGGCAGAAATTGTTAAAATAATCCAAGGTGAAAGGCTAAATGTGATTTCCAAATGTTGCTGGTGGCTCAGGTAAGGCAGAAACTGGGCTGAGGCAGGCAAGACCAAGAGAGGATGTCAGGTGGCGATGCCAAACTGCAAAAGGTTCTGTAAAAATCCTTTATTTGTCCATCCCACGGGTGGTTTATGGGGCTCTGGGGTGAAGGCCCCTCAGAGGACGTGTCCATCCTCTCTGAGCTGTGACTGTAATTAATGGCTCTGCACCGATCCAGGGTCCCCCAGCTCACACTGAGACCCTTGGGGTTTTCCCTGTTCTCCTCTCTGAGGAGTTTTTGGGCACAGCTCTGTCTGTTTTCCTCCTTCCCAGCACCAGCTGCAGCTCAGGGCTCCTCTGAGTCACAGGGTGAAGCTCAAACCGCTTCTGGAATGTTCTACTGGGCACCTGCAGCGTGCCATCCCTCTGAACCAGCACCAGGAGCTGCTGCTCTGCCCTGCTGCCAGCACACTGCCATTATCATCATTATCATTATTTTATTTTATTTTGCAATTAGCCCATTAGATTACGTACTGTCTGGCGTCCCTACCCCCAGGAGTTTCTGGTTGAAGCAGACAAGGAAGGCAAAGGTGAGGTTAAAATTCCCACTTTGCAATTTGGGCACCAAGAAAAACATTTTACCCTTGCTGACACAATCAAACCCCCAGTGCTCCAATGCGCTAAACACAACAGGAGGATTCTTCCAGAAAGAGATTTCGTACAAATAATATTTCCCAGTCGCCCTAAAATATTATTTATCATCTTGTTATGAATTTCCCATCAGTGGTTCCACCTAATTGTCATCCAGTCTGCCTGCCAGCACCTCTCACTGTTGTTTGTAATCCCCGAATAACCCTGAGAGCAGAGAGAAGAAAAGCACAAAGTAATTTACAGGCCATCGAAACCACAGGGGATCACTTACAACCCCTATGCCTGTAGAAGCAATTAAAAAAAATCCATAATGTGTTTATAAAAGGTTAAAATTGGAAAAAAATAGAGATGGACTGCATTTTCATTCAGAATGGAAGGAGACCTTTGGCCAAACTTGAATTACTGAAACTTATTTCAATAAGTTTCAGTCATTCTGCATGGTGCAGAAATCAATGTGGCTCCAGAATCTGCAAGTTTTAAAAGTTCCATGTCAGCCTTTGAACTCCTCCAAAACATCCTCAAAATTGGTTAAAATTTTAGCATGAGGAAAAAGAATTAATCCTGCTTTTTTTGGTTTTAATTCTGGGTTCACAGAATGGGTATAGAAATGGATATAATGCATGGATATATAAATGTAATTTACAGGCCATCGAAACCACAGGGTATCACTTACAACCCCTATGCCTGTAGAAGCAATTAAAAAAAAATCCATAATGTGTCTATAAAAGGCTAAAATTGAAAAAAAATAGAGATGGACTGCATTTTCATTCAGAATGGAAGGAGACCTTTGACCAAACTTGAATTATTGAAACTTATTCATCCTGCATGGTGCAGAATTCAATGTGGCTCCAGAATCTGCAAGTTTTCAAAGTTCCATTTCAGCCTTTAAATTCCTCCAAAAATCCTCAAAACCAGTTAAAATTCTAGCATGAGGAAAAAGAATTAATCTTGCTTTTTTTCATGTAACTCTGGGTCACAGGATGGATATAATGCATGGATATATAAATGGATAAAATTCAAGATGTTCCAGCTGCTGCACACAGCTCTGAGATGCTGTTTCAGAAGAGATCCAGGCCTAAGAAAATGAAGATAATTCCCTGGTCCATTACTCAGGCTGGGTAAATCACTGCCCACAACACTTAAATTAGAGATAATTTGCTTTTCCTGTCTCTGATAAGCAGAAGAGATGACACAGGTGGCAAAGCTTTCCCAAACTAAATCTTCCTTCCCCTGATGTGGGCCTGGAAAAGGGTTTAACTCTGTGTCCATGAGGAGGAGATAATTCCCCTGGGCCTGGGCAAAACCGGGATTTGCCTTCTCAGGAAGGAGGAGAATTTACAAGCATTAAAGGTTTCATTCTTGCTGAAGAAACAAAGCTCAGTTCTCTGGTGTTTGGGAAGGGATTTTAGCCTGCTAAGACATGTTTTGCTTGGTAACAGACTTAGCAACATCACAGGATTTCAGCACAGCAAGGCTGGAGCTGGATTTGGGAAATGATTGTGTGAAGTGCTCAAAATTTTCAATTTTCAAGTGGTTTCCTTCCCTTCCCAGCTTTGCCTTCAGGGTGTTTGTTTGCTGCAAATATTCCTGGCTGAAATTCATCCTGTGCAAAAATCCAGCCCAAAACCCAGGCCCCACCTGAGCCCAAGCATTTGAAGGATTTTCCTGATTCCCAGGATTTTTTCTAGGAAACAAATGTGAAGGATTTTCCTGGGAAACAAAATTTAAATGATTTTCCTGATTCCCAGGATTTTTCCTGGGAAATAAATGTGAAAGATTTTCCTGATTCCCAGGATTTTACTGGGAAACAAAGGTGAAGGATTTTCCTGGGAAACAAATTTGAAGGATTTATTATTTATTATTTTATTATCTATATTATATTAAAGATTACAATACTAAACTATACTAAAGAATACAGAAAGGATACTTGCAGAAGGTTAAAAAATAATAATGAAAACTCGTGACTCTCTTCAGAGCGTGACACAGCTCGGCCATAATTGGCCAAAAAGTCAAAGCAATTCACATGAAACCAATGAAACAATCACCAGCTGGGTAAACAATCTCCCAACACATTCCAAAGCAGCAAAACACAGGAGAAGCAAATCAATAATTATTGTTTTCATTTTTCTCTGAGGCTTCTCAGCTTCCCTGGAGAAAATCCCGGGCAAAGGAATTTTTCAGAAAATGTGACGGTTCTGGGAGGTCACTTGCACAAGTGACTCAGCTCTGTGCCCATGTGGGGGTTTAGGGGATGGGGCTGGAGCAGTCTGAGCTGCTCTGGGTTGTGTTCTGCAGTTCCTGGGCCAGCCCTGAGGCCTCAGGACTGTTCTGTCCCTCTGTGCTGGAGGGGATCCAGCGGGTCTGCAGGACAGGGACAGGGAGATGAGGCAGCAGCTGCCAGGGAGGTGCTCTGGGGGAGCTGCGCAAACATTTGGGACTCAGTCCGTGGCTGCTCTGCACATGGATTTTATTATTTTTTTTTCCATTGGCTTTACTGCAGTTTCTGCTGTGGGACTGAGGTGATTCCTGCAGGATTCAGGTTGTTCTGGGCCAGTGGCTGCAGACTGTTTGGGGTGGGGGGATCTCCATGAGACAGAGTAACTCTGTGTCCATGAAGAGGCTCCAGAATCTGGAGGATTCCTTACTTTGGAGGAATTCCTTACTTTGGAGATCCAGAGTGATAAACCTGGAGGGCTTTATCCACAGAGGGCTCTTTATTTCCACTGTATAATCTGAAAACTGAGGCGCAGAGAAGCTCAGAAATCAAACCCACAGTTAGGCTGAGACTTGCACCTGAACCTGTGGAGTTTCAGTCCATTCATGACAAGACTTAGCACAGAAACTCTTTCCATGACATGGTACAACGTTATCAGAAGAAGGGAAACCTCTTATCAGAGTCAAAGGAGACATTTCTGTGATAAGACCTCACTGGAAAATGATAACGGCAGCAGCAGGGCTTGGTGTCACCTCCTCAGTGATTCAGGATGCTGGACACAGAAGTGCCATTAATCAAAGGGACACAGAGCTGCCATTAATCAAAGCTGATGGCTGGGAGCCCTGGAACAATCTGATATTTGGGGCTGATATCCACAGGGAAAATGTTTAAGGACAGAGCACCCCTGTGTGACCATGTTCACAGGGGTCTGAGGATGAGGGAAGAGATGAGGATCTGACTCCATGTTTCAGAAGGCTTGATTTATTATTTTATTATATGTATTACATTAAATATATATAAATATTATATAAATATTATATATATTACATTAGATATTATTATATTATATATAATTTATATAATATAATATTTATTATTATATTATATTATATTTATTTTATTATATATTGTTTATTATTATAAATATTATATGTATTAAATATATATAAAATATATATATTGTATTAAAACTATACTAAAAGAATAGAAGAAAGGATTTCATCAGAAGGCTGGCTAAGAATAGAATAGGAAAGAACGATAACAAAGGTTTGTGGCTCGGACTCTCTGCCCAAGCCAGCTGACTGTAATTGGCCATTAATTAGAAACATCCACATGAGACCAATCCCAGATGCACCTGTTGCATTCCACAGCAGCAGATAACCATTGTTTACATTTTGTTCCTGAGGCCTCCCAGCTTCTCAGGAGGAAAAAACCCGAAGGAAAGGATTTTCCATAAAAGATGTCTGTGACAGCCCTGCACAGAGATTGCTCAGCCAAGGTCAGGGAGTGCCTGCAGGACTTGCTGGCCCACAGAATGAGCTCGTGGGTGTGTTCAGGAGGAAAACAAAAAGCAAACAAAAAGCGAACTCCTCTGTGGTGCCTGCACACCCCGCACTGCACGGGGACCCCGTGTTGGGGTGTTGGAGCAGCACCACCATGTGCAGAGAGGCCCTGGCTCAGCCAGCATTCCCTGCATTGCTGAGTTCTGCTTTCCAAGCCTCCCTGACTTTGGCAAACGCTGACAGAGATGTCAGAGAGTTTCCTGCTCCCTGAGCACTTGGTTTGTTTGGGTATTAAAATTACATGGTGACAAGAAAACATTTCCCTGGGCTTCCGTCCCTCTGATGATTTCCTTGTCTCGGAGCCAAGGTCCTGAACTCGATCCTGCCCTCTGCTCCAGGAAGGAGCTCGGAAAGGGCAGCCCAGACCTCACATGTCACTGAGGGAGCCTGAAAAATGGCTGTGAGCCTGCTGGGCCAAAGCCCCAGGCAGTTTAAAACCTGATCCTTAGCATGCAATTCCCTTTCAAGCTCCCTATCAGCTTGCAGGGATGCAGATATCAGTGTTATCTTTTTTTCATCCCTTTTTCTTTCTCTTCACCTATCTCCAGACCTGATAGCAGCTGTCAGGAGCCAGCTCAAATTTACTGGTGAGATTCTCAAGACCAAGAGGGGCAGGGCGAAGTCCTGGATTTCAGGTCGGGGATTTCAGATATCCAGCATGTTTGAATGGAGCTTTGTTGGCATTAAATGCTGATTTTCCTTCCCCCTTGGGCAGTGTAAAGCCCTCGGGAAGTTCATCCCTGGATTATTGGTGCCACTTTCCTATGGAGCAGCCTGTGCTCAGAGGGTGCTGCAGGGCCCTGAGAGTGGCAGAAATAAGAGAGGAATTCCATTGTTTGAAAGAGGAAAGGAAAGGAAAGGAAAGGAAAGGAAAGGAAAGGAAAGGAAAGGAAAGGAAAGGAAAGGAAAGGAAAGGAAAGGAAAGGAAAGGAAAAGAAAAAGAAAGGAAAAGAAAAAGAAAGGAAAGGAGAGAGAAAGAGAGAAAGAGAGAGAGAAAGAGAGAAAGAGAGAGAGAGAGAAAGAAAGAAAGAAAGAAAGAAAGAAAGAAAGAAAGAAAAAGAAAGAAAGAAAGAAAGAAAGAAAGAAAGATTGATTGTAAAAACCCCTAGAACCATGGTGCTTTTAAATATCAACTGCTAACCCTGCTGGCTCCTGAGGACACTTTTGTGTTTTTAAGTCACTTTTTAAAGTGAATTTGGGCTCTCAGAGTTGAAAACATCGCCCTGGGTTTTAACTAAGAGCTCATCGTGGATGCACAGCATGTGCCGTGCAACTGCAGGAAGAATAGAGACATCCGTGTGTGTGTCTGTGTGCACCAGCCTAATTATCCCCAACAAGCAGAGTCATCAAAGGAGCTGTGCCTCAGCAGCTGACAGAGATTTGGATCCCAGCTCCAAGGCTCTCTGCAGCCTTTGTGCTCCACAATGGGCCCCACTGCCACGCCAGGGCTCCCTCAGCCTGCGGCTGCCTCAGCTTTGGGATTGTCTATTTTCCAAATTCTGCTCTGCTTCACTGGGTGGGTCTGGGTTCACATCAGGGGATGGTGAGCTCTGTGCACAGAGCAGGGAGACAAAACAATTCCTGCTCCAGCTGGGCACCAAGGACAAATGATCCCAATCTCAGCCCAGGAGCACAAACACCGTGGGCTGGAGAGAGAAAAACGAGCAGGGTGGGACTGCAGGGGCTAAAGCTGGAATGGGACAATGAACTGCAAGGTGCAAATGGAGCAGAACTGATCCCAGGGAGAGACCCCGGGAGCGCTTGTGCATTTTGGGGCCATTTTGGTTCATCTTGGGTTCATTTTGGGACCATCTTGGGTTCGTCTTGGTGCATTTTGGGACCATTTTGGTTCATTTTGGGCGCAGCCCTGGCTGGGCTCTTGTGCTGCCCAAGGTGGATCCATGGAGGCCTTTTAATAAATCCCTGCTTTATTCTTTAGCTCTGCCCAGCCTCTGCTCTAGGGCAGCCTGCACAAGCCCCTCTAGAAACACAGGAAAAGGAAAAGGAGAAGGAAAAGGAAAAGGAAAAGGAAAAGGAAAAGGAAAAGGAAAAAAAGAAAAAGATTCCTGGGTGTTTTTCTGTCCCCACCACATTCTGTGCTGCCTGGTGGTGCACAAAGGCTGAGGCTGGGCTTCAGAAACATGGGGGGAAAATAAAAACAGTGAGAAATTGAGGGAATTGCTGGAATTGCCATAACAAAGCAGTTGACAGGTTGCAGAAACAATGTTTGAGACCCCTTGGACCTCCTGTCTGTGTTCGTCCGGTGCTGTCCCTTCAGACCCACTCTGAACATTTCTCCTGAAGTTTAGCAAGTCCCGGCAGCCAAAGGTGGGGCTTGAGGTGCTCCTGAACCCACAGCTCATGGTACAGAGCTAAGAGACACCAACCTCACACACCTGGGAGCAGGAGTGCTCCTCCATTCCCTAGGAAGCCTCAGAATTCCCATTTCCCACAGAGATTCCCAAAAAACAGAGTTGCATGTGCAGGTATGACAATAATCTGCTAGGTGTGGTCAGGATCGGAATAAAATTTAAACCAGTGATTATAAACTGAGCCTGGAATGAGGGAGGGGAGATGGGTTTGATGTCTGTGCATTCCCCAGACACCAAATCTGTGCCCTTGGGGCTGAAATCTGGCACTGGCAGCTCCTGGCAGGCCAGTCCCTGTCACAGACATCTTTTATGAAAAATCCTTTCCTTAGGATTTTTCCTCCTGAGAAGCTGGGAGGCCTCAGGGACAAAATTTAACCAATGATTATCTGCTGTTGTGGAATGCAACGGGTGCATCTGTGATTGGTCTCATGTGGTTGTTTCTAATTAATGGCCAATCACAGTCAGCTGGCTCGGACAGAGAGCCTGAGCCACAAACCTTTGTTATCATTCTTTCTTTTTCTATTCTTAGCCAGCCTTCTGGTGAAATCCTTTCTTCTATTCTTTGAGTATAGTTTTAATGTAATATATATCATAAAATAATAAATCAAGCCTTCTGAAACATGGAGTCAGATCCTCGTCTCTTCCCTCACCCTCTGACCCCTGTGAGTGCCGTCACACGGTCCCTGCCAGCAGAACACCTTGGGGATGCTGCTGGAAGGCTGGGGCTGAGCAAACCTTGGGATGTCTGCTAAACCCAGAGACTGGGAACTCTGACAGACACCCACGGCCTGGCAGGGAAAGAGGTTTGAACTGTGTTTCACTCCCACCCAGCACCCCTGGCAATCCCAAACAGGGCAAGTGCCACTTTTCACCCTTGCATGGAGCTCTGGTGATGCTCTGCTCCCCATGACTGTGCAGAATTAATCACTTGGGGCTGCTGACTGTGACATCACTGGCTGGGGGTGTTTGAGGGAGATTTCTCATCCCCTGATGTGTAAAAATGACAATTTTCCTTCCCCTGTGCTCAATGAAACCCAGCGAGTTCTTCCACGAGTCAGTGGGATGAGTACACTCTGGAATGGCTGAGACCAAGATGCCCAAACATTTCCAGGCACTAAATGGCACTGGGCAGACCTGAAACAGATGAGGTGGTGCTGTTTTCCCTCTGAGCTGTTCCCCATTTCACCCCTTTTTTGAACTTTCATGATGCAAATTTCAACCTGAGGTGAAACCCCCGCGATCACGTCCCCCCTGTGAGCAGAAATCTGATTTTTATGTGGCATAAGGAGGGAAGGTAAACATCCTCCCTGCTCCAGGAGCTGACACTGAAAGGAGCCAGAAAAAACCTGGAGGGGAGGATGAGGAGAAGGAAGGGAGAAATCCCAGCACTGCCTCCAAAATCCCTGTTTTCACAGTGATTTAGACTGCTGGGTAAATCCACAGCTGCATGAAGAACAACAACTCCCAGATAAACACATACCCATTTTCCAGACAAATAAATGCAGCTTGAGACAATCCATGGAGGCTCCTGATGCCAGAGAGGGCGCCTGAATTAACATTTGCCATCCACAAAGGGCTGTCCAGAGCTGCAGCTCTGAGCGGTGTCAATGATGTCCTGCTCCCTTCTCCCACAATTTTATTGGATTTCTGCCTCACAATCGATGAGAGGAGCTGCCAAGCCCCAGGAAGTGTCAGCTCACAATTTATCAGGCAGGATAAGCCAGCTCCATTCAGAGAAATCAGCTAACCCAGATTTGGGGCTGCTTCTTACTCACATGGGCAGCGGGAGCAAGCCTGGCAGCAAACGGAGTTTACAGCTGCACCTTAAAAATCACATTTCTGTTGCTTTTGCATAGCTGTGTCATAAATGCATTCATTTCTGAGGGGCAAAGCCTTCCAGGAGTGTAAATCAGCCTGGCAGCGTTTCCTTTGTTGGAGCAATAATAACACCCAGCAGCTGAGCATCTTCCCCAGAAATAACCCAACTTTCTTTCCTTTGAGAAATGGGGATTTTGTACCACTCAGGGAGTGCAGAAAAGACTGGGCACAAAAAGAGTCAGCACCAAAGGGAAAATACAAACCTCAGGTGTTTCACAGCACATTTATGTGTTGGGGAAATGGAGGATTTTATAAATAATGACTCCAGATTCCTGCTTGGAGCTGGGGCACAGAATCCTGCTTTTCCAGGGACAGAATCCTGCTTTTCCATGCTCATAATCCTGCTTCTCCAAGGACATAATCCTGCTTTTCCACGCACATAACCCTGCTTTTCCAAGCTCATAATCCTGCTTTTCCAGGCACAAAATTCTCCTTTTCCGGGGACATAATCCTGCTTTTCCTCGCACATAATCCTGCTTTTCCAGGCTCATAATCCTGCTTTTCCAAGGACATAATTCTGCTTTTCCAGGATCATCATCCTGCTTTTCCACGCACACATTCCTGCTTTTCTAGGCTCATAATCCTGCTTTTCCTGGCATATCATCCTGCTTTTCCAAGGACATAATCCTGCTTTTCCATGCACATAACCCTGCTTTTCCAGGCTCATAATCCTGCTTTTCCAGGCACACATGCCTGCTTTTCTAGGCTCGTCATCCTGCTTTTCCACACACATAATCCTGCTTTTCCAGGCTCATAAACCTGCTTTTCCAAGGACATAATTCTGCTTTTCCAGGCTCATCATCCTGCTTTTCCAGGCACACATTCCTGCTTTTCCAAGGACATAATCTTGCTTTTCCAAGGACATAATTTTAAAGTGTTGCTCAGATTTGGTGAAAAGAGTGTGATTTGCAGGGGGGAAAATACCTGCTCCCCCCTGGTATTGCCTGTTTTCCCCCTGAGGTAAAATTCTCAATCTGCAAGGGAAGGTCAGCCTTTATGAGGATTCTTAATTTCATCACCCAGCTTCCCAGAGAAGCTATCACAGGGAGGATTTAACTCCCTACAAACATCCTGATTTGGGGGATCAATGCATTTTTCCCATCTTCCTGCCCCAAACTTGCTCACAGGGAGGATTTAACTCCCTGATTTTGGGGATCAATGTATTTTTCCCATCTTCCTCTGATTCTTGCCCCAAAGCTGCTCACAGAGAGGATTTAACTCCCTACAAACTCCCTGATTTTGGGGATCAATGCATCTCTCCCATCTTCCTTCCCCAAAGCTACTCACAGACAGGATTTATCTCCCTACAAACTCCCTGATTTTGAGGATCAATGTATTTTTCCCATTTTCCTGCCCCAAAGCTGCTCGCAGAGAGGATTTAGCTCCCTACAAACCCCCTGATTTTGGGGATCAATGCATCTTCCCCATCTTCCCCATCCTTCTTCCCCAAAGCTGCTCACAGAGAGGATTTAACTCCCTACAAACCCCCTGATTTTGAGGATCAATGCATTTTTCCCATTTTTCTGCCCCTAAGCAGCTCCCAGAGAGGATTTAACTCCCTATAAACTCCTTGATTTTAGAGATCATTGCATCTTTCCCATCTTCCTGCCCCAAAGCAGCTCATCCTCACTGAGATCAGAGCGCTTCCAGCCCCTGGGAATTCCTGGGGACGGGATGATGTGCTGGAAATGCAGACTCTGCCTGGGATTCAGCTGAACTCATGCATTCCTGCTGGAATCTGCCAGCTTTTCTGGCACTTTCTGGATTTACAGGAGTTTCTGGCACAGCCTGTGGCTCCTCTGGAAGTGCCTCCCACGTGGAGGAATTTTCTCCTCGCCCTGGCTGTGTCCTGCCAGGTTTCTGCTGTGACTCAGCCTGACCAAGGGCACAGGCACTGCTGAGATCCTTTTCCATCTCCTCCTGGGCAGCCCCAGGGAGCAGCTGCTGATTCCTTTGCTCCTTCTGGGTGTTCAGAGAGCCCCATCTGCTGCAAAGGGAACGTTCAAAGGGCAGGGCCGAGGCTGCCCAGAGAAAATGTGACAGCAGGAGGGGGGGAAATGAGGAATTTTTCACAGAAAGCCCCAAAGAGCCTGAGGGAGGCTGGCAGGGCTGGGTTTGGCAGTAAATTCTGGGATCACAAAGCACGGGGACAGGATTGCCATGTCTTAATATTTCCTCCTTCTTCTCACCCCCACCAATCTCCATGACAAATGCTGATCAAATCCCCCTGGAGCTGCTGCTCCTCCAAGCAGAGGAGTTTTGCTGAGGTGCCATGGGATTTCCCTGTATGACAGCTCAGGAATTTTACAGAATTGCTGTCAGCAGCTTGTTCTGGGGGAGAAGGATGGCAGAGATGTCACCTCAGCCCCTCCTCACTGCCAGGGGGGCTGTGCAGGGGTCTTGGTTTGGAAAGACAGGAGTCTGCTAAGGAAGGCAGGAGCCTCCCCTGAAATGGAGAATGTGAACCCTTCCCACCCCTCCGAATTGCTATAAATTTTAAATTAAGGGGCTCTCAGGCAAAAATATGGGAGCAGGAATAACAGTTCTGTAATAGGGAAGAAAATAAAAAGATAAAATAAACAATGCAGTGCACTAGAACAACACTGCCAGAGTCAGAACCCAACCTGACACCCTGTGGGTCAGGCTGTTGGCAGCAGTCCCATTGGAATTGTGGCTCAGCCCTCCTGCAGTGTCAGGGCTGGTTCTGCTGGAGCAGGGATCCTGGAGAAAGGTGCAGTCTCTGCCTCTGAAGATCCAGGGGAAGAGGCAGCTGCTGTTCCTCTGGGGAATCCCGTGGAGAAGCCGTGCTGGTGTTCCAGAATCTCCAGATTATATCCGGGTAGGAATGCTTGGCTGGTGTTCCAGAATCTCCAGATTATATCCGGGTAGGAATGCTTGGCTCCTCCCTCTACCAGGAATAGGACACACAGAGCAGGGACAGCCTGGTGCCACCTCTGCCAGGGTCAGGGACACAAAACAAGGCCAGCCTGGTGCCACCCTGCCAGGGACACAGAGCAGGGACAGTGGAGAAGCCGTGCTGGTGTTCCAGAATCTCCAGATTTTATCCAGGCAGGAATGCTTGGCTGGTGTTCCAGAATCTCCAGATTATATCCAGGCAGGAATGCTTGGCTCCTCCCTCTGGGCTCACATCTCCCAATGGGATGCTGTAGTTCTTATCAGCCATGCAGGGACATTCAATAGCTGTTATCAGCAGATGTCCCCCAGAGGGAGGAGTCATTGTGGTCACTCAGAGAGAGAGATAAGGCAAACTGCCCACTTGACAAAGATAATCTGCTTTACAGATGATAACAGAACACATCTTGCATTGCAATCTGGAACAGCAGGGTGGGGAGGGATGAGAGCAGGGAGTGCAGAGCACCCAACCCAAACCCAGCACCCAAAACCCTCTCATACCTCTGTGGGAGTGGGGAGGACACTCACAGGGCTGTTTTATCCCTTCTGACAGCAAAAAGTCACTTGAAAACCTTCTCAGATCTCACAGGAAGCTGAAATGAGCAACTCAACTGAGCCACCAGAGCAGAAAAAACATCTTGCCTGGTTCCTGGAGCCAGAGACAGCTCCAAGTGCAGGGGGCTGCCTTCTCTTGGCTTCAGGAGGGCAGTAACTCCCTGACTCATGGGTGTTCTGGAGGATAAATCCATCAAAGATGTGAGCTGTGACAGGGATGGGGCACAGGAGTTGTGTGTGGACCACAAAAAGGGCAGGATTCCCCAAAAAGGGCAGAACTCCACAAAAAGGGCAGAAACCCACAAAAAGGACAAGATTCCCCCTTGGATCACCAAAAACCAAAAAAAAAAAAAAAATCCCCTAAAAATTTAACTTAGCAGTATATGGGAGGAAGTTGTGTTGCTGGGGTTTGGGTTTACTCAGTGAAAGGAACTAAAAAATTCTGAAATCTGAGGGCTTTGCTGTGTCTGGAAGCCAGGGCCTCTGTGCAAGTGCAGGAGGGATGAGCTGAAGCCAGCAGCCACTCTGGAAGCCTTGGCTGAGGGATGCTCAGTGTCTCTGCACATTAAGCACCTCCCTGAGCACAAAAGCATTTTAAGGTTTTTGCCTGAGGACACAAAGAGAGGCTCTGGCAGCACTGGGTGGTTTGGATTTGCCATCAGGCCATAAATAACCCCAAAATGTGCTCTTAGGT
The DNA here is from genome assembly GCF_028551555.1 of Melozone crissalis. NCBI lineage: Eukaryota > Metazoa > Chordata > Aves > Passeriformes > Passerellidae > Melozone > Melozone crissalis. The sequence continues at coordinate 288,689 of NW_026536115.1, forward strand.
GGAAATTAGCTGCTGTTCCAGGCATCCACCTCAACCCTCCACCCACTGGATATTATTTCAGTTCTGCTGCAGCACATCCCCAAACCTTGCAGGACTTTTGATGTGACTTTCATTTCGGTAATAAACATGAAATTTTGTGGTTTTTCGGGCTGGATGTAAGTGATGGTGAGGAAGCAATCCTTTTTCCATGCTGCTTTATCTTCCCCTTGCTTGCAGCACATTAGCTCTGAGTGTCAGGAGCACGCCGGGAGTTTATTTGTGGAATATCTCTCTAATCACTGAAGGATCTGAAGCAGCTGAACAATTTAGATGAGCTTACGAAAACGGGATTGAGTGTTGTGATTAGATAATTGTCCCTTTGCTTCAAGGTGTGAGTCAAAGCAGAGACAAGTTCTTGGTTGCAATGAAAATTCCTGAAAATTGTGACTTTTGTGGTGGTGGTGGTGGTAAAACAAGCAGAGAATATCGGCAGCATCCCAGCCAGGTTTGGGAGCTGCTGAGGGATGGTTAAGGGAAAAATATTCCTGTCATTTTTGCAGTTTGGGGCAAAGTCTTCGAGGTGTGAGTCAAAGCAGAGACAACTTTTTGCAATGAAAATTCCTGAAGACTGTGGCTTTTTGGTGGTGATGATAAAACAAGCAGAGAATAACATCAGCATCCCAGCCAGGTTTGGGAACTGGGATGTTTAAAGGGTAAATATTCCTGTCATTTTTGCTGCATTAAACATCCTGCTGAGGGATGCTTAAGGGATAAATATTCCTGTGATTTTTGGAGTTCAGTACAAAGTTGGGCAAAGGGAATGCTCCCAGTTCCTCACATGTGGATCCCACCTCAGGGAAGGAACCCAGGATGGATTTTGGTGACAAAGGATCCAGAGGTGCTGCTCAAGCTCAAACACACGAGCAGCTCCAGGGTCACTCAGCACAGCCAAATTCCAAAATTTGGAACAATTTTGGTTTTTAATCCAGTGCAGGGTGGACTTGGTGCTGGAGTTACTATGAGCTAAGGGCCATTCCACAGCAAAGCTGCTCGATTTTCTTATCTGGATCAGAGGCTCTCATTTCATTTCATTTCTTCCTGGGTGTTGACCAAGGTGTTGAGCTGCTGAGGGATGTTAAGGGATAAATATATCTGTTATTTTTGAAGTTTAAGGCAAAGTTGGGCAGAGGGAATGTTCCCAGTAGCACACACGTGGGTCCCACCTCGGCAGATGAACCCAAGACGGATTTTGGTGACAAAGGATTCTGAGGTGCTGCTCAAGCTCTGAGGTCACTCAACACAGCCTTGGAACAATTTTGTTTTAAATCCAGTGCAGGGTGGGCTCTGCTGGGAGCCCTTTGGTGTTACTGTGAGCAGAGCTGCTCGATTCTCTTATCTGGATCAGCTCTCGTTTCATTTCCTGGGCGTTGATCAGGGAGGGTTTTTCTCTGCTGTCTCGGTGCATCCTGTTTTGGGCTGAAATGTGCAATTCCATGCCCTGGCTCTGCTCACTGCTGGGCCCTCATCTCCTGCTGGAGGAGCAGGGTTTGAGCACAGGCATTGCCCTGGAGGAGCTGGGGCTGTTCTGCCTTCACTGCGGGGTGAGGAAGGCACAGAAATTTCCAGCAGCTTTTCTGCCATCAGCAGGGTGATAAGCGTTATCTCCTTCCCCCTCCACAGTGAGGGGAGTGCAAGGACAGAAGGATGAAACTTCTGTTTTCCAGACTGGCTGTCAATTTTTCGGGTTTCCACGTGGCAAAGCAGGCGTGTGTGAGCTCTGCCAGGTGCACCCTGCCCTCCTCCAAAACCTTTCCACGGCTGAAATGGGAGCATCCAAAATCTGCACCTGCTCCTGGCTCCTGAGCCTGTCCCCTGTCCAAAGCCAAACCCCCAGTCCCATTTGAGCACACAGCCTGGGATGGGATGTCTGACAGAATCTAGGAATTCAGGAGTTGTTTTTAGTGGTGGTTTGGGGCTGGATTTTAAAAAGGATTCAGGTTTCAGACAACAATTCCCTCCCCTCCTTGGTGATTCTCTCAGCACTGTCTTGGCTGCTCCCACTTTCCTGCCTGCCAGATTTGGCTGCATATCTGAACTGGCTCCTCTTCTACCTGTGGTGTTATAATGTCGCAGACATATTTTATGAAAAATAATTTCCTTAGGATTTTTCCTCCTGAGAAGCTGACAGGGCTCAGGAACAAAATGTAAACAATGGTTATCTGCTGCTGTGGAATGCAACAGGTGCATCTGGGATTGGTCTCGTGTGGTTGTTTCTAATTAATGGCCAATCACAGTCAGCTGGCTCGGACAGAGAGCTGAGACACAAACCTTTGTTATCGTTCTTTCCTATTCTATTCTTAGCCAGCCTTCTGATGAAATCCTTTCTTCTATTCTTTTAGTATAGTTTTAATGTAATATATATAATAAAATAATAAATCAAGCCTTATGAAACATGGAGTCAGATCCTTATCTCTTCCCCAATCCAAAAACCCCTGCGAACACGGTCACATTATAATGCATCTTATAATTCAGAAAAAAAAAAAAAATAGGTTTATATTCAGCCTTGTTCAGGTTAACCTTTCTCTTTCAATGCTGCTGCTTAAGATCTGGAGGAGGCAGGGGGACCTAACGACCAGCACAAGAGCTTGCTTTCAAGATGCAGATTGCGTTATAGGAAATGAGAGGCACTAATCAAAGGAAGTTCTTCATTCTCGTTATCAGCTCTCCCCGTCTCGTTTCTCACGGCAGAGCACTTCTGTGTCTGCAGCACAGCCCCTCTCAATTCTCCTCATCCACAGCCACAATCACCTACCCTGAGCCAGCAGGGATTTTTTTATTTTTGCCTTTACCTTTAAACAACTCATTTTCAAGCCGAGCCAAAGACGCAGCTCCTCTCCCTCAAAAATCAATGGCCATCAGAGCTTCCCTTTGTCTGGCCTCGCTGCCTTGGAGAGGAATCATTCCCTTGCACTCAGGGAATTGATTTTCCTGCCTGCCTTGTGTGCTGCTGATATCCAGGGCAGCTCTGGGAAGGTGATAAGCCTGGCCAGGAGATTGGCAGCTGCTCAGGAGGCCAGGCTGAGAAGTGAAGGTGGAAATGTTGGCACTGATCGGTGACAATGAATGTCCTGTGCTGGTGGCTGAATGGGATCTGTTTGGCCTTGTGGGTTCTGATTTAAGAAAGCCCTAAACATACATTTACATGGTCAGAAGGCCAGGCTGGGAAGGGAAGGTGGACATGCTGGCAGTAATCGGTGACAATGGATGTCCTGTGCTGGTGGCTGAGTGGGATCTGCTGAGGCATGCAGAGAAAGACTTGTGGGTTCTGATTTAAGGGAGCCCCAAACATACATTTACATGGTCAGAAGGCCAGGCTGGGAAGGGAAGGTGGACATGCTGGCCGTGATCGGTGACAATGAATGTCCTGTGCTGGTGGCTGAATGGGATCTGCTGGGCCTTGTAGGTTCTGATTTAAGAAAGCCCCAAACATACATTTGCATGCCACTGATCTCAGTGAATGGCACAGACTGAGGTAAAGGGATATTTTGTTTCTGCCTCCCTGAGCAAGCTGGTTAAGAACAGAGTCATTTCCCTACTCTGCACGTGTCCACACAGCAAACAAACCCAGGCCTCAGGCCTCAGAGGGTGCTGTGCTTTGCTGGCACTGCTCAAAGTTTGCAAGGAGCACTGAATTAACCTTGGGTTTGACTTTCAGGAGGTTCCTGAGTCCTGAATCTCCTGTGCTGATGGCTGAATGGGATCTGTTGGGCTTTGTAGGTTCTGATTTAAGGAAGCACCAAACATACATTTACATGGTCAGGAGGCCAGGTTGGGAAGGGAAGGTGGAAATGTTGGCAGTGGTTGGTGACAATGAATGTCATTTACATGCCTTTGATCTCAGTGAATGGCACAGACTGAGGTAAAGGGATATTTTGTTTCTGCCTCCCTGAGCAAGCTGGTTAAGAACAGAATCATTTCCCCACTCTGCACGTGTCCACACAGCAAACAAACCCAGTGCTCAGGCCTCAGAGGGTGCTGTGCTTTGCTGGCACTGCTCAAAGTTTGCAAGGAGCACTGAATTAACCTTGGGTTTGACTTTCAGGAGGCTCCTGAGTCCTGAATCTCCTGTGCTGGTGGCTGAATGGGATCTGTTGGGCTTTGTAGGTTCTGATTTAAGGAAGCACCAAACATACATTTACATGGTCAGGAGGCCAGGTTGGGAAGGGAAGGTGGAAATGTTGGCAGTGGTTGGTGACAATGAATGTCATTTACATGCCTTTGATCTCAGTGAATGGCACAGACTGAGGTAAAGGGATATTTTGTTTCTGCCTCCCTGAGCAAGCTGGTTAAGAACAGAATCATTTCCCCACTCTGCACGTGTCCACACAGCAAACAAACCCAGTGCTCAGGCCTCAGAGGGTGCTGTGCTTTGCTGGCACTGCTCAAAGCTTTCAGGGAGCACTGAATTAACTGTGGGGTTGATTTTCAGGAGGCTCCTGAGTCCCTGTGAGCTCCTTTGTCACCCCAGCAGGCTCCCCATGCCAGGGGACACCTCTGCAGAGCTTTGGGGAACACAAAGAGCAGAAGTGGAGGTGGCCATGGGCACTGGGAGCTCCCAGGCAGCTGCAGAGCACAGCCCTCCCCAAGGCTGGTTCAGCACACTGGGATCTATTAATTCATTTTTTTATTTTTTATTTATTCATAATTTATTTATTATTATTCAGCACACATGGTGATTTATTAAAAAAATGGATATTGATCTAGTACTGATATCCAACTGTGATGGACAAAAACCCTCAAACGGTGTAGAGTTAGAAAGTGAATGTTTATTGTGGGATAACTCCCAAATACACAGCACAATTTACAGATGATTACAGAGTCCTTTCTTCTATATAAGTATGGAATTTATCTATACAAGTACTGAATACCCAAAATACAAATACGTGTTCATAACTTTGGTACATCCCATTCCCAATATGGATATTGATCTAGTACCGATATCCAAAAACTCTTGAACAGTGTAGAGTTAGAAAGTGTGTGTTTATTGTGGGATAGCTCCCAAATACACACCACAATTTACAGGTGATTACAGAGCCCTTTTATCTATACAAGTATTGAACACCCAAAATACAAATGCATATTCATCACTTTGGTACATCCCATTCCCTGCTCCATATGGTAATTAGTTCAAAAGTTATTAAGTATGGTAATTAGTTCAAAAGCCATTAAGCATGTGCAGTTTGTTCCTTGAAATGGGTCAGTGGTCCCTTTCATGGGGAGGGGTCCCAAAATGAGGAAGTCAATGAAGTTTTCCTCCTTCTGCCCTTTCTGCCTTTTCAATGCAAATGTGACAAATGAACCCTTGGTAGAACTGCCATTCCCATCTTCAATTGGTTTCAGAACAGAGGAGGCCACAATTGTCTCATGTTCCTAAAAGCTCTTTATCAGTTTCTGTATTCTTCATTATAAACCCAGCTAACCCAACATTGTGTTGCCAAACAATCAGTTATTAGTTAGCTACTAACTCTTAATTGATTTTAATTAACTCAAATAAAGCCTATCTCTAACTAAAATCTTAGCTTCTCTAAAATATCTAAATTCCTTTATTTATTATTTATTTATTTTATTTATTTAAGTTTTTATAATTAGTAATTATTTATTTTTATTATTAAGTTTATACAATTAATATTTATTTGTTTATTTATTTAAATTTATGTCTCTTTCCTCCCCACCCCACTAACACTTCCCAGCCCTGCTCCTCACCTTTGCCAGGGGGTTTTGTGCAGATATTTTCCCTTTTCGGGGTCTCTGCTTTTGCAGAATCTCACATTCCCATGGAGTGGTGGCTCAGAGCACTGAACACACCCCAGGAACCTTCCCTGGCTTAATTTCCATCCCTTCCCTGTCCCAGGAGCACAGCAGGAAAATGTTTCTGCTCGGGGCAGGAAACGAAGGTCAGAGAAGTGGATCTGTAAATCTGCCAGCAGTGCTCATTGCTGGGGTCAGCTCTGTCACAGCTCTGCTGACAGGTGACCTGGCTGCTGGCCCAGCCTAGGTGAAAAGAACTGTTGAAATACAGGATTTTTGTGGATTTTTGTGGATTTTTGTCGATTTTTTTGTGTCTTCCTGTCCCCCGCTCTTTGTGACGCGCTCAAAGGAGAGGAACAACAATTCTCCTTCTCCTGAAGTGCGCAAGTTTTAGAGCTGGTCTGACTTATGAAAGGTCAGAGCAGTTCTGAAACTTGCACACTGGTTCTTCTGTTTTTCTGGATCATTTCTGACTTTTAAGTATCTCCACAATCTGTACAAGCCATAAGAGAGGGGCAGAAGGCACTGGAGGTCCCTGCTCCCACCCCAGCGCTGATATTTGGGTTTTCTCCCTGCTCTGCCTCCCCCCAGCCCCAGGGAAGCTGTCAGCACCCAGCACAGGGGCAGTTTGGCTCCTGAACATGGGGAGAAAAAGGAAAATGCTTCTTCCATCCCTGCAGCACTTCTGCAACTCTCCAGCCCTCCCAAAATATCCTAAAAATCAATCCAAACACAACAGATCTGTAATGCTGAACATCCCTGAGGTTCCCTAGCTGTGAAAATACACAGAAAATACCTTTTTTCTGTCTATATCCGGGCATATGCAGGCATTTCTCCACACAAACAATGTTCCTACAACAGATATTTGAAGTGAAGCAGCCATTTGCGGCCAATGTGTGGTTTGCTTTCTTCTGTATTTTCCCCCCTCTCTCTACAGCACAAACCATCAGAATAAGAAGTAGAAATCATGAGACTCTGTTGGTGTGGAAAAGAACATGAAGCGTGACAGCAAACATCACGCAACAAAACTGAAAAATTCATCTGAAACCCCGTGAATTGTGGTGGAGGGTCTGTGGGGGGAAATGATTCAGCCACCAGGAAATTGTGTGCAAAAAGCTGCCACTGGAAACACAAACCTGTCCTACAACACGTTTATAGGTCTTGCTGACCACACTTGTAGGAGCTTGATGAATAAAATCTCACCTTTGCACGTTTATTAACGTTTCTGTTGGCCAATCCTAATTTTAATTTCCCTCTCTTCGTGCATTTGTGCTTTAACCACAATGTGCCACAGCATGCACCATCTTCAAAGCACTCCAGAGGGTTTGCTGCCGCTTTTAAGCACAAAAACTCAGACCTCAGGCTGTCTGAATAAAGATCTGCATCAGCTCCAGAGGATGCCCAAAGCTCCTGAGCTTTTATTTTAGGTGGCTTAAGCCACATCTAGAAACACCTAAACCTGACTACTGGCTCAGCAGAGAGGACTGAGTTTTACTGGTAAAATAATAAAGACCTAAAACACATTTGTAGGTCTTGCTGACCACACTTGTAGGAGCTTGATGAATAAAATCTCACCTTTGCACATTTATTAATGTTTCTGTTGGCCAATCCTAATTTTAATTTCCCTCTCTTTGTGCATTTGTGCTTTAACCACAATGTGCCACAGCATGCACCATCTTCAAAGCACTCCAGAGGGTTTGCTGCTGCTTTTAACACAAAAACTCTTAAGCTCAGACCTCAGGTTGTCTGAATAAAGATCTGCATCAAGTCCAGAGGATGCCCAAAGCTCCTGAGCTTTTATTTTAGGTGGCTTAAGCCATATCTAGAAGCATCCAAACCTGACTACTGGCTCAGCAGGGAGGACTGAGTTTTATTGGTAAAGTAGGACTGAGTTTTATTGGTAAAACAAAGTCAAACTTTCTGCTTTGCCTCCCTCCCCAAAGATAATCCAAATACTCAAATACTTGTGTGAGTGCTCTCTTATATTTTTATTGAGAGACCTTGCAGAAAGCATGGCCATGGCCTTAACTCTCCTAAATGCATTTGGAAGAGTTTAGTTATTAATCTTTGTGTAAGTTTTGACAGTTGGGTCAGACTGATTTAAGCCCTGGCCTTCAGGAGAGATTAACAAAGCCATGGTTCATCTGGGCTGGGCATTTCCTTGCTGTGAGCCCAGGCTGGAGTGTAATTCAGATTTCAAGGATAATTTTGCAAAGACACACAAAATCAATGGGAGCAGAGATCTGGTTGCAATTAAATCATAGCAAGCACAGTTTCAAATCTACAGTTCAATCTAACTGATTTTTGAAGGGAAAGGAGAGATCTGAGGACACAAGTTGGTGCAAGCAAGACCTGGGTGGATAGTATGGAGCTCAATTCCCTCTTGATGGCAAGCCAAAAGGCATTTAGCAGAAGTGGGAAATCCCCCTTCCCCCTTTGAGATAAAAAACTTATCTCAACATCTCAGTGTGAGAGTCTTATCTGCCTGGTATTCCCCTGCCCTCCTGGCTGCCAGCGCTAAACCCTGCACTCCCAACCATCCCGGCTCTGCTCTCAGCAGCCCTGGGAGGATGAATAGGACTCAACCAAACACAAATCCAAAAAATCCTGGCCTTTTCTTGCATCTTCCACTTAGGCTGAATAGCAATCATCATCATCTACAGCCCTAAACTCGCCCTCCTCAACTTCTCCCTATACGCCGTAATAACTGCAACCCTTTTCCTCACCCTAAACACAATTAAAGTCTTAAAACCATCCACCCTAATAACTGCATGTCAGAAACACTCTGAGCTCAGCCTTGCTGGAACAGCCCAGAAATTATTCAGGAGGAGCAGAGGGAGCCATTCCCAGGCAGAGCAGGGATGTGGCTCTGCTGAGGTGTGACCGTGTTCACAGGGGTCTGAGGAGGAGGGAAGAGACAAAGATCTGACTCCATGGTTCAGAAGGCTTGATTTATTATTTTATTATATATATTACATTAAAACTATACTAAAAGAATAGAAGGAAAAGTTTCATCTCAGAAGGCTGGCTAAGAATAGGAAAAAATGATAACAAAGGTTTGTGGCTTGGACAGAGAGAGAGCCAGCTGACTGTGATTGGTCATTAATTCCAAACATCCACATGGGCCAATCACAGATGCACCTGTTGCATTCCACAGCAGCAGATAACCATTGTTTACATTTTGTTCCTGAGGCCTCCCAGCTTCTCAGGAGGAAAAAACTTCAAGGAAAGGATTTTCCATAAAAGATGTCTGCGACACTGAGAGATCCACTCCCAGGCAGAGCAGGGATGCGGCTCTGCTGAGTTACAGCAGAGTTCCAAACCAGCCACAGAGCCCTGGTGCAGTGGGACACAAACAAATCCCAGTGCCTGATTCCTTGGGTTCTGAGCTGAACTTGTTCTTGGATGGCTGATAGAGAACTGGAAGTGGAAGGGAAGCAAAATAATCCTAACTCCTAAACCAAGCACCATTTGTGTCACAGACATCTTTTATGGAAAATCCTTTCCTTAGGGTTTTTCCTCCTGAGAAGCTGACAGGGCTCAGGAACAAAATGTAAACAATGGTTATCTGCTGCTGTGGAATGCAACAGGTGCATCTGGGATTGGTCTCATGTGGTCGTTTCTAATTAATGGCCAATCACAGTCAGCTGGCTCGGACAGAGAGCCGAGCCACAAACCTTTGTTATTCATTCTTTCTTTTTCTATTCTTAGTCAGCCTTCTGATGAAATCCTGTCTTCTATTCTTTTAGTATCGTTTTAATGTAATATATATCATAAAATAATAAATCAAGCCTTCTGAAACATGGAGTCAGATCCTCCTCTCTTCCCTCATCCAAGAACCCCTGTGAACACAGTCACACATTTGCATCAAATTCTGCATCAATGATGGTGCTTGGCAGCCAGCTGGACCCTCCCAGACACAGCCAAGCTTCTGGCAAAGGGGAAATCCCAAAATGATGGTGCTGCTGCTGAACCACCCTGTTTGGGAGCAGAAAACTCAATAAAACAACACCTGAGACCTGCCCAACACACCTGAGCTGCTTGGTTTAGGATTTAAAAGTTCCCGGAGATGGAGTATTCCATCCTCTCTCCCATGGGCTGTGTATTCCCTCCTCTGTTTGAGCTGTGAGCCCTTCAGGGCAGGGATTGTGCCCCATCCTCTGAACAAAGAGCAGCTTGGGGCTGAGGGACATCAGGGCATCTCCCACCCTGCACATTTCAGCATTCCTGGCTGTGAGCAGCACAGAGTTCAGCTCTTAAACTGACAAAAAACATGAGAAAATATAGTAAACAGCCCTGTTTACTTGAGAGGGGGTTGAGGTTTGTAAGTGGTGTCATTTTTAATGTTTTTTGGGGTTTTTTTGAGCCCCAGTCACATTTCATTGCCTCGACTGTCGGGTTTTTAGTGAGGATGGATGGTTTGCTCCTGTGGGGAAGGATGGAGCAGTGGAAGGAACACCACCCTGTTGGCTGTGAGCAGATTTAACACCCCTGCCAAGCTTCCATCTGCCGCCCAGGAGGGGAATGAGGCTGCCGGGGCTCCTCTGCCTCCCTGCTTTGTTCCAGGCAAGCTGCAGTGTGAGCTCACACCCCGCTCAGGTGTTGTGCCTTCAAAAGAGCATTTCGGCGACTCCACAAAAATGGAAAGCTCTGGGGTTTGTCTGGGTGCTGGGGATTGTCAGCCTGGGGGCTGGAATTGCAGTTTTTTATGTGCTGTGAACAGGGGGAAGTGGTGCTGGAAAGATCAGGAGATTCCTTCTGGTAACGCAGCACGGTGCCACGTGCTGTTTGCTCTCTGCTGAGGCTTTCGGGGCTCAGAGAAAATGCAAAACTCTCATCAGCTCTCACCGTGCCCCGCTGACAGCACAGGAAGTGGTTCTTTGAGTGTTTCCTACTCAGCTGCACGGAGGAAACGCTCCCAGGGCAGGACTCCCCAAATGTCACATCTCAGGCGCACAGCATGGGCTGAGGAGAATTATCATCACAGGGGGACACCCCCAGATCATCCCACAATCTTCTGAACCAGAATCATGGGATTATTTGGGCTGGGAGGGGCTTTAAAGATGATTTAGTCCAAGCCCTGGATGGATGGCAAGCACTAAATAACGATTTTATTCCACCGGTGCAGGTGGAAATGTAAAATACAATTCCTGCCAATATTTAATGTCAGCATAGGACACAAAATAACACGGCGTGGACACGCTGCTCTTTTCAAAGTAAAAGAGAGTTTTTTCATTTCTAATTCTAACATTTATAAATGTCCAAATTATAATGCTAACGTTTATAAATTTCTAAATTATAATGCTGACATTTTTAAATTTCTAAAAGTAACAGCAGATTGGAGGGTGAAAGTTCCGCCTCTCCAATAACACTTAGACAAACCAACAGTCTGTCAAATTTCTCCTCCTCCATAAAAGAATACAAAACAATAAAGTTTACATAAAGTGTGTAAAAAAGTTTGTTACAAAAAAAAAAAAATCTTAAAAAAATTAAAAAAAAAAATCCAAACAACAAAAAGTCGCTGTGGGTGTGGCACTTGGGGACACGGTCGGTGGTGGCCTGGCAGTGCAGGGGGACTCAGTGATGTCAACTTTCCAACCTGAATGATTCAGGGGGATGGGGAAAATGATGCCAGGAGTATGAGCTGAAATCCCCTCCTTTTTTTGGGGTGTCCTGTCCCCACCAAGCTGTGAGCACAAAAACCACCAGAGAAGTTTGTTGGGTCTTTCAGCTCGTTTTGTCTCAAAATTCAGTCATGATGTGGTGGCAAAAACAGCAAAAACTCAGTTTTATCAGCTCTGCTGGACATTTGCAAGGTCAAAATGAGCAGAGCCCATTAAAACGAAAAGCAAAACACATTCAAGGATTTTCCTCTGCTGATAAAAACGAAAATAATGCTACAAAGGTACTTTGTCCAAGCTGTGAGCGCAGAAACCACCAAAGTTTGTTGGGTCTTTCAGCTCGTTTTCTCTCAGAGTTCAGGCATGATGTGGTGGTAAAAACAGCAAAAACTCGGTTTTATCAGCTCTCCTGGACATTTGCAAGGTCAAAATGAGCAGAGCCCAATAAAACAAAAAGCAAAACGCATTCAAGGATTTTCCTCTGCTGATAAAACCCAAATTAATGTTACAAAGGTACTGATATGCTAAACGCATGAAAATCAGAATTTCCTCAGAGCAGCTGGAGCAGAGTGTGGCTGCCAAAGTCTTTGGATAAAAGGAGAGAAAATTCCAGGGATTTGAACCCTTCACCATGTTAATAACATTGAGAAAAGGGGAGACAATTCCAGGGATTTGACCTCTTCGCCATTTTAAATAATATTCAGAAAAGGAGGGACAATTTCAGGGGTTTGAATTCTTCATCATGTTAATAACATTGAGACAAGGGGAGACAATTCCAGAAACAATTCCAGGGGTTTGAACTCTTCACCGTGTTAATAACATTCAGAAAAGGAGAGAAAATTCCAGGGATTTGACCTCTTCACTGTGTTAATAGCATGCAGAAAAGGAGGGACAATTCCAGGGGTTTGAACTCTTCACCATTTTAAATAATATCCAAAAAAGGAGGGACAATTCCAGAGACAATTCCAGGGATTTGACCTCTTCACCATTTTAAATAAAATTCAGAAAAGGAGAGACAATTCCAGAGACAATTCCAGGGATTTGACCTCTTCACTGTGTTAATAGCATGCAGAAAAGGAGGGACAATTCCAGGGGTTTGAACCCTTCACCATGTTAATAACATTGAGAAAAGGAGGGACAATTCCAGGGGTTTGACCTCTTCACTATTTTAAATAATATTCCGAAAAGGAGGGACAATTCCAGGATTTGACCTCTTCTCCATTTTAAATAATATTCAGAAAAGGAGGGACAATTCCAGGGGTTTGAACTCTTCACCGTGTTAACAACATTCAGAACGTGACTCAGTCAGTTGCTTCCATCCCCAGTGAGCCTGGATAATTCCAACATGAAATTTTCCTGTGTGTGCTCTTCCTCCTCCTCCTCTTTCTCAGTGATGTCCCCAGCATCCTGCCACAAACATTTCTGCTTAACTCCTTGCCCTGAGTGTATCATCCTCCACAAAAAGACGATGCCTGAGGCAGCAAACAACAGGAGCAGAAGGAAAATGAGATGTATTTTTATTTCTTCTAATATTCAGCAGGCAGGATGGGAGAATTGTCTCATTCCTTGTTCTCTCCCTGAATTACTGAGCGCTAAGTTTAGCTGCTGAACCCATTTGTGCTGTGGTTTTCTCTCTCTCCTAATGAGGGTAATGACAACCTGAGACAGCAGCCTGGAGTTCAATCCACCGAGAGCTGCAAAGCGTTCAGGAAAACTCAGGAAATCGGGCGCAGGAGCTCTGCTTCCCCTCAAACCATGGAAAATCCACCTTTATTGCGGAGTGAAATGATCTCCCTTGAAGTCATTAAACACGTAACTGCAACACAGACACGCTCAAAGGAATTATTTCGGGTTATTTCTGGTGCTGTGTGGGAGGCGGGTGGGGGATGAAGTTGATACTTGGTGGTTGGAGCAGCCTTGAGCCTTTGCATCTCCCCCTGCTCTGCACAGGAACTTTTGGGGTCTTTTCAGCCCCTCTGCCTCTGCACAGGAAATTTTTGAGTTTTTTCAGCCTCCCTGTCTGTGCGCAGGAGTTGGTGTTGTCAGCTCCTCTGTGTGTGCACAGCCACTTTTGGAGTTTTTTCAGCTCCTCTGTGTATGCATAGGAACTTTGGGCTCTTTTCTGCTCCTCTGCTTGTGCACAGGAACTTTTTGATTTTTTTCACCCTCTCTGTCTGTGCTCAGCCACTTTTTGGGTCTTTTAGCTCCTCTGTCTCTGCGCAGGAGGTTTTCTAGGGTCTTTTCAGCCCTTTCTGCCTGTTCACAGGCACTTTTGGGTTTTTTTCAGCTCCTCTATCTGTGCACAAGAACTTTGGGGTTTTTTCAGCCCCTCTGCCTGAGCACAGGAACATTTTTTGGGTCTTTTCTGCTCCTCTGTTTGTGCACAGGCACTTTTTGGATTATTTTTTCAGCCTCTCTGTCCGTACACAAGAACTTTTGGGGTCTTTTCAGCCCCTCTGTCTCTGCACAGGCACTTTTTGGGTTTTTCAAACTCCTCTGTGTGCACAGGCACTTTTTGGGGTCTTTTCAGCCCCACTGCCTGAGCACAGGAACTTTGGGGTCTTTTCAGCCTTTCTGTCTGTGCACAGGAACTTTTTGGGATTTTTCAGCCTCTCTGCCTGTGCACAGGCACTTTTTCCATTTTTTTCATGTCCTCTGTCTTTGCACAGGAATTTTGGGGTCTTTTCAGTCCCTCTGTGTGTGCACAGGCCCTTTTTGATTTTTTTTTTCAGCTCCTCTGTCTGTGCACAAGAACTCAGGTTTTTCAGCCCCTCTGTCTTTGCACAGCCACTTTTTGGGTCTTTTCAGCCTCTCTACCTGAGCACCAGAACTTTGGGGTTTTTTTTCAGCCTCTCTGCCTTTGCACAGAAATTTTTTGGATGTTTTTTCAGCCCCTCTGCCTGTGCACAGGAACTTTTGGGGTCTTTTGTGTCCATTTTGTTGTGGCCACACCACCCTGGTGTTTTCCTTTCCCTCTGGGATTCCTGAGCTCCATTCCAGCTCCAGGGATGTCCCAGATGGGCTCTGGCTCAGGGATTCTTTCAGGGTTTTCAGAGCTGAGCAAGGCTTGGTAAAGCCAGCTGGGTGGGATTTGGGAAGCTGAGGTGCTCAGCGAGAAAAGAATCACCAAGAATTCGCTGAGGCACCTCCAGGAGGGAGCTGTGGGCACAGCAGGGAAATGCAGAGCTGCCCTGAGGGAATAAAGGGAATAAAATGGGAATTTTGAGTGGCAGGGCTGTGATGCCAGACCTGGGTGCTCCCCACATGATGGGGATGATGATGATGATGATGATGGTCTCTGCCAGATCTCCCTGCCTCCAAACCCCGCTTTCAATCCATGCAAAACTGAAAGAGAAAAAACCAAAAATCCCTTCCCTGAGCAGGCAGAAGGGAATGCAATTAAGGTGGCCCCGTGAAGCTCATAAAGGCTAATGCATGGAAATTAAGCAGACAAATGAGGAGGGAGCATTAGGAAGAACATTTCTAATTGTGGGGTCGGCTGGCCCTGTTCCTTCGGCTGGGCTGCAGAGGGAAATCAGAGGATCCTACTGGGAACAATTCTGGGCAGGATGAGGAAGATGGAAACTCCTTCTCCACAACATAATGCACTTTTGCAGCCTTTCTCCAGAAACCCAGCCACGGCTTCTGGCTCTTATTTGTGGACCTGTGTCCTTCAGGAATTAAAATCTCCTTTTGTTTTGGCTGAGCTGTTTTCTCTCTCCCCTCTGGATGTTTCCTTAGCAGATTTCATGCAGGTTTTTGATTCAGGAGAAAACAGGAATATCTCCCATCCTGAAACTCTCAGGCACTGCTGGGATTGCTCTCCAGCTCCTACTGACATATTTGGCTCCTCTTTTGGGTTTGTTTTCAGAGCTTGGCTGCTGCTGAATTACAGAAATACCACATGCACAGAGGAGAAAAAAAACAAAAACCCAGCATCTTGTTCTCAGTGTTTCCTGCCACAAGTCAGATCTGCCTGTCCTGACCTTCTTTCCAAGCAGTTCTTGTGTGGTTCTTGGAGTGAAATCTGGGAATCCATCCCTTGGAATCCATCCCCACTCTTTGGGTTCTTAGGATCACCCAGCAGCTCCCTCTTTTCCAGGCTGTAAATCAGGAATATCCCATTGGTGACCCAGCAAAAAACCCAGTGAGATTTCCCATGGGAAAAAATTGTGGGAATTGGGGTGTTTGTCACAAATGGAGCGGAGATTAAATCTGGCCCAGGGTTTTCGTGCCTCGGTGGGGAATGTGAAATGAATATGAAAATATGAATATGGATACCAAAGTGCATTTTTATTCTGGATTTTGATTCTCATCTCTTCCAAGGCAGCTGCAGGGCAGAGGGGTGGACAAATAGTAGCATTATTCTGGAGTGTGTGTGTGTGAGTACATCTCACACGCTCAGGCACAGGGAAGGAATCATGAGATGCTGCTTAAATAAAGCCTTTGTGCAATTTTTATCTACGATTTTCCACTATGACTCACCATCATTTACATGTTATCTAACACTGAGAGTCGCAGGTTTAGGTTCCTTTCTGTTCTTCGTGGGGAAAGAAAGAAAGAAAAACGAATTTTTTTTAAAAAAAAACCACTTTTTAATTGGAATAATTATTAATATAGCTGGATGGGACGTGCCTGAGCTTGTCTGGTTCTTGATGCTGAATTAAATAGTGGCAATTGTGATGTTTCACCCCACAGACACTTTGGGCCGGCTGGATGTTGGTGTTTCACCCCAAAGACACTTTTGGCCAGCTGGGTATTGGCGTTTCACCCCACAGACACTTTTGGCCGGCTGGATGTTGGTGTTTCACCCCAGAGACACTTTGGGCCGGCTGGGTGTTGGTGTTTCAATGAGGCAGAGTTGAAATTTTCCAGAGTAGAAATCCATTTTGATTTAGGTGGATTGTGCATCTTTGAGTGTGTAGCTTGCTGTGTAGTCTGACTGCAAAGCCCAGGCTCAGAGAAACTGCTTCAGTGAAGGACAGAGATAAGGGAGAGAGAGACAGAAGGTGATAGGGAGAGACAGAGACTGCTGTGAGAGCAGCTCAACCTGACCTAGGAATTCTGTCTGGTAAAGAAGAACCAGCAGCAAATATCACACAAAATTCGTAAAAAATGAATATATATGAACCTATTGTGAAATTGTGTGCAGATGTATTTGAGAGGGGGATAAAAAGGGACCTGAAATTCCCAAAAGTACCCATGTCATTTTAGGGGAATGATTCCCACATGCGTCCAGCGCTGTAATAAACATACCGGCTTTACAACTTGCACAGGAGTTGGGGATTTTTGATTATCTCCACAAAACATCTCCTCAGAGAAACTATTGGCCAGCTGGAGCACCCCAGAGACGCTTTGGGCTGCCTGGGTGTGTGGTGTTTCACCCCACAGACACTTTGGGCTGGCTGGGTGTGTGGTGTTTCACCCCACAGACACTTTTGGCTGGCTGGGTGTGTGGTGTTTCACCCCATTTTTGGCTGGCTGGGTGTGTGGTGTTTCACCCCACAGACACTTTGGACTGGCTGGGTGCTGCACTGGGCCCATGGGGACAAGTCCAGGCCTGCAGGAGCTCTGGTGGGGCTGGGATGGAACTTCCCCCATAACAGGGGCTGCTCCTCAGGTTTCCCTCTGGCAGAGAAGCTTTAAGGGGATGGTGAAGGAAAGGAGTCGGTTCTGATGGAGGGTTTGGATGCAGAGCTTTATTCTGGCCCACAGGCCTCTGAATGCAGCACCAGCTCCAACAGAACTCCCTGAGCCTGTGGTTGCTCCTCCTTTAATCCAGGGGAGGAGGGAAGGGGTTGGGAGCCACCAACTGTGGAATTTTTCATCACTTGGGGTCACCAAGTGAGGGAAGAGATGAGAATGTTGACTCCATGTTTCAGAAGGCTGATTTGTTATTTTATGATATATTAAAAGAAAATGAAATACTAAAACTATACTAAAAGAATAGAAGGAGGGATTTCATTAGAAGGCTGGAATGGAATGGAATGGAATGGAATGGAATGGAATGGAATGACCATAAAATCCTGTGACTGACCAGACAGTTCGAGCCAGCTGACTGTGGTTGACCATTAATTAGAAACAACCACATGAGACCAATCACAGATGCACCTGTTGCATTCCACAGCAGCAGATAATCATTGATTTAATTTCATTTCTGAGGCCTCTCAGCTTCTCAGGAGAATGGATTTTCCATAAAATCTGTGGCAACCAACCAGGTACAGGAGGGGAGGTCTCAAGGCACAAAGGACACCTGGATGTCCCAATGTCCCCTCAGGGGTTGAAGGCATCCCTTGACTCTGCCAATCACTCGATTCTGGAATTCCAGGACTGACAGGGGAAAGGAGACGTGACTGACACACCTGGCAGGGAATTACCAGCGGAGGGACCCGAGGTTCTGGGATAAACCCTGAAATCCCACCACGACCCTTTTTGGGAGGGGTTCCTGCAGCTGGAAGGAGTTAAAGCCGGGCTGGGATCGCTGTCAGCAGCCGGTGGTGTTGGGAAGAGCGGAGTTACCGAAATACACTTCAGCCTGGGGCTGCAGGAACAATGCCTGCGTTGTGGCGCCGGCACAGCGCTTGGCACCCAGATAAGGCACAGAAAATCAGGTTTTGTTGGTCAGGAAGTGATGGAATCCACTCAAAGGTTGTTTCAGGCCCTTTTGAAGCCAATTCCAGCCCTTTGGGGCAGCGCTGTTACCTTTCCCATCCAAAGCCAACCTGGTGACCTCCCAGCAACCCATCCCAAAATCTGCCACTGAGTTTTAATAATTCTGGGGAACTGCCACAAAGTTTTAGGGTTGGAGTTTCTGTGCTTTTCTTTCTCTCCATCCTGCTCCTACTCCAACAGAAATCTGCAAAACTCAGGGTCTGACTAAGGAAAGAAACTCCTAGGCCTGGCTTAAAACACTGAGATTTAATTATTAGCACATTAAAACTTGAGATTTATTTTTGTTCCTGTAAGGATTTAGGACAGAACAGAAATCTGCAAAACTCAGGGTCTGACTAAAGTCAGAAACTCCTGGGCCTGGCTTAAACACTGAGATTTAATTATTAGAACATTAAAACTTGAGATTTATTTTAATTCCTATGAGGATTTAGGACACACTGAAGTTGTTTTCTTAAGATTTTCTTGTCAGGCAGGGAGGACATGGATTGACTTTGCCTTTTCTGATGAAACTCGTTGATTCTGAAATAATCACTTGCTATCAGGAGCTGTGCCATTCCAAACATCAACAACAGCAAAAAAGAGGTGAAATTACAGGAGTGGGGAGCTCGAATAATACAAATGTGAAAAGGCTTTTAAAATTCTTCAAAGGTGATTATGCCCTCCACACTTTGCTGATTTTTTTAAGTGCCTGATTTCATTTGAAGCACTTCCCTTATAAATTACACACTTAAAAACCTGCTGATGTTGCCTCCAATACTTACAAAAACATCCATTTTTTGACTTTTTTTTCCCCCCATTCCCCTTTTAATCTCAGTTTTCCTTGGACAGATGATTTCAGGCAATAATTTCTCCTTTTAACCTCAGGAGCAGCAGATTAACTGAGTTAAAATTTAAAATTGCTGGGGCACAATGCAGAGCCTGCAGAAATCTTCAGTGTGTTTTTGCAACAGAAAGTTTATTTTCTGTCATTTTAATTAACTTCCCACCTGGCATTTCTAATTTGAAGCCGGGTTCAGCAGGGAGCTGTGGAATTTCACCCACTTGTCCAAAATTCTCACACTTTTTATTTGAATTATTCAGGCCAGAGCCATTTGGAAGCCACTGGGAATTTTTTTTTTTTTTTTGGAAGAAATTCTATGGTAACCTAAAGGAAAGCAGCAACAGGCAAAGACCTCCCTACCTCTATTTTGAGCAGAGGATAAAATGCACCCAAAAATAAATAGATTTGTCAACATCAAGCAGCAGAATAGGAGATTGAGCTACTCCAGCCCCCTCAGGACTTTAATAATCCTGCTTTTCCTGGAGAGCGTTGCAAGGAAGAAACTTCTCCATTAGAAAAATCAAATTGATTTCATTTCTTTTTTTACCCCGTCCATCCATCTGGGGATTTCAGGCTGCAGATGATGGGAAAACTCACCCTGATCTTGGCGAATCAGCCAGCAACAGAAGTTCTGTGTTTGTGTCAACATCCCAGAGACAAAAATAGGGGAAAACTCAAAGCATAAATGTGTTCATGTCCAGAAAGAAAGAATACTTTGTGCAGGCTTTTTATTGTTGTTGGAGCTTTTTTTTTTTTTTTCTCTTTCCCAGAAGCACCAGCAGTTCCTTAGGCGTGTAATTTATGAGAGGCTAAAATCTAAATTATGCATCAAAAAAGGGAGAGATGCAACTTGAGGGTAATAACACGTTGCAAAAATAACTCCAAATGCGTCGCTCAGCCTATAGCAGTGCCCAGTCAGAGAAGTAAAAATTCCTCTTCCTTACATAAAAAACTCTTGTGGAGATTTTTATTTTTAAATCTGACAGCAGCAGAGCTGGATCCTGAATCCACTGGGAGGGGTGATCCTTCAGAAATGCACTGAGCGTTATTAAATAATGCAGGAAATTGTGTTTCAAACTGAAAAGAAAAGTTTATTTTTTTGGTTTAACAGACAGAAAAACTCTGCCACAGCCCAGGGCTGGTGTTTGTACAAATAAAAGTCCCTTGAGAAGTCTGAGATCCCTTTATAACAATAAATTTATAATAATTAATTTATAATAATTTTGATAAGAATAATCTATATTATTTCATTGTATTATATTATATTATATTATATTATATTATATTATATTATATCATATCATATCATATCATATCATATCATATTGCATTGCATTGCATTACATGACACTATATTACATTATATTATTTACATATTGATTATTTATATTTATATATTTTATATTTATCTATTTATGTATATTTATGGATATCTATTTTATACATGTATTTTTATATTTTTATATTTTTATAATATAATATAATATAATATAATATAATATAATATAATATAATATATATTATCTATATTTATTATTGATATATATTTATTTATCTAATTTAAATAATTTATATTATTTATCATCCCAGGGGTGGCTGAACTTTCCTTAAAAATTTTGAATCCAAAAATTTATAAAATCATTATATTTTTTATATTATTTTATATTATTTATTACAAAATAACAAAGAATTCAAAATATTTAAATAAATAATAAATAATATATATAACAATATATATTATAATAATAAATAATAGAAATTATTTAAATTACATAAATAAATATATATCAATAATAAATATAGATAATATATATTATATTATATTATATTATATTATATTATATTATATTATATTACATTATATTACATTACCTTACATTATACTACATTATATTATAAAAATATAAAAATATAAAAATAAATGTATAAAATAGATATACATAAATATACATAAATAGATAAATATAAAATATATAAATATAAATAATCAATATGTAAATAATATAATGCAATATAATGTAATGTAATGTAATATAATATAATGTAATGCAATGCACTGCAATATATAATATAATATAATATAATATAATATAATATAATACAATCTAATGAAATAATATAGATTATTCTTATCAAAATTATTATAAATTAACTATTATAAAGTTATTGTTCTAAAAACCTTATCTTAAGTTTTAAAACTTATTCTTTAAAACTTATCAATAATAACTTAATTATTTAAAATTATTTCATTTAAAAATATTTTTTTACAAAAGGTATTCAGTTGAAAATCAAGAAATTGTGAATCAGACTCACCCTGGGGAGTGCAGGGACCAATCTGGGAATAATTTACCCCTCACAATTATTTATTTGCTGCCTGTTTGTATTAATTAGAGAGGTTTGCACTGTGACTTTTGTGAAGGAGCCGTGCGATCACCCATGGCAGGAATTGGCAGTGCCAGGGGGAATCTGTGGGTTAAACACGCAGGAAAAAAAGGATGGGGCAGGAGAAAGGGAGAAATTTCACATAAACTGAGGTGGCAGCAGGTGAAATTCAGGTCTGGGTTGCATTTCATTCTTTTTTTCCAGCCCACGAATCACCTGAGCTTTATGAAAAGGTGTCCTGGGGACAAGGCTGGAGCAGAGGGGACAATCAGGAACAATCCCTGGCTCCACTGCTGGGCTCTGGGGTGGTTTCTCCTCAGAATTCCCTCCAGGAAAAAAATTCTGGCCTTGCTGGAGAAGGAGGATTTTGAGCTGTGCCAGAAAAGGAGGGATTCAGCCTGAAATGGCACCAGGAGAGGGGAAAATGGGGAAATTTGGGCATAACCCTGATGAAAGGAAAGGGATTCGGCCTGAAATGGCACAAGGAAAAGGAAAATGGGGAAATTTGGGCATAACCATGATAAAAAGGATTCAGCCTGAAATGGAACCAGGAAAGAGGAAAATGGGGAAATCTGGGCATAACCATGACAAAAAGGAAAGGATCCAGACTGAAATGGCACCAGGAAAGGGGGAAATGGGGTAATCTGGGCATAACCAAGCTAAAAAGAAAATAATTCAGCCTGAAATGGCACCAGGAGAGGGGAAAATGGGGAAATTTGGGCATAACCAAGCTAAAAAGAAAAGGATTCAGCCTGAAATGGCACCAGGAAAAGGAAAATGGGGAAATCTGGGCATGAGCCAGATAAAAAGAAAAGGATTCAGCCTGAAATGGCACCAAGAAAGGGGAAAATGGGGAAATTTGGGCATAACCGTGATAAAAAGGAAAGGGATTCGGCCTGAAATGGCACAAGGAAAAGGGAGGAAATGGAGAAATCTGGGCGTAACCAAGTTAAAAAGGAGCGATTCAGCCTGAAATGCCATGAGGAAAGGGAAAAGTGGGGAAATCTGGGCATAATCCACATAAAAGGAAAGGGATTCAGCCTGAAATGCCACCAGAAGATGGAAAAAGTGGAGAGATCTGGGCATAACCCTGCCATAAAGGAAGGGATTTAGCTTGAAATGGCACCAGAAAAGGGGGGAAATGGGGAAATCTGGGGATAATCCAGATAAAAGGAAAAGGATTCAGCCTGAAAAGGCAACAGGAAAGGGAAAATGGGGAAATCTGGGCATAAGCCACATAAAAAGGAAGCGATCCAGCCTGAAATGGCACCAGGAAAGGGAAAATGGGGAAATCTGGGCATAACCCAGCCACAAAAGGAGGGATTCAGCCTGAAATGACACCAAAAAAGGGAAAATCTGGGCACAGCCCAGGGGTGACACAAAGCCACCCTCGCTGTTGTCCCACTGTGAGCAGCTGGCACCCAAAATAAAAGGCAGATTCTGCTCGGGGGGCCCAGATGGAGCCAGTGGGGATCCAGCAGAGCTCCTGGGGATTGCTGCCAGCAGAAATGCAGAGTTCAAACTCTGCAGCTCCCCTCAGCTGTCCTGTTAGACCCAAAAATAAATCCCTTTTTTGTTTTTGGGAGTGCTGGGCACAGGAAGACAGCAATAAGGGGAGTGATAACTCTGGGAGATGACCTTGCACATGCAATTTCTTCTCTCAGCTTTTAGTTCCTCAGCAGGGCTGTGCTGGAAATGAAAGCCTTGACTGTCACAGCGAGCAAATTTTTATCTTTCACCAATATCAGGGTTTCTGTTAAATGTCAGGGCCAGGGAAATAAATTTTTCCTTCTCTCCTCCTCCTCCTGGGGGGATGTTTGCGGCTCCCAGTTGTTGAAAT
Source organism: Melozone crissalis (assembly GCF_028551555.1). Classification (NCBI taxonomy): domain Eukaryota; kingdom Metazoa; phylum Chordata; class Aves; order Passeriformes; family Passerellidae; genus Melozone; species Melozone crissalis. Next base: position 311,811 of record NW_026536115.1, read on the forward strand.
AGCACCAGAATATGTGATCACACTGTCAGGAGATCCAACAATAATCTCTGATTAAAAAGGAAGAATGAGGAGAGTAAGAGCTGGTGGCAGCATTGCTAAATGCTGATCAGCGCTGCAAGACAGCCTTTGATTTTTTAAATTAATTATACATTCCCTCATACTTTGTACTGCTGTAGATTTAATTGGACTCCTTATTTTTAGGCAACTCCAGCAGGAGGAAGATGGGATGCAGCTTTCAGCAGCTCAGCTCCAGCCTAATTCTGCCTCATTCAATGCCACTGGGAGCAAAATTAGGCTGATGCTGAGCTGCGGTGAAAGCCTCTGTGCAGCTCTGCACGTTCACCTGCCTGGGTGGAGGCGATTCCACAGGAATCCAGGCAGGGCTGCGCCAAAAAAATCCCCAAACCCCCAAATGGCACCGAGGTCTGTGTGGTGCTACCCACGGAATTTGCCCTGATCGTTCACTCCAGCCTCACTCCACGGGATTTATTTGTGCCTTGTTTGCCAAGGTGGTTTGCTGAAATAGGAAATGTTAAACTGCAGAACAAAGAAGATTGCCCTGAGAAAACAGAGGCCTCAGTGCACAGAAAATGCTAAAAGGTGTCCAAGGCCAGGCTGGAGCACCCTGGGACAGTGCAAGGTGTCCCTGCCATGGCAGGGTATTAATTAAATTATTTTTATTAAATTATTTTTAAGGTCCTTCCCAACCCAAACCATTCTGTGATTCCATGACTTAGGCATGCCTTGCTGTGTCAGCCCCTGAGGTTTACAGCAAAGAATTCATCTTTGAATTTGGGGGCACCAAACCCCCAAGTGGCACCGAGGTCTGTGGTGCTACCGACGGAATTTGCCCTGATCATTCACTTCAGCCTCACTACATGTGATTTATTTGCATTTGTTTGCCAAGGTGCTTTGCTGAAAGCATAAAATGTTAAAATGCAGAATAAAGAGGATTGAATTGAAAAAACAGAGACTTCACTGCATAGAAAAGGTTGAAAGGTGTCCAAGGCCAGGCTGGATGGGCCTTGGAGCACCCTGGGACAGTGCACGGTGTCCCTGCCATGGAGGGGATGAATTAAATTATTTTTATTAATCCAAACCATTCTGTCATTCCATGACTCCAGCCCCTGAGATTTACTGCAAAGAATTCCTCTCAGCTGACAGATTCTCATTTCTTGCCTATTTTTCACGAGGCAGCTCTCAAACATTAACCAAAGGGAACTCACACAAGTCTGGGTCCCTCACCATGACCACAGGAGCCTGCAGAGCAAACCAACTTTTAAAAACCAAGAGAGCTTTGCAACCAACCTTTGCAAGCAGCTGCCACTCATTTTATTTAAACATTTTTCTTGTCCCAGCTCCCAGGAGCTCACTCTGACAAGTGGAGGGAGGGAAGCACAGATATTGTTTTGAAGTAGTAGAGATTTTATATTTTATTTTATTTTATTTTATTTTATTTTATTTTATTTTAGTTATTATTTTATTTTGGTTTGGTTTGCTTTGTTTGTTTTATTTTACTTATTTATTATTTTATTTTTAAATTTTGCCTTATTTTACTTAATTATTTATTTTTATTTTTTAATTTTTTTTTATTTTATTTTTTATTATTTTATTTATTTATTTATTGTTTTGAACACTGCCAGGTGTTCTCCTCCTTCCTAATGCTCTCAGTGCCTGCAATTGTCCCTGGATCTGTGATTCCCTCCCAGGGCAGGCTGCCTCCTCAGCAGGATGGAAAGAGAGGCTGCAACAGATGGAAAAGCGGCTTCTTGTGTGTTTAGGAAAGAAAATCTGCACTTCTCAGGCTGCTTTCTAGACATCAGAAACCCAGAGGAGATGGGGCTCAGCTCTCAGTTGTAAAAGGGGTTTTTGGTTTTCTTTGCTTTTTTTCCCCCATGAATAATTTTAGCAGCACACCCCCACAGCAGCAGCGCTCACCGAGGTGCGGGGGAGAGCTGAGCTCTGGAAATGAGGTGCTGCTCATGAGGGGAGGTGTGTCTGCCTGTCTGTCTCTGTCTGTCTGCCTGTCTGTCTGTCTGTCTGTCTGCCAGTACCTGCCTGCAGAGCTCAGCCTGCATATCGAGGGCTCCGAGGCGAGCATCCATCCCACACAGCCCTGGCGTGGCAGGAAATGTGTCCCCAGTGCTGGGATGAGGTGTGACATGTGGGAAAGGAGGGAAAAAATAAAATAACATGGGAAAAGCCACTTGATGCTCAGGCAGCACAGCTCAGCTCGTGGGCAAAGGTCTGGAGTGAAGGGAAACCCCAAATCTGTCACTATTTAGGGACCCAAGTGCAGCCGTGATATTTTCTGAAAAATCCCTTTCCTTAGGATTTTTCCTCCTGAGAAGCTGAGAGACCTCAGGAATAAAATGTAAACAATGATTATCTGCTGCTGTGGAATGCAACAAGTAGATCTTTGATTGGCCCATGTTGGTTGTTTCTAATTAATGGCCAATCAAAGTCAGCTGGCTCGGACTCTCTGTCTGAGCCACAAACCTTTGTTATCATTCTTTCTTTTTCTATTCGTAGCCAGCCTTCTGATAAATCCTTTCTTCTATTCTTTCAGTATAGTTTTAATATAATATATATAATAAAATAATAAATCGGCCTTCTGAAACATGGAGTCAGATCCTCCTCATCCTCAGACCCCTGTGAACACCATCACACCCAAGCAATCCCAAAACACCCATGGAAGTTTTGCTCTGAAGGACAGGGCAGGTTGTGTCTCTGAGCTCACACACAAGTTTTTCTCAGGAAAAATTAATGAAGGCTCTGCCCTTATCTGTCCCCACTCCATTTCACACCTCTTACATGTCAAAAATTAAAATTATAATGGTGAGAGGAGGGGGGAAAGGAGATTTCATTAGATTGTAGTGTAGCCACTTCATGCTCAGGCAGCACAGCTCAGCTGGGAGTCCTCGTGGGCAAAGGTCTGAAGTGAAGGGAAATCCCAAATCTGTCACTATTTAGGGACACAATCACAGAACACCCATGGAAATTTTGCTCTGAAGGACAGGCCAGGTTGTGTCTCTGAGCTCACACTCAAGTTTTTCTCAGGAAAAAGGAATGAGGATTCTGCCCTTATCTATTCCCACCCCATTTCACACCTCTTAGGTGTCAAAAATTAAAATTATAATGGTGAGAGGAAGGGGGGAAAAGGAGATTTCATTAGATTGTAGTGTAGTCACATTTCTCCTCACAGAGAGATTGGTAGAAAATATAGCAGTGTGTAGATCTGTAGATTTATAGATTTCAGTGATTATTCTGTCTATAATGTTGTCTGGCACAGTTTACATTGTAGAGGAAGAACAGAGAATATATATCTTATGCCATACTGTTCAGATAGCAGAAATGTATTTTTGAACTATAGAAATTCTAGGCAGGGAGGATTAAGAGAGTATTGTTTGCTGAGAATTGAATAACATTCTTTGATAGTTCAGGCAGAAAGGACTGCAGGAAGTTCCTGGCTGAAAACAGCCATGATATCAGATTACTGAGGGGTTTATCCAGCCTGAATGGACATATGCAAGGCACAATTCTTCCCAAGAATATTCCTGAGATTCACATTCTCTGAACCTCAGAGAAAGGAAAAACAATTGTTGTGTCTGTGTTTGTGCAAAAGCAGAATGTGATATGGAGATTGTTCACCCACAGTGATGGTGTTTGGGTAAAAACAATTGTTGTGTCTGTGTTTGTGCAAAAGCAGAATGTGATATGGAGATTGTTCACCCACAGTGATGGTGTTTGGGTTCCTTGGCCTATCAGGGCCAGGTGTGCAGCCCCACATTTCTCTTCACAGAGAAAAGCAAGGCACAGTTCTTCCCAAGAATATTCCTGAGATTCACATTCTCTGAACCTCAGAGAAAGGAAAAACAATTGTTGTGTCTGTGTTTGTGCAAAAGCAGAATTTAATATGGAGATTTTTTACCCACAGTGATGGGGTTTGGTTTCCTTGACCTGTCAGGGCCAGGTGAGTAGCCCCACAGTTCTCCTCACAGAGAAAAGCAAGGCACAGTTCTTCCCAAGAATATTTCTGAGATTCACACTCTCTGAACCTCAGAGAAAGGAAAGACAATTCTTATCTTATTTGCTGTGCCTGTGTTTGTGCAAAAGTAGATTGCAATATGGAGATTGTTTACCCACAGTGATGGTGTTTGGGTTCCTTGGCCTATCAGGGCCAGGTGTGCAGCCCCACAGTTCTCTTCATGGAGAAAAGCAAAGCACAAATCTTCCCAAGAATATTCTTATCTCACTTGCTGTGCCCCTGTTTATGCAAAAGTGGAACACAATATGGAAATTGTTTACCCACAGTGATGGTGTTTTGGTTCCTTGGCCTATCAGGCCCAAGAGTGTACCCCCACATTTCTCTTCACAGAGAAAAGCAAGGTACAATTCCTCCCAAGAATATTTCTGGGTTTCACATTCTCTGAACCTCAGAGAAAGGAAAAACAATTCTTATTTGCTCTGCCTGTGTTTGTGCAAAAGTAGAATGCAATGTGGAGATTGTTACCCACAGTGATGGTGTTTTGGTTCCTTGGCCTATCAGGGCCAAGCGTGTAGTCCCACATTTCTCCTCACAGAGAAAAGCAAGGCACAATTCTTCCCAAGAATATTTCTGAGATTCACAATCTCTGAACCTCAGAGAAAGGAAAAACAATTGTTGTGTCTGTGTTTGTGCCAAAGTGGAATGTAATATGGAGATTGTTTACCCACAGCGATGGTGTTCCTGTCAGGGCCAGGTGTGTAGCCCCACATTTTTCTTCACAGAGAAAAGCAAGGCACAAATCTTCCCAAGATGTGTCAGAAAGTCTCTTTTCCCAGCCCAGAGGTCAAAGAAGGCTTCAGAACTCTTCATTTCTCATTCTCAAGGTTGTTTATTGTTTCTTATCTATAAAATTCTTTCTCTGTCCAGCCGAGGTCCACTCAGCAGGCCAGACAGAGGCACTCTGCCTGCCCCAGGGCTGTGTTATCTTTTTATACTAAAAACTACGTGTACAATATTTACCATAACTTCCCAATACCCATCACCCATGTTAGACAGTGAGCTTCTACTCTAAACCAATCTAAAAGTGCCACCACCACAGCAGAAGATGGAGGCCAAGAAGGAGAAAGGCTGGACACGCCCAGTTCCCTCCATCTTGCCCCCTGAACCCCCATTCTAAAAACCACAAAAATCGATTTTTCACCCTGTGATAAATTCACTATCCTTCTACTTAAACTTTTGTGGCTTATAATTCTTCATATAATGTTGGTAATTTTTTCCAAGGGCTCAATCAAAGGCACGGGGGTCTTGGACTCTGTGTCAGGGTCTCTGAGCCCCCTGACAGGGTCTCAAGTCCTCCAGAGCAGCCAGAGGAATTTTCTGGGTTCCCACATTTTGCCAGACCTTTGTTCCTTTAGGGGATTTTCGTGAGCAAACACACCAGCAGAAAAACCACACCCCTGTGTTCGTGCCAGCACCAAATCCCCAGGTTTTCAGGCAGCTGAACAAAGTTCCTTTTATCACAGCAAACACTTGGTTTAAAATCCTTGGAAATTGTGCTGGAAGGAAGGAGAGCCCCAAAGCCTTGATGATTTTTAATAACCTTGCAGCACCTGCTTTGCATAAGAGCAGGGCTGGAGTCTGTAAGTACATGCTTGGAGTTAAAGAGATGCATAAGTACTCTTTGGTGTAGGAATAATTACTAAATCCAGGTCTCATTAAAGTCTTCCTATTGCTTTTTTTGGTAATTCACTGACAGATTCTGCAGGATCACATAGAGGAATAAAAAGGCTCCACACTTAGAGCTGACAGGCCTGAACAAAATCAGGAAAGTATGCAGGGAAACCTTCCCAGTCTGTGGTGAAGTTTTCTCATTAAATTCTTAGATCCTTCTTTATCTCATTGTTTCTCACTTTATCACAATTCTTCATTTCCTGTTCCCTTTTAGGCTTCAAACATATTTATTTTTAATATGGGGATTTTTTTTTAACCCTTCCCTAGTGAGGATTGAAACTTTTTGGAGTCTCTTGGTTAGACTTCATGTAAAAAAAAAATCCAGATTACTGAGCCAGACACTGCAGGGTCATTTTTAATATTTATTCTGGTATAAGGGTTTAAAGTCTGGCCACAAGTTTACAACTTATCATGATTATAACAGCAAAATAATTGTATTTTTATCACTTTTTTAATCACCTGAGGACTCCAAAGTGACCTGAAGGAGACCAAATTCAGCTCCCCAAACTGAAATTCAGAGCAGAGCTTGCTGCCTCGCTTGTTTTCTCTTTCCCCTGGTGGAAACTTTGACTTCAGCTGCAGCTCAGTGCTGTAACCACACACTTCAAACCCTCTGAGGCCAGAGCCTGAGCCCTGTGAGTGTTTTCTCACCCCCACATGGGGACTCCCAGCCCCAGCTCTGTTCTGGGGGTGTTTTAGTCAGTGGCAAATGTCCCTCATCATCTGCTGATTAACCCCTTCTTGCCCTTTTCCTGCAGCAGTTTGGGCTTCTTTGGCCAGATCTCCCATGTGGATATGGATATAATGAATATTGACATAATGAATATTGGCATAATATTGATATAATGAATATTGACATAATATTGATATAATGAATATTGACATAATATTGATATAATGAATATTAGCATAACATTGATATAATGAATATTGACATAATGAGCATTGACACAATATTGACATATTGAATATTGACACAATATTGACATAATATTGATATTATGAATATTGACATAATTAATATTGCCATAATTATTATTGAAATAATTAATATTGACATGATGAATTTTGACACAATATTGACATGATGAATATTGACACAATATTGACATGATGAATATTGGCATAATATTGATATACTGAATATTGACATAATATTGACATAATACTGATATAATGAATATTGGTCTTCTCTAGATGACACATAAAAAAAAAAGTGAGGAATCCTAATTTGAAATATTGTGAATTTTGTGTATTACTGAAAACAACAAGGCTTCCAAAATTTCCTGAACAGAGCTGTCTAGAGCACGAGGCTATTTTGAGTCTCTCTCTTTTTGCCTTTGACCCAACTATTTCAGCACCCCACCCTCCTTCTTCCTTCCACCTTCCTTAATTTCTTAGACTTCCTTCTTGCTGCTTTGCCTGAGTCTATTTTGGGTGTGAGAGCAGCCTGAGCTTCTTGCCAGGCCTCCACTTCCCATTTTCCCTCCCTGGGCTTTGCCTTTTCAGCAGAGCTGGGAGCCCACAAGCACGCAGGACCTCTGAGACGGGCACACACTGCTCCCAAAGAAGGGGAAAATCAGCATTTGAGGGGGAAAACCAGCATTTGAGGAGGAAAATAAGCATTTGAGGGGGAAAGAAGGGCTCAGAATGAACAAAAAAATGATCAGGGCAAAGAAGATCAAATTAGGCTGAGTGCAGATGTTGGGATGGAAGTGGCTGAGCTCACCCAGTTTTGGCAAGCACAGGATATTCCCTTCTTCACTGGGTAGAGAGAAAATGAAACAGTGAATGGATTTATGGGAGAAATTCTCAGCAGAGACTGAATGGATGAGGAGAGACCTTCTGAGCTGGTATTTTATGATCCCCACCGTGGCTGTGTCCTGGTGAGGCCTCTGACACAGCTGCAGAAATATTTTGGTGTTAAACAGACATTTTGGGACATAGGAAGGTGAAGATTTTACCCCAAAACCACGAGAATTGAGCCCTATAAAGAACATCAAATCAGGCTGAATGCAGAGCTGATATTTTATGATCCCCACCATGGCTGTGTCCTGTTGAGGTCTCTATTTTGGTGTTAAACAGACATTTAGGGGCATGGAGAGGTGAAGATTTCCCCCCAAAGCCACGAGAATTAAGCCCTACAAAGAACATCAAATTAGGCTGAGTGCAGATGTTGGGGTGGGAGTGGCTGAGCTCCCCCAGTTTTGGCAAGCACAGGATATTCCCTTCTTCACTGCACTAATGGATTTATGGGAAAAATTCTTCCCCGTCAGGGTGGTGAGGCTCTGGGAGAACTTTCCAGATGCTGTGGGTGCCCCTGCATGCCTGGAAGTGCCCAAGGCCAGGCTGGATGGGGCTTGGAACAGCCTGGGGTAGTGGAAGGTGTCCCTGGTGGAACCAGATGATCTCCAAGGCCCCTCCAACCCAAACCATCCCAGGATTCCATTATTTGGTTGTGCAGGACCCAAGCTGACAAAGTTTTGACCAAAACCAATCCAAATCTCAACCAGAGCAAGTTCAGAGCAACTCTGCCTGTCCCTGTGAGGGTGTGCAGCACACAAAGCCCTGGAATCTCATCTAGGACGGGTTTTACACCCCAGGTTTCCTCAGCAGATCCAAACCAAGCAGCTCAGGGCTCAGTTTGGGGTTTGGGGCTGTGTTATCTCTGCTCACTCCCTCTCTTAGCTTGGGAAAAGCCCCCTGAGCACAGCTCTGCACTGCAGCTCCCTCCAACCCAAACCACCCCAGGATTCCATGATTTGGTTGTGCAGGACCCAAGCTGACAAAGTTTTGACCGAAACCAATCCAAATCTCAAGCAGAGCCAGTTCAAATCAACTCTGCCTGTCCCTGTGAGGGTGTGCAGCACTCAAAGCCCTGGAATCTCATCTAGGACGGGTTTTACACCCCAGGTTTCCTCAGCAGATCCAAACCAAGCAGCTCAGGGCTCAGTTTGGGGTTTTGGGCTGTGTTATCTCTGCTGACTCCCTCTTTCAAAAAAGAAAAGCCCCCCTGAGCACAGCTCTGTGCAGGACAAACCAGCTCCAGGAGAAGTCCCACAGGGCTCCTCCAGCTCATCCAAACCTGCTGGGTCACAAGGTCACAGCCTTGGTGGCCACCAGGGCTGGGGTTCCTGGTACAGCCCCGTGTCACCAGCTTCACAGAACAGCAGCTTCTGGCAAATTGTGCAACTGCGCCGCCCCCAAACTTCCTGTTTTGAAACCCCAAGAAGCTGGAAAATGTTAACACTGGCACTTTAAAGTGCTACTTGTGGCTTTGCTTTTTTTTTTTTCTTTTTCTTCCTAAAGATCTACTGAAAAAATTCAGTGTACAGAGGGGTAAAGTGGGGCTGCTGGGGGCACAAAGGGGGCACAGGGAGCTGATCCCCCTCCCCAAATTAGGGTGGGGGGGCTGTGCTGGGCACTGGGGACAGTGCAGAAGGGCTGTGACAGATGGACAGGCAGGAGGTGGCAGTGGGACATTGGTGACATTGCAGCAGCCACCTGGCCATGTTCCCATTTCTCCAGCAGCTCCACCAGCCCAAACCCAGTTCTGGTGGGAAAAAGAGGCTGTGGTGAAAAGGGAAAAAAGCAGAGCTGTGGCAAATCTCATTCCTGGATAGGGAGAGGAGCAATCAGGGAGAGGAAAGTGCCGCGTTTGCCTTGATGGAGAGGCAGGAGGTGGCAGTGGGACATTGGTGACATTGCGGCAGCCACCTAGCCCTGTTCCTATTCCTCAGCAGCTCCACCAGCCCAAACCCAGTTCTGGTGGGAAAAAGGGGCTGCGGTGAAAAGGGAAAAAAGCAGAGATGTGGCAAATCTCATTCCGGGCAAATCCCATTCCTGGATAGAGAGAGGAGCAATCGGGGAGAGGAAAATGCACAGGCAGGAGGTGGCAGTGGGACACTGGTGACATTGCACCATCCATCTGGCCCCTTTCCCATTCCCCCAGAGCTCCACCAGCCCAAACCCCACTCCTGGTGGGAAAAAGGGGTTGTGGTGAAAAGGAAAAACAGCAGAGCTGTGGCAAATCTCATTCCTGGATAGGGAGAGGAGCAATTTGGGAGAGGAAAGTGCCGTGTTTGCCTCAATGGACAGGCAGGAGGTGGCAATGGGACATTGGTGACACTGCAGCAGCCACCTGGCCCTGTTCCCATTTCTCCAGCAGCCTCACAAGCCCAAACTCACTCCTGATGGGAGAAAGGGGTGGTAAAAACGAAAAACAGCAGAGCTGTGGCAAATGTCAATCTGGATAGGGAGAGGAACAATTTGGGAGAAGAAAGTGCCGCGTTTGCCTTGATGGACAGGCAGGAGGTGGCAGTGGGACATTGGTGACACTGCAGCCTGGTGACACCTGGCCATGTTCCTCCAGCCCAAACTCACTCCTGGTAGGAGAAAGGGGCTGTGGCAAAAAGGAAAAACAGCAGAGCTGTGGCAAATCTCATTCCTGGATAGGGAGAGGAGCAGTTAAGGAGAGGAAAGCGCCGCGTTTGTCTCAAATGTGGGATTTCATTTCTTCCCAATCAGCTGCCAACTGCTTCCTTTCCTGGCTATCACCGAGCCTCCAGATGGTGCCTTGGAGCATCCTTAAACCTCCAGCTTGGCTCCTTGCAAAGACATTGTCATCCTGGTTAGCTAGAAATGGATTAATGGCTTTGGGATGAGAGCTGCTGAGCTCGTGGTCAGTTCTGGCTCCTGTTAAAATCAGGTTTTGCAGGGGATGAGCCCCTGCTGAATGAGCTGCAGTTGTGTGTGAGTTTATTTGTATTATTAACCCGACCTGGCTGCTTTGCTGATGGCCACAGCTCTGCAGAGGCTTTAACAGCAGCGGATATTTCTCACCTTCCCTCCCCGAGCCCCCACTGCCCTGCAGCCACAGGTTGGAGGCTGAACCAAGCAGCTGAGGTGCTGTGGGTTTATTAGAGAATTGTGAGACATCATTCTCTTAAATTCCTCCAGCCTCAGGCCTCCTGCTATTTTCAGAGCTTGTCTGAGCAGCACTTTTAGATTAGCACACGGGGAGAGGAGCTGAAGGAAGTGAACCAGGAAGCCAGACAGCAAATATCATCCAAAACAGAAATTAAAAACCAAACCAATAGCAGGATTATGAGCAGAGCTAAGGACAGAGCTGAAGGGGAGAATGAAAGGATTTTAATGGGGTGTGACAGATTCAAATCAGCCCAAAAACCTGAGCCTTGCTCCTCCTGCATCCTGCAGGGCCCTGGAGGGGCTGGACAGCCAAGCCCACGCCTCACAAAAAGCACAAAAAGCACAAAAAGCACAAAAAAGCACAAAAAGCACAAAAAGCTGCTGTGTTGTTGTTCTCAGGAAGGGAATATCCTGCTTCCTCTTTGAACCCCGTGCCTCTCTGGAAGCGGGGAATGGCTGCCACATTCCTGCCTTGATCCCGGCCACTTTTACAAGCCTGGACTTCCCTCTGCTCGTGCTCTAACGGGCTGGCTGAGCAGGGGATTAGGGAGCGCCTTGGTGCTCGTGTGGGGACAGAAATCCGCCTTCAAAACCTTACATAACTCCAGAAAGGAGCAGACACGTGCCCAGGCCTTCGTTCTTTGCACATAAAAATCATCACTCGATCGTCCTTTGCATAAAAATCATCATTTCATCCTCCTTTGCACATAAAAATCATCATTTCGTCCTCCTTTGCTCATAAAAATCATCATTTCGTCCTCCTTTGCTCATAAAAATCATCATTTCATCCTCCTCCTCCTCCTCCTCCTGTGGCCAGGCTGCAGTTTGACTGTCCTCTGAAAAAAAAGGAATATTTGAAACTGTGGATATAAAACCAAATATATTATCATACAAATATTTTAAATATAATATAATATAATATGATATAATATAATATAATATGATATAATATAATATGATATAATATAATATAATATAATTCATATGATATTATGTGATACTATGTTAATTACATATTATATATATGTATATTAGATACATTATAAAATATAAATTGAATATTATATTATTATACAAATATATTATTAAATATATTTTCTGCCAGGCTGCAGTTTGCTTGTCCTCTGAAAAAAAGGAATATTTGAAACTGTGGATATGCAAACAAATCTATTATTATACAAAGAGATATATTATATTATATTATATTATATTATATTATATTATATTATATTATATTATATTATATTATATTATACTACATTGCATTGCATTGCATTACATTACATTATATATATGTGTATATTATATATATTACAATATATAAATTTAATATTATATTATTATACAAATATATTATTAAATACATTTTCTGCCAGGCTGCAGTTTGCTTGTCCTCTGAATAAAAGAAATATTTGAAACTGTGGAGATACAAACACAAATTATTATATATATTTTCCTTTTCCCTCTGCTAGCAGAGGGGAAGAGAGAGAAAAGGGAAATATATATAATAATTTTCTATTTACTCACTATTCCAGAGCTGGAGCAGGCAGCCCTTGGGAGAGGGAAAAAGGGAATTTCTATCCCTTGGGAAGAGGGAAAAGGGAATTTCTATCCCTTGGGAAGAGGGAAAAAGGGAATTTCCAGCCCTTGGGAAGAAGGAAAAAGGGAATTTCTATGCCTTGGGAAGAGGGAAAAGGGGAATTTCTATCCCTTGGGAAGAGGGAAGAAGGGAATTTCCAGCCCTTGGGAAGAGGAAAAAGGGAATTTCTATGCCTTGGGAAGATGGAAAAAGGGAAATTCCATCCCTTGGGAAGAGGAAAAAGGGAATTTCTATCGCTTGGGAAGAGGGAAAAGGGAATTTCTATCCCTTGGGAACAAGGAAAAGGGAATTTCTATCCCTTGGGAAGAGGGAAAAGGGAATTTCTATCCCTTGGGAACAAGGAAAAAGGGAATTTCTATCCCTTGGGAAGAGGGAAAAGGGAATTTCCAGCCCCACCGGCACCTTCCATAAGCACTGCCATGACCTGCAGGATGCAGCACTTACTTACTGGGAGTTTTGAGTCCCCACGTTCCCAAGGGGACGTGGCTGCAATTAAACTCCATTAATTCAACGTGAGCAGGGATCTCTCTCTGCCACCAGGCAGGAAAAAAACAGAGAATTTAAGAAGCCATTGAACTTTTAAGCACAAATTTTTGCAAGTGAAATCTGTCTTTTGCCAAGTTTTAACTTTTGAAGGTGATCAGACTTCCTGGAAACATTAACCTGTGCTGTAGCTGAAGTTTTAAAGACGAATGGAAATCACAGACTTTTTTACACTTATTAAATTCTATTTTGCTTAAAACCCAGCGAAAGGAGAGAAATTAATTAATTAATTACCCTGCCGCTCTCTCATATCAGAGCCGCTCTCCTCACAGAAACACCGCGGGGGTTTTGTTGTTTTTTTCCCTTCACAGATGCAGAAAAGGAACATCCCCAACCCCCTGGCCCAAACAGGAACTGCATCCCTGGTGACATCTTCCTGTCCTGGCCCTATTTATAGCACCAAGGTCACCCAAATAAGAACAGAAGCAGCATCATATGATTTTTTTTGGGGGTGGCTGAGTGAATTGTGAGTGTTGAGGATTCAGAGGAGCACAGGCATTTAGGAACACCTCACTGGGGCTGGTTTTGTCTGCAGAATAATTCAGAAATTCGTGGCACCCAGAAATTCGGGTGGTTTTTTTCTATTTCACTGTGGCCATTTCTGTTTGCAGAATAATTAAGAAATTTATGGCACCCAGGAATTTGGGTGGTTTTTTTCCTATTTCACATAACCAAGTCATTAAATGCACAGAAATTTTCCTTGCAAAGCCGTTCCTCAATGTGCAGTTGTTTAGTGAAAGCACCAAGGTCACCCAGATAAGAACAGAAGCAGCATCATATGATGTTTTTGGGAGTGGCTGAGTGAATTGTCAGTGTTGAGGATTCAGAGGAGCACAGCGCATTTAGGAACACCTCACTGGGGCTGGTTTTGTCTGCAGAATAATTCAGAAATTCATAGCACCCAGAAATTCGGGTGGTTTTTTTCTATTTCACTGTGGCCATTTCTGTTTGCAGAATAATTCAGAAATTAATGGCATCCAGGAATTTGTGTGTTTTTTTACTACTTCACTGTGGCTGGTTTTGTCTGCAGAATAATTCAGAAATTCATGGCACCCAGGAATTTGGGTGGTCTTTTTCCTACTTCACATAACCAAGTCATTAAATGCATAATTTTGCAAATTTTCCTTGCAAAGCCGTTCCTCAATGTGCAGTTGTTTAGTGAAAGCACCAAAGTCACCCAAATAAGAACAGAAGCAGCATCATATGATTTTTTTTGGGGGTGGCTGAGTGAATTGTGAGTGTTGAGGATTCAGAGGAGCGCAGCGCATTTAGGAACACCTCACTGGGGCTGGTTTTGTCTGCAGAATAATTCAGAAATTCATAGCACCCAGAAATTCGGGTGTTTTTTTTCTATTTCACTGTGGCCATTTCTGTTTGCAGAATAATTCAGAAATTAATGGCATCCAGGAATTCGGGTGGGTTTTTTTCTACTTCACATAATCAAGTCATTAAATGGATAATTTTGCAAATTTTCCTTGCAAAGCCGTTCCTCAATGTGCAGTTGTTTAGTGAAAGCACCAAGGTCACCCAAATAAGAACAGAAGCAGCATCATATGATTTTCTTTTTGGGGCCTGAGTGAATTGTGCATTTTGAGGATTCAGAGGAGCACAGCACATTTAGGAACACCTCACTGTGGCCATTTCTGTGCGCAGAATAATTCAGAAATTCGTGGCACCCAGAAATTTGGGTGTTTTTTTTCTATTTCACTGTGGCCATTTCTGTTTGCAGAATAATTCAGAAACTCATGGCACCCAGGAATTCGGGTGGTTCTTTTCTACTTCACAGTGGCCATTTCTGTGTGCAGAATAATTCAGAAATTTGTGGCACCCAGGAATTTGGCTCTTTAGCTGGGATGCTTCCTGGCCATATTTCACCCTGTTTAACCAGAGATCGTGTGGGGAAAGGTTTTCCTTGGGCCTTGAAGTTGAGGAGTGTCACGGGGAGGGCTTTGAGGTGGAAGAATCAAACCCATTTAATTCTTCCTGCTGAATAAAATACCTGCTGTGCATTTGGAAGCCATTGCTGTCAGGATTTCCTTTCCTCTTCCCCAGAGGAGGAATTTCTTTCCTCTTCCCCCCAAATTCTCCAGATCTGCATTTGCACAGAACTCTGTTCAAAATGATTATTCCATGTTTCTGGGTGCTTTTAAGTGATTTTCCTGCACTTCATCTCAGTTCTGCTGGAATATTTTGGGGTCAGCTCTTTATCTGGGATGTTTCCTGGCCATATTTCACCGTGTTTAACCAAGGATTGAGTGGGGAAAGGTTTTGACATTGAGGAGTGTCATGGGGAGGACTTTGAGGTGGAAGAACCGAACCCATTTAATTCTTCAACACACTTTGGTGTCTCCCACCTCAAGTGGAAGAATCAAACCCCTTTATTTCTTCCTGCTGAATAAAATACCTGCTGTGCATTTGGAAGCCATTGCTGTTAGGATTTCCTTTCCTCTTCCCCAGAGGAGGAATTTCTTTCTCCTTCCCAAATTCTCCAGATCTGCATTTGCACAGAACCTCTGTTCAAAATGATTATTCCATGTTTTGGGTGCTTTTAAGTGATTTCCCTGCACTACATCTCGGTTCTGCTGGAATATTTTGGGGTCAGCTCTTTAGCTGGGATGTTTCCTGGCCATATTTCATCGTTTAACCAAGGATTGAGTGGGGAAAGGTTTTGACATTGAGGAGTGTCATGGGGAGGACTTTGAGGTGGAAGAACCGAACCCATTTAATTCTTCAACACACTTTGGTGTCTCCCACCTCAAGTGGAAGAATCAAACCCCTTTATTTCTTCCTGCTGAATAAAATACCTGCTGTGCATTTGGAAGCCATTGCTGTTAGGATTTCCTTTCCTCTTCCCCAGAGGAGGAATTTCTTTCCCCTTCCCAAATTCTCCAGATCTGCATTTGCACAGAACCTCTGTTCAAAATGATTATTCCATGTTTTGGGTGCTTTTAAGTGATTTTCCTGCACTTCATCTCAGTTCTGCTGGAATATTTTGGGGTCAGCT
The DNA here is from genome assembly GCF_028551555.1 of Melozone crissalis. Lineage (NCBI taxonomy): Eukaryota > Metazoa > Chordata > Aves > Passeriformes > Passerellidae > Melozone > Melozone crissalis. Next base: position 327,606 of record NW_026536115.1, read on the forward strand.
CTTTAGCTGGGATGTTTCCTGGCCATATTTCATCGTTTAACCAAGGATTGAGTGGGGAAAGGTTTTGACATTGAGGAGTGTCATGGGGAGGACTTTGAGGTGGAAGAACCGAACCCATTTAATTCTTCAACACACTTTGGTGTCTCCCACCTCAAGTGGAAGAATCAAACCCATTTATTTCTTCCTGCTGAATAAAATACCTGCTGTGCATTTGGAAGCCATTGCTGTTAGGATTTCCTTTCCTCTTCCCCAGAGGAGGAATTTCTTTCTCCTTCCCAAATTCTCCAGATCTGCATTTGCACAGAACCTCTGTTCAAAATGATTATTCCATGTTTTGGGTGCTTTTAAGTGATTTCCCTGCACTACATCTCGGTTCTGCTGGAATATTTTGGGGTCAGCTCTTTAGCTGGGATGTTTCCTGGCCATATTTCATCGTTTAACCAAGGATTGAGTGGGGAAGAGTTTTCCTTGGGCCCTGACATTGAGGAGTGTCATGGGGAGGGCTTTGAGGTTGAAGAATTGAATCTATTTAATTCTTCAACACACTTTGGTGTCTCCCACCTCAAGTGGAAGAATCAAACCCATTTATTTCTTCCTGCTGTGCATTTGGAAGTCATTGCTGTAAGGATTTTCTTTCCTCTTCCCCTGAATTCTCCAGACCTGCCTTTGCACAGAACCTCAAAATGGTTATTCCATGTTGCTGGGTGCTTTTAAATGATTTTCCTGCGCCTCATCTCAGAAGCCAAGAGGAACTGGGTGCCCCAGGGGACCAGCAATGCTGCACAAATCTCCTGAACCCATTTTGCATCACCAGAAACGGTTACTCAGTGATACCATCCAGTAAATTCTGAAAAATAAGTCATCTTCTTACTTTTTCCTCTTTTCTGGTTCATCTGAGTCATAATTTTTTTTTTTCTACAATGCTGCAGCCAACATTTGCTGCCCAGCGTGAGGAAATGTGAGCACCTAAGCCATAATTTGTCACCTAATTAAGTGACCTGATTTTCTCAGGAGCAGGATGTGTTTTCCAGCTCCCAGTGCACTCAGCAGTTGTGGAAATCAGGCCACTTTTGCATGGCTGGGACCAGTTTTGAGGAACTCAGCTTTCTAAAAAAGCTGATTTTGGCCTGGGAGATGGAGGATGGGTCCTCTCCAGGGTGGGATTTTCAGAGACTTATCAGCTATCAGCATCATTCATTGCACTGAATTAAAAAATACAAGGGAAATAAAAATACAAAATAAGGGAATATAAAAATAAAAATACAATGCAAGAAAAAAAAAAAAAAAAAAAACCAAAGAAATCACTCAGTTGCAGGTCCTGGGATAAAAATACCCTCTGGCTTTGTTTGCTTTATGCAGCATTTCCTCCTCACACTGAAAATTAAATTGAAATTGGAAAGGGAGTTGGTTGTGCCTGTGGGTGATGGAGGCAGCTCTGGAAATCGCAGGTGAACAAAGCTGCGCCTCCAGCCTGGTGTTTTCTCTGCCTCCCTTTGTTTCAATCCCAGTTAATCCCGGCAGAGCTCCTCTGTGTGGTTTGTTCCAGGGAATCGTCAGGTCATGAAGGAAAAGAGTCCCTGAGGGTGGTGGTGGAACCTGGACAGATCCTCCAGAGCTCTGGGCTGGGATCTGGGCACAGGAAATCCCAGAAATTGCTCATTGCAGAGCCAGAGCTGCTCTGGGAGGGCAGGATCACTGCCACCATTCAGGGGACAGCTCTGCACGGTCACATCTCCCTGTTAGAGCGCAGAAACAACCCAGACAGGAGGGGAGGGAGCTGAGCAAGGGCAGCACAACAAATGGTGGAAGCAGGGCAGGAGGAATCCTCAGGCATTGCTCCCAGAGAGGTGTCTTATCTGTTAGAGAAGTCCCCTTATCTGCGAGAGAAGTCCCCCTTATCTTTCAGAGAGGTCCTCCTTATATTTTGGAGAGTTCCCCCTTATCTTTTTGAGAGGTCCCCCTTGTCTTTTAGAGAGGTCCCCCCTTATCTTTTAGAGAGGGCCTCCTTATCTTTTAGACAGGTTCCCTCCTATATTTTAGAGAGATCCCCCCTGTCTTATAGAGAGGTCCCCCCTTATCTTTTAGAGAGGTGTTCCTTATTTTTTAGAGAAGTTTGCCCTATCTTTTAGAGTTTCCCCTTATCCTTCAGAGAGTTTTCCCTTATCTTTTTGAGATGCCCCCCTTCTCTTTTGGAGAGTTCCCCCTCTATCTTCTAGAGAGGTCCCCCCTATTTTTTAGAGAATTCCCCCCTTATCTTTTAGAGATTCCCCCCTCTCTTTTTGAGAGTTCCCCCTTCTCCTTTAGAGAGTTCCCCTTTATCTTTCAGAGGGGCCCCCCCTATCTTTTAAAGAGGTGCCCCATATCTTTTAGAGAGGTCCCCCTGTATTTTAGAGAGATTCTCCTTATCTTTTAGAGAGTTCCCCCTTATCCTTCAGAGAAGTCCTCCCTGTCTTTTAGAGAGTTCCCCCCTTATCTTTTAAAGAGTTCCCCCTTCTCTTTTAGAGAGATCCCCCCTTATCCTTCAGAGAGTTCCCCCTTATCTTGTAGAGAGTTCCCCCTTATCTTTTATACAGGTCCCCCCCTATCTTTTAGAGAGTTCCCCGCTATCTTTTAGAGAGTTCTCCCCTCTGTTTTAGAGAGCCCCCCCCATCTTTTAGAGAGTTGTCCCCTCAATCTTTTAGAAAGCTCCCCCTTATCTTTTAGAGACTTCACCCCTATTTTTTAGAGAGTTTCCCCCTTATCTTTTAGAGAGTTCCTCCCCATGTTTCAGCTCCTTTGCCTGAGCTGCTTTCCAAACCAAAGCAGTTTCTGCTTTGCATAGAACATTTTCCAGAGCAGAGCAAGGTCAGCCGGGCAGGAGCCCCAACCCACAGCGTCCACCACCCCAAACCCACCAAATCCATCTCCCAGAGGGCCCAGCCCTGCTGATCTCCAGGGAATTCTGGCAGCAAAACAGCTTGGGGAGGAAGTGTTTTCATCATCACACATTTGCAACACAGCCCTTTTAGTTTTTCTCTTCTTTTTTTTTTTTTTTTTTTTTTTGGTTGTTTTTTATCATTATCAGCACTATCAGCATTATCTCTCTGCCTTCCTCTTACCCTCCAAACGAACCAAGCTGTGTGTGCTCAAGGGGTGGGGAGGGCTGAGCACAGCTGAGTCAACAGCACATGCCTGGGGCTGGGGGTGACGCTCAGGGGTGTCCTGGGGGTGTCAGGGCATTGGGGAAGGCAGCGCTGCAGGCAGGAGGGGTGACAAAGCACAGCCACAATGACAGAAGGGGTGACACGAGCACAGCCACAAATCCTGGAGGCTCCCTGACGCCAAACCCACAGGCTGGAGCCTGGATCTGCTCCCTTTCCCTTGGGGAAATGGGGAATTCTGCACCCTCCCCAGCTGAGCTCCTGGCTCTGCCTCATCACCCTGAAATTTCTGTCGTTTTCTGCTTTTTTCACTCATAATTCTTGCTCCATTTGGGTTCTGGGTGGATCCCTCCCTTTGGCTGTCCCTGGTGCCACAGCTGCTGTCCCGTGCTGGTGTCGAGCACGTGGAAAACACAATTCCATGTTTAAATCTGTGATTTGTACTGGTCTGCTCAGAAAACTCACTGAACTGGGTGCTCCCAGCTGGAGGGAAAAGGGATTTGGAGGCATCCTGGAGGGAAAGAAGCAGAAGAGCTTTTTGGACTAAAGGGAACTTTTCTAAGCTGGAAAAATCTCTGTTTGTGCCCTCTCGTGGCTGTTGAATTTTTTTTCTCCTCACTGCAACTCTTGCGCTTTCAGACCCAAACTTTTAGGGTTTCATGCTGAAATTGCCAGCAAAGAGACCATTAAATGCTGGTGTTTCTCTACTAATTGCTACTTTTTAGGAACATTTCTAATTTGATTTACAGTTGTCAGTGAAGGGCTGCATTGTTCTGCACAGAATTCTGTCTGAGCTTCATTTTTGTGAGTGAGCTTGTGGGGCAGGCATTGCATGTCTCCAGAATGGAATATTATTACAATGCAGATAGATTTTTTATAGGTTTATATTTAGATTTATATATGGATTTATATTTAGATAAATAAAACATAGTCCCTTAAAAGAAACCCCAATTCTTCCATGCTTCTGTGCATGGAAGAAAAAGTGGGGAAGTGGGAAAACCCAGAGGCTCATAATTCATATTTTGTGCTGGTTGCCTGACTTTGCCCCTCAGTTTATTGGGATTTCACAGGTGGCACATCCAAAAAATAACCCTCAGGGGTTGGAGGATTGGAAAGAGCATCTCACAAATGTCCAAACACACAGTAATGGACCCAGCAGCACTGAAATTCTCTTTTTATTTTGCTCTCTCTGCAGACAAAAAGCGTTGGCATCGACAGGAGGAAGGAGTGTTCAAGCAGCATGCGACTGGTTGGTATGAAGTAGTAAATGTTCAAAAGTAGCAGAAATGGTGAATTTAGGGTTTAACCATTAGAATGTGGGATGTTTAAACAGGGGTGTTCTCTGAAAAGCACCTGCAAATAAAAACATCCTTTTTATGTGTTACTGAGGTGCTGTTTAAGTGCTGGAAATGAGCCTGGTCTGAGACGGTTTGATCTGCAGCAAATGGGTTATAATAATGCTCTTTTTTTTTGTTTTTTTTAATGACTAAGCAGAGGTAACTGAGCCAGCAGAGGATTGGGGCAGTTTCTGTAATTGCCTGTCACATTTTAGTCCCCAGGGTTTTGGCCAAAGTCCTTGAATATGTGGGAATGAGAGCTTTGTTCAGAGGGACCATCATTAGGCAGGGCCCTGCAGGGAGAGTGGGCTCTGTTAAATCCCTTTGGTGCCCTTAACAGGAGGCATTGGGGGAATAAATAAATTCCCAAACAGGTGGGAAAGGGGAAAAAGAAGGAACCCCCACCCTCTGCAGCTGATTCCTGTGCTCTCCTCCCTGTGCTTTGCGCCCTGAAAGGCACAAAAGGCAGAAGCAGTGACCTGGCTTAGATCCTCAGAGCATCAGGCTGAAAGTAAAACCCAATTTTCTGTGTTACTGAGCGGTGCTAATGGGCTGCAAGCGAGGCAGAGTAGCTCTGCCTGACCTGCCAGAGCTGCATTTTCCCATGGAGGGACAGTGAATGGCAGCACAGGGGGAGCTGGTTTGGTTGGGGGAAGAAAATCCGTGATTATCTCTCAGAATCTCTGCTGGTCACAGTGACTCTGAGATACGTACAAGCTTCTTTTTCCCAGCCCAGCAGTCGAAGGAGGAGTCAGGATTTTTCAGTTCTCGTTCTCAAGGTTGTTTATTGTTTCTTATCTATAAAATTCTTTCTCTGACCCACCGAGGTCTGGCTGGCAGGTCAGGTTGAGGCACAGTGATGTTATCTTTTATACTAAAAACTACGTGCTCAATATTTACAATTACTTCCCAATACCCATCACCTGTGTTAGACAGTGAGCTTCTACCTTAAACCAATCCCAAAGTGCCACCATCACAGCAGAAGATGGAGGCCAAGAAGAAGAAGGAGGAAGAAGGACAAGGCACGCCCAAATTCCTCCATCTTGGTCAGGCCATGAAGGAAAAGAGTCCCTGAGGGTGGTGGTGGAACCTGGACAGATCCTCCAGAGCTCTGGGCTGGGATCTGGGCAGAGGAAATCCCAGAAACTGCTCATTGCAGAGCCAGAGCTGCTCTGGGAGGGCAGGATCACTGCCACACCTCAGGGGACAGCTCTGCAGGGTCACATCTCCCTGTTAGAGCGCAGAAACAACCCAGACAGAAAAATCTATTTTTCACCCCATGACAAACTAACTATTATTCCACTTAAACTCTCTTGACTGGTAATTCTCCATATAAAGGTTGGTAATTTTTTCCATGGGTATAAACCAAAGGCACAGCGGTTTTGGGCTCTGTGCTGAGGACTCTGAGCCCCCTGGGCAGGGCCTCGAGCCCTCCAGGGCAGCCAGAGGAATTTCCTGGGTTCCAGTGATTATTTATTGATTCTGGAGCGCTTTCTGCCCGCCAGGCTCTTCTCCCACGTGGGTGACCCGTTCCTGGACGACTCGCTGCCCCGCGAGTACGTGCTGTACCTGCGCCCCACCGGGCCCCTGGCGCAGAAGCTCTCCGAGTTCTGGCAGCAGTCCAAGCAGATCTGTGGCAAGAACAAAGCCCACAACATCTTCCCCCACATCACCCTCTGCCAGTTCTTCATGGTAAGGCACAGCTCCTCTCCCCTCTCTCCCTCAGCCATTCCTTGCCGGGCTCGGCCTGGAGATTTCATCCTGGTTTAGGGGGCGCTGGAGGGATTTTGTTGGAGGCTGGAGGAGGGAATTGTTTTTTTAAGCTGTTGTTTTCAGGGAAGAGCAGCAGCAGAAGACACAATTCTCATCCTCTGCAGTGATCCTCAGTGTGAGAATGGGTGGGGAGAGCTTGGGGAGGTTACTTGGGGATAGCTGATCCTGCTTTGAGGACAAGGGAGGGGCCGAGGATTTCTAAACATAGATTTCTCTTTTGTTGCTGGTTTTTTTTTTTGTTTTCCATGCCCCTGTGCTGTTTCTCACTGCACGAGGGGAAAGGTAGGCCACTGCCACCCACCCTCATCCCCTCCTGTCCTGCTTCCTTGGCAGTGTGAGGACAGCAAGGTGGACGCCCTCACGGAAGCCCTGCAGGCCACGGTGATGCGCTGGAAATGCAAATTCCCCGCGCCCCTGCCCCTGGAGCTCTACACATCCTCCAACTTCATCGGGCTCTTCGTCAAGGAGGACAGTGCTGAGGTGCTCAAGAAGTTTGCTGCAGACTTCGCTGCAGAGGCGGCTTCCAAAGCAGGTGAGGAAAAAACAAAGCTTGGATGCCATGAGAGCACAGCCTGGGCATCGTCAGAAAAAACAAAGTTTGGTGTCATGAAAAAGCCCAGTTTGGGCATTGGTAGAAAACCAAAAGTTTGATGCCATGAGAGCCCAGTTTGGGAATTGTCAGAAAAACAAAATTTGGTGTCCTGAAGGAGCCCAGCCTGGGCATTGTCAGAAAAACAAAACTTTGAAGCCATGAAGGAGCCCAGTTTGGGCATTGATAAAAAATCAAAACTTTGGTGTCATGAAGTATATCACCCTGGGCATTGTCAGAAAACCAAAGTTTGGATGCCAAAAGAGCTCAGTCTGGGCATTGTCAGAAAAACCAAAATTTTGGTGTCATGAAGGGCATTAGAAAACCAAAACTTTGATGCTGTGAAGGAACCCAGTTTGGGCATTGTCAGAAAACCAAAGTTTGGATGCCAAAAGAGCTCAGCTTGGGCATTGATAGAAAACCAAAACTTTGAAGCCATGAAGAGCATTAGAAAACCAAAACTTTGATGCTATGAAGGATCCCATTTTGGGCAGTGTCAGAAAAACCAAAATTTTGGTGTCATGAAGAAGCAAAGCAGCTTCCAAAGCTCACAGTTTGTGCCTTTTCAGAACCCCAAAGCTCTGCTGCCACCAAGAAGCAAAGCTCGAAAGCAAATCCCTGATTTTTAAGTGAAAACTCAAACACCCCAGCAGGAGCTTTGCCTTTTCACCTGGGGCACGTCTCACGCTGAGTTTGCAGCGCTGTTTTGGAGGGGAAGCTGACATTTGGTGGTTCTTTACCCTTTCACAGCTGCTCTGAGCCGTTTCCTGCCCCTCTCGCCGCCTCCAGCCACCACCGCAGAACTTTCCTCGGCCATTTCAAGGCCGTGGTTGTTTTTTCACTGCATTTCTGGGGTGTGAGGAGGGCTCTGGGAGAAGACCCCAGGTTGGTTGGTTGGTTGCCCTTTCGAACCTCAGAGCTCACAGGTGCTCCATGATCCTCTCCTGCTTCTGGAGGGGGAATAACCAGAACCTCGTCCTCTCCACTGCTGAACAACCTCTGAATATCCTCCAGTCACCCCCAAACTGGGAAATCACAACACCCTGGGAGCACTGGGACATCTCCCTGGATAATCCTCCCACCTTCCGCCACTGGTTTAGTCCTTCCCCATTTAATCCCAGGTTTCCCGTGCTGCTTAAATGCACAACTGGTTTAGTTCTTCCCCATTTAATCCCAAATTTATCTTGAAGTTTAAATTCACAACTGGTTTAGTCCTTCCCCATTAAATCCCAAATTTATCCTGGAGTTTAATGCACAACTGGTTTAGTCCTTCCCCATTAAATCCCAGGTTTATCCTGGAGTTTAAATGCACAACTGGTTTAGTCCTTCCCCATTTAATCCCAAATTTATCTTGGAGTTTAAATTCACAACTGGTTTAGTCCTTCCCCATTAAATCCCAAATTTATCCTGGAGTTTAATGCACAACTGGTTTAGTCCTTCCCCATTTAATCCCAGGTTTATCCTGGAGTTTAATGCACAACTGGTTTAGTTCTTCCCCATTTAATCCCAAATTTATCTTGGAGTTTAAATTCACAACTGGTTTAGTCCTTCCCCATTAAATCCCAAATTTATCCTGGAGTTTAATGCACAACTGGTTTAGTCCTTCCCCATTAAATCCCAGGTTTATCCTGGAGTTTAAATGCACAACTGGTTTAGTCCTTCCCCATTTAATCCCAAATTTATCTTGGAGTTTAAATTCACAACTGATTTAGTCCTTCCCCATTAAATCCCAAATTTATCCTGGAGTTTAATGCACAACTGGTTTAGTTCTTCCCCATTTAATCCCAAATTTATCTTGGAGTTTAAATTCACAACTGGTTTAGTCCTTCCCCATTAAATCCCAAATTTATCTTGGGGTTTAAATTCACAACTGGTTTAGTCCTTCCCCATTTAATCCCAGGTTTATCCTGGAGTTTAATGCACAACTGGTTTAGTCCTTCCCCATTTAATCCCAGTTTTATCGTGGAGTTTATACATACAGCTGGTTTAGTCCTTCCCCATTTAATCCCAAATTTATCCTGGAATTTATACGCACAACTGGTTGAGTCCTTCCCCATTTAATCCCAAGTTTATCGTGGAGCTCAAGTGCACCAAAATGCAGCAAATTCTGCATTCCTGGGCTGCTCCCATGCTGGGCAGGCACCCAGAGCCCTGCAGGGATGCTGAGTCTGTCCCTGCTCCAGAACAGGGAGCCAGAAGGGTCCAGAACCTCTGGAATGTGTTGCTTTCACCTGATCTAGAACATCCCTTCCCTTTAGAAGAGGAATTTTATCTTTAAAAAGGTGATTTTGGAAGGCAGATATTGGGTGGGTACAAGAACACTACAGCTAGTGAGAGCGGGATCAGTGTTTCCCTCCAGCACAGCCAAAAATGAGATTTTTATCCAAAAAAAACCCCACTGACCCAGAATAAAGAAGCATTGGTGGCTTCCAACAATCTTCTGCCCCGAGACTGCTCCAATTCCGGCCAAATTGGGGTTTTTAGGGGAAGGCAATTGGTGCATTGCAGCCACAGCTTGGTCGGGTTATCACATTAAAGTCTCTGGGGTTTTTTGAATATATTTTTAATTGCTGGTGAAAAACAACAACAAAAAAGATAGATGAGCTTGCAAAGCTACCCTGGCTGGCAATTGGAGCCAAGCCTCTGAATAGCTGCAATTGTGACTGAATAATCACTCAAATCTAATTGCAATTTTTGCTTGAATAAGCATGAATAAATTACGTGCAAACAATGTATCCTGTGATTTCCACATCGACTGGAAGAGCCCAAACATTTCACATCTTTTCACCTGGAATGATCCCCTGATGCAGATCCTTTTTTTTCTGCAGGATCATTCTGAATCATTATTACATTTCCACATTTTGGGAATACCTCACCCTCAGTGGCTAAACTGATAATCCAACCAATGTCCAGGGAAAAGATTTCATCAACTTGCACAAGCCTGCAAATTCCATGGATTTGTAATTCAGTGCAGCAGAGAGAACAATGGAGGGAGAGTGAAAATCATGCTTTTTAACCTGATTATTTTGGAAAGATCTTCAGCTGCTCATGAAAACCTACTTGATTTCCTACCTAGGAAAAAATCTCTTTTTTTTTGGCAGGACATCCTGCATGTCCAGAGCTGCAATAAGGATTGTCACATCTCTGATAATTTTCAATATTAGAGACCTCCTGTGGATGCTGGCAGCCTGGTCAGAGAGAAAGTCAAATAAACTTTCAGAGAGAAAGATAAATTTTCAGAGAGAAAGTCAGATAAACTTTCCCAGGCATTTTTCAGGGGGAGGTTTGAGAAATCTCAGAGAAATAATCAAAATAATCTTTAATCTGTGCAGCTCCTGTTTTGAGCTTGTTGTTTACTCATTTGATGTTTACAAGAAGGGTGTTGTTCCTAATTAGCCACTGAGGTGAGGGGTGTTGATTGAGGACCCACCAGGTCCAGCTTTCTCAGAGCAGTCTATAAAACAATGTGATGTCTAATAAAACTTTGCTGTTGCCTTCTGAGAAGACCTCGGGGTCTGTGTTGCTTTGTTCAGCTGTCCCCAATATGATAGCAACAGCCTCACACTCCAAATTTCCAGCTGAACTCCATCTTGTCCCACTTGAGCATCTTTGCCCGTCCAGCCCTGTTAGAGGCCACAGTCAACAACCTGGCACAAAGGGATTTTCAACCCTCATCTCTGCGGGACTCCAGGCAGCTCTTCCAAATGCAGTTTATTGTATCCAAAATGCAGTTTATTTTATCCAAAATGCAGTTTATTGCATCCAAAATGCAGTTTATTGTACCCGAAATGCAGTTTATTACATCCAAGATGTTACAGGAGCCCAGGGTTGTGGGTGACAGAGCTGTGCCTACAGCTGTCAGCTCCAGCTGCAGGCAGGCCTGGAGACCCCTTGGTTTTGGTTACAAGGCATTCTATACTTTTCTTTTGGTTACAATGCATTTTATACTTTTCTTTTGGTTAATTGCATTATATACTTTGCTGAGCATTTTAACACAGCAGAACCAATCTATACCTTAACTTTTATCTCTAGTCTATCATAACTGCTGTAATTACCATATTCATGTTTGTGTTCTCCAGTCACTAAAAGTCAGTGCATTACAGTTGAAGCTAGAAGTTGGTTTTCAGTTTTCTTGCAGTGGAAAATTCTGAGACCTTTTTTTCTACTTGCAACTTTGCTGCCTTGTTTGCCTGTGCTCTCTTTCTGCTTGGTAAAAAACATCTTCTTGTTTGGGGTGGGTTTATCCTTTGCTCTAAGCCATAAAATCCCCTTCTAACTAACACACCCTTTGCCTCCTTGGTCGTCCAGCGAGACTGGCTCAGCAATTCTTTCCTTCTATATCAAAACTTGCTTTCATTTCTATTTCTTCTTCTGGTTCTATATTCAAAAATCTTTCTGCTAAGCATAGATACCTTTCTTGCCAAACTTTCATCCTTCCCAACACCTCTCCCCATTGCAGATGTGCACGTGGAGCCCCACAAGAAGCAGCTCCACGTGACCCTGGCCTATCACTTCCAGAGCAGCCACCTGCCCACGCTGGAGAAGCTGGCCCAGAGCATCGACGTCAAGCTGGGCTGCGACTGGGTGGCCGCCATCTTCTCCCGCGACATTCGCTTCGTCAACCACGAGGTAAAGCCCGGCAGCTCCTCCCACTGAGGCGTAAACTTGGAGGAATTTAGGGGTTTTGGAGGAGCTAGGATTTTATTTAGAAATAAGCTCTATTGGAGTTGATCAATGGGTAGGCCTTGATGAAGTTAAGAGTTAGTAGTTAACTGATAATTGATTGCTTGTCAACACAATGTTGGGTTAGCTGGGTTTATAATGAAGAACACAGAAACTGATAAATGGCTTTTAGGAACATGAGACAATTGTGGCCTCCTCTGTTCTGAAACCAACTGAAGGTGGGAATGGGAGTTCTACCAAGGGTTCATTTGTCACATTTGCATTGAAAAAGGTAGAAAGGTCAGAAGGAGGAAAACTTCATTTACTTCCTCATTTTGGGACCCCTCCCCATGAAAGGGACCACCGACCCATTTCAAGGAACAAAGTGCGCATGCTTAATGGCTTTTGAACTTATTACCATGCTTAATAGCTTTTGAACTAATTACCATATGAAGTGGGGAATGGGATGTACCAAAGTCATGAATATGTATTTGTACTTTGGGTGTTCAATACTTGTATAGATAAAATGACTCTGTAATCACCTGCAAATTGTGGTGTGTATTTGGGAGTTATCCCACAATAAACACACACTTTCTAACTCTAAACTGTTAGAGAGTTTTTGGATATTGGTACTAGATCAATATCCATATTGGGAATGGGCTGAACCAAAGTCATGAATGTGCATTTGTATTTTGGGTATTCAGTACTTGTACAGTTAAAAGGGCTCTGTAATCACCTGTAAATTGTGGTGTATTTGGGAGCTATCCCACAATTAACATACACTTTGTAACTCTAAACTGTTAGTGAGTTTTTGTCCATCACAGTTGGATATCGGTACTAGATCAATATCCATATTTTAATAAATCATCACCCCAAAAAATCGCCCCTCTGCTGAAGGGTGGCATTGCAGCAGCTTTACACAACTTTTCCAGGTTTTGTCCTGGGAAAGGCTGTGAGATCAGAGAAAAGAATGAGAAACGATTCTTATCTCCACTTGCTGCACCAGGTGTTGCGCACACGTGGAATGTGTTATGGGAATTTGTTCACCAAAGAGTGGTTTCTTAATTAGCCAATGGTGATGGTGTTTTAACTAAAGGACCAGTCAATTCCACATGTAGCAAACTAGAATATCACAGAATCACAGAATTTCTAGGTTGGAAGAGACCTTTAAGATCATCGAGTCCAACCCATGTTCTAACACCTCAACCAGATCATGGCACCAGTTGAGGTGCAAATATATATGTAAATATATATAAAAGACCAATGGGTTTGTTAATAAAGATTATTATTTATTGGAGTCTATGCTAATGATTACCCAGCTAGGGGCCTGTTTGATGTGACATTAACAACACTTTGTGCTTTTTCTCCCCCAGACTCTGCAAGTGATCTACCCCTACACCCCCCAGAACGACGACGAGCTGGAGCTGGTCCCGGGGGATTTCATTTTCATGTCCCCAGTGGAGCAGAGCAGCACGAGCGAGGGCTGGATTTATGGCATTTCCCTGGCCACTGGCTGCTCGGGGCTGCTGCCTGAGAACTACATCACCAAGGCGGATGAATGTGGCACCTGGGTGTTCCATGGGTAGGTCAGGCTGCTGCTCTCCTTTCCATGGCTGAAAAATGGGCTCAGGGGTGGCTTGGGAGGTCCCTGGAACAGAGTTAAAGAAATAAAGCAGGGATTTATTAAAAGGGTTTTAAAAATACTCCTTGGGCTGTACAAGACCCTGGCCAAGGCTACACGCAAGATGGACCCCAAGTCATGAGTTTTCACAATTTTAGAAGTTTTGGTCCATTTCCATATTGGGTTAATTGTCCAATTCCAGCTCCAGGTGATGCAGTCCCAGCCTCCCAGTTTGCTCTCTGTTGTTCAGTTTTCTGTTGTTTGTTGCTCCATTCCCTGTCATTTGCAATTTTTGGGGCTGAAACTGCAGCGGTGTCCTTGGTTTTGGGGCTGGAAAAGGATTGTTCTGGATTGTTCAAGGATTGCTCAAGAACTGCTCTGTGAGCTGTGAGGAGAACTTGCTGACACTTTACATAAAGTTCAGAGTCACGCACAAAGGCAGAATCCAGAAAATATGTGGGTTTTATATTTTCCAGAATCTGGAAAATATAAACTTATAATATAAATATAATATAATATAATATAATATAATATAATATAATACAATATAATATAATATAATGCAATGCAATGCAATACAATACAATACAATACAATACAATACAATATAATATAATATAATATAATATAATATAATATAATTATACTCAAACTCAAGGCATCAGCAGCAGCTGGGATTTCAGCTGGGGCAGCAAGCAGGGATGCTGAGAAGGGCACTGAGGGGAAGGAGCTGGCACACAGAGCCTCATCCCAGCCAAGGAGCAGCAGATGCTCTCCCTTAGCATGGGGCTGGAGGACAAGGTGAATTTTGCAGATTTTTGCAGCAGCTCTTTGTGGCTGATGGAGCTGCAGCAGATGGCTGCTGAAAGCACTGCTGTGCAGGCACCTCTGGCTGGGCCTGCCATCAGCAAGGTGTAAATTTGAGAGTTAATTTGGGAAGAGACATCTTCCCCCTGCATCATTCCCTGCTGGGAAGGACTTTGGATCAGGAATATTCTTTAGGATATTTAGGAGGATTTTTGGGAGCTTGCTGTTGGCTTCAGTGAGAATGCAGCCCTCATCTTTTAAATAAAGTTATGCCTCTTGATTTTGGTGGGAATTCATGAAACAGAACGCTGATCCTGAAATCATTCACCCCTCATTTATCCCTGCCAAAGCAGGGGAGACAAGGCACGATCTGGAAGGCAGGAGATGGAATTTTTCCCCAAAAAACCAGAATTTTGGGGAAAAACCTCCAAACAATGACCTGTCCTTAGGAGATGACTCAGCTGGAGCAGCCTCAGCAGTTTGTGTTTTCCAGCAGCACTGGGGACAGGCTGGTGGCTCTTCTCCAGCCCACTGAGAGTTTGCCTCTGCCTCATCACCATTCCCAGCAAATCCTGCCTCTGTAAATAGATGGTGAAGCCTTTGTGGCCTTTATTAAAAGAGAAAGAAAGGCTCAGAAATTGTGTGGCAGCTTCTGGGGGTAAAGGGAAGTGGAGTAACCAAAAAAATCCTAGGCATTCTCCAGACCAGTGTCCTTAAAAAATGTCATATGGGTAAAGGCAGGAAAGGGATGGAATGGGAGGAAGGGCTGACAGCTGGGAGAAATTCACTTTGTACAGAAATAGGGATGGGTCCTAAATGAGAACTGAGATTCTGTTCACATTGAGATTCTGTTCACACAAATATTCAAGTTCTGGGGTCACTGAGGATGGATCAGTGCTGACCCCAATGCTCCACCTGCATTTGGGCAACGGGGGGAACAATTCAAGAGTGCCAGCCCCTGTTGGGAGCTCAGGAATAATCCAGCAGCTCAGTGTCATCCTTGCACCCTGATTCAGCAGATAATAGATCAGGACCAACATCACAATGGGTTTTTTCCTCCTTTAAATCATACAACTCACGCAGGTGACCTATTTCTGTCCCACTGGCCGTGTCACTCGGGGCTATTTTACCAGCTGTGACACCCCTGTGACACCCCTTATCCTAACTGCTGCTATCAGGAAGCAGCTCCTGCTGCATTTAAAGCACTTAAAAGTGCCAGCTCTGGCAACTCTTTCTGTCAAAGTAAATGACCACATCCATTACCTGATAATGTTCTTTTTTTAATGACTAAGCAGAGGTAACTGAGCCAGCAGAGGGTCGAGGCAGTTTCTGTAATTGCCTGTCACATTTTAGTCCCCAGGGTTTTGGTGAAAGTCCTTGAATATGTGGGAATGAGAGCTTTGTTCAGAGGGACCATCATTAGGCAGGGCCCTGCAGGGAGAGTGGGCTCTGTTAAATCCCTTTGGTCCCCTTAACAGGAGGCACTGGGGGAATAAATAAATTCCCAAACAGGTGGGAAAGGGAATAGACAGCACTGAAAATTGCAGGTGCAATGGGGGGAGAAGCTGTTTTTGGCACAAAAACCCAGAAAACTGCCCAGGGAGAGGCCTCAGCTTCCTGCTGAAGCCACAGCTTGTGCTAGAAATGAGTGCAAATTCCCTGCAGCCATTAATTCCCAAACTTGGGATCACAAATCCATGGTCAGTGACGTGGACAGGTCCCCAGGTGATGTTAGTGAGCATCCTGTGGTCATCAGGAGGGTCCTGGCATTTTCCATGTGGACATTGCAGGGTGGGGAGAGCCTCCCAGGCTAAGTTTGGGAATTGTTCTGTGAGTTGTTCCTAAGGAAACGGCCCATGGAGATGGAACTGTCTCCTCACGTGTGTGCATCACCTGGCAAGGTGCTCTCAGGGCAGCACTAAACCCCAAATAATAATAAAATAATTAGAGCAGTAATTACCATCAGCTCCTGGAGGCTACAGAAACGTCCTGAGAGCACAAAAACCATTCCCAAAGACAATGTTTTTCTATTTTTGGCAGGTCCTACTCCATCCTGAACACCTCATCGTGCCCGTCCCTCCAAGCCTTTGCTGATGGAGCTCTGGAGAGAAGGCAGCAGGAGGACCAAGGGCCAGGAGACGCTGGGCCTCTCACCATCATCTGCCAGAACGTGCAGGTAGGGACCCACAGCCAGAAATCATTAGGGACAGCCTTCCAGGGAATGGATTTTCCTAAAAAAAAAAAAATCTTTTCACTCCCTGCAGCACAATTCACAGAGTTTTTAATGACACAACCCTGTCCCCAAACTGCCTCTTCAGCTGGGGTGGCAGGACCCTATCCTCTGCCCCCCTCAGCAGCTTTATAGCACATAAAATAAATGCAAATCCACCAGGATTATATGGATAGATAAATGATTTTATGTATAGATAAACGTAGCGGGATTATAAATTCCCAAAGAGCCCCACAAACCCATCAAGGCAATAAATCCTGCAGCTTTCCTTGGGGTGTTTGCACAAGGGCAAAGCAAAAAACAAAAAAAACCCAAATCCTATGGTTTTCTCAGGTGTCTCTCCACTCTGCTGAAAGTCAAACCTGCTGCTGCTTTCATGCTTGGGGAGGCTGGACATTTAGAGGAATAAAATAGGTATTTACTAAAAGGATATAATTATTTATTTTTTAAAGGACACAGCTTGGGCTGTACAAGAGCCCAGCCAAGGCTACACCCCAGATGGACCCCATGTCACGAGTTTTCACACTTTTATAAGCTTTGGTCCATTTCCACATTACGTTTATTGTCCAGTTCCAGCTCCAGGTTCTGCAGTCCCAGCTACCCAGGTTGCTCTCTGTTGTTCAATTTTCTGTTGTTTGTTGCTCAGTTCTCTGTTTGCACTTTTGGGCTGAAGCTGCAGCGGTGTCCTTGGTTCTGGGGCTGGACAAGGATTGTTCTGTGGGACTGAGCTGTGAGGAGAACTTGGTGACAATTTATATGGAGTTCAGAGCTCTATTCCAATGCAGTGCAGAATGTGGAAAATATAAAAGCTCCAACTGAAGGCATCAATTCCCTTGCAGCCTGTAGGAGTGATGGGGGTGGGATGGTTGGGATGGATGGAGACGAGAGATCTCTGCAGCCAGGGCTTGGAACTTGGGGTTCATTGCAAAGGGCCTGGGTGCAGGGCCCTGCTGGGAGCTGCCAAACACAGCTCAGAGCAGGCCTGAGAGAGGAGAGGGGGAGAGAGGATGAGAAGGTAAGAGAGCGAAGTTCCTGTTAAAATACCATAAATCTTCTTCTGTGTTGAATATTCTGATTCTCACTAACCAATCTAGTACAAGATACAAATCCTACAGCATTTCCATACAGCCTGTAAGAATCATTACATCGCCATCCTGTGTTACATTTTAAACCCTAAAAACTCCTGTTTGGGCCCCTTCTGCCAAGCTGTAGGGTCTGCTCTGACCCTTGGAGCTGTCTGCAAGCAGAGGGTGTTGTTCCATCAAAAGGGGATTACCTTCAGCTACACACACCATTGTTTTCCAGTTGTTCAGTAACTGAGGGATCTCAAAGCTTGCTTTCATTTCAGTCTCGCTTATAGATTCTACATTCTCAAAATCTTGTGCCAGACAATGATATTGATAAGGCTTTCCTGTTTCATCTCCCCCAACATCAGCCCCTGAGGATAAGCAGCCAGCCGGGCCCTCAGAAGCGCTGCCTGTTCGTGTGCAGGCATGGAGAGAGGATGGATGTGGTGTTTGGCAAGTACTGGCTGTCCCAGTGCTTCGATGCCAAAGGTGAGCCCAGGGTGTTGCATGTAGGGTAAAAACTTATTTAAAAAATGCCTTAAAATGTCATAGTTGAGATGGTCACAACACAAAGCAACACTCCATTTTCAGAAGGTTTCAAACCTGTTTTTATTACAGCATGCATGCTTTTTATGCATTCTTACAAAAGTCTTCAGTTGACACTTTACTTATTGATCAGGAAAGACAAACAAAGTGCTTTTGGAATAGAGAGTTGCAGGTTTCTCTTATTTATTCTTCTTTCTTTCTTGGTTTCTGTGTCAATGACCTTGGTAGAAAATTCTTTCAGGGGTAAACGTGGATCCTCTTATCAAGCATGGATCCTCTTCTTATCAAGCATGGATCCTCTTATCAAACATGGATCCTCCTATCAAACATGGATCCTCCTATCAAACATGGATCCTCTTATCAAACATGGATCCTCCTATCAAACATGGATCCTCTTATCAAACATGGATCCTCCTATCAAACATGGATCCTCTTATCAAACATGGATCCTCTTCTCAAACATGGATCCTCTCATCAAACATGGATCCTCTTATCAAACTCCTCTCTGGCTCACCAAAGTTGCTGTAAAACTCTCCCACATTATAAAGTCAGGCCTTGCTATTTCAGCTCAATTAACAGGTAGCCTGTTAAGTTCCCATGGAAAAGCACCATGAGAATTGGTTTACATAACAATCTGTTCTTGTCAAAAGGCAGCTTGAATCCGTGAAAATGAAGAAATCCACAAAGAAAAAGTGTAAACACCTGTGTAAAGATAGAGTCTTAGCACATACACGCACAGGCACCTTCCAACCAATGAATTGAGTGGCAAGAAAGTTAGAATTTCTTCTAATAATTTAGTTCGTTTTATTCTAACCAATTTAGAATAAAACACACTAACTTGGAAAATTGGATCAAAAATATGCTGTAACATGAAAGTGGAGCCTTTGCTGCTGGAACTTTGAGGTGTTCTGCCCACTTTATTGTTACCTGGGGGTATCCCAGGATCTCATGGAGGAAGGAGAAGTGGCCACTGTCTGGTGGAAGCTGTGGGTTTTACACAAAATTTTGATTTTTGTGCAGCCAGCAGCAGCAAGGAGGAAATGCTCCATTTGGCAATATTTGGGAATATATCACAGGAGTGATTACAGTTCCATCACCAAGGAGAAAATGCAGTCATGGTGTTGGCAGTCAGTGTTCAATGAAAACATTTGCTGCCATCAGAGAAAAATTTTGTACTGCTGGCTGTCATGAAATGGAGCCATTCACTTGTTAAATGAAAAAAACACTGCTCAGAGTGGTTTTTGGGGTATAAATTGGTGTTTTAAACCAAATGTTATGCTCTGGTTTCAGGCTACTGAATAAATTATAACTTCAGGCTGTGTTGGCCTTAGAACTGATCACAAATCTGTCCTAAAAGATTCCTCTATTCAAAACCTTGTGGTGAAAGGATGATTTCACAACTCCCTTCTTTCTAAACTCTGTATTCCAACCTCCTGTAAAAGTGAAATGTTTGTTGTGGGATAAAATGACATTCTCTTAGGGAAATCAGTCCTAAAAAATATATTTGAGAACCTTAGCAATGTTCTGTGCTGATTTTGAGCTGGTGAGAGGTGTTTAATTTAATTTTGGGAGAGTCCTGATGGATTTACATGGGGGAAAAAACAGCTCATGAGCCAGGCTTAGGCAGGACAGCACAGCTGAGGTGGTGGGAGAGGGGAAAATCAGGTGTGATGTTCCTGCCTTTGTCTGAGGGAATAATTGCAGCTGGGCACCTCTCCCTGCAGGCAGGTACATGCGCAGCAACCTGAACATGCCTCACAACTTACCTCAGAGGAGTGGTGGTTTCAGGGATTATGAAAAGGATGCTCCCATCACCGTGCTGGGCTGCACCCAGGCCAGGCTCGTGGGTAAGTGCTGCTCAGCAGGCAAAGCTTGCAGCTGGACTGGGGGGATTTGGGGGGGATTTTTGGGAAGGAATTGTTCCCATGAGTGTGGCTCACTCATGGAAGTGTCCAAGGCCAGGTTGGACAGGGTTTGGAGCAACCTGGGGTGGTGAAAAGTGTCCCTGTCCAGGGGGTTTTTTGGTTTTTCCAACCCAATCTATTCCATGGTTCCATGAAGATCTTGGCCAGGAAGCTTCGTTATCTTCCTCCCACTTCCTCCCTTTATCTTCCCCCCATCAGAGAAAGGAAAAGTTCAAGGCAGGAATAAATGGATTGGATGCCCTGAGCTAACAGGATTTAAATCTTTCAAGGATTTAAAGGAATTGTTCCCATGAGTGTGGCCCATTCATAGAAGTGTTCAAGGACAGGGTTTGGAGAAACCTGGGGTGGTGAAAAGTGTCCCTGCCCAGAGATTTTGGTTTTTTCCAACCCAAACCATTCCATGGTTCCATGAAGACCTTGCCCAGGAAGGTTTGTTTTCTTCCTCCCACTTCCTCCCATTATTTCCCCCCATCAGAGAATGGAAACGTTCAAGGAAGAAAAAATGGATTGGATGCCCTGAGCTAACAGGATTTAAATCCTTCAAGGATTTAAAGGAATTGTTTCCCACGAGTGTGGCTCATTCATGGAAGTGTCCAAGGCCAGGTTGGACAGGATTTGGAGCAACTTGGAGTGGTGAAAAGTGTCCCTGTCCAGGGGGTTTTTTGGTTTTTCCAACCCAATGTATTCCATGGTTCCATGAAGATCTTGCCCAGGAAACTTCATTATCTTCCACTTCCTCCCATTATCTTCCCCCCATCAGAGAAAGGAAACGTTCAAGGCAGGAATAAATGGATTGGATGCCCTGAGCTAACAGGATTTAAATCTTTCAAGGAGCTTTTCAAAGTCCCTTCACCTTCCCCAGCAATTTCCCTCTTCCAAAGGAAACCTCACCTCCCTCAGCTGCTGCAGCTGAGAAGGCAAAGCAGAAATGTGGGACATGGGGGGAATCAGAGCCATCAAAGGATGGTGCATTGGGAAAATTTTGTTATTATCCACCTTGTGGAGCACTGCAGCAGTGTGGCTGTCACCTCCTGCATAATCTGCTTTTTCCCCCCCAGTTTGCCACCCCAGTATCCTTTTATCAGCCTGCCTGGCTTTATGTTGTCACCAATCGTTTCCAGCGCTCTCCCACCCTCCCCATCCTCATCCCTGAGCCTGCTGCTTTGTGCACAGATAAAATCCTTTGTCAGTGAAGCAGCACATCTTGGGAGCTGTGATGGGAGAGCCCAGCCCTCAAACACACGAGCTCTGAGCATTTCAACTCCAATCCTTCCAGCACTCCTTGCTGGGCACGGCCAAACTGGGGCAGCTAAAATTATCCTGCCTTGTTTGAGCACAGATAAATCACAGGGCAGCAGGAGGATGCTCAGGTTCCACATGGCAGCAGGGACAGAAGGGACCCTGTGAGTGTCACAGCACTTTGCTGGTGGCATTTGGGGGACAAAGACACACTTTGGGTGGCATTAAGAGCTCCAAGGACACTTTGCTGGTGGCATTTGGGGGACAAAGACACACTTTGGGTGGCATTAAGAGTTCCAAGGACACTTTACAAAGCGTTACATTTTAAACACATTTTAAATTGGTGGCATTCAGGGCACAAGGACACACTTTGGGTGGCATGAAGAGCTCCAAGCACACTATGCTGGTGGCATTTGGGGGACAACGACACACTTTGGGTGGCATTGAAGAGCTCCAAGGAAGAGCTCCAAGGAAGAGCTCCTTGTCCCCTGACTGCCACTTTGCTGGTGGCATTCAGGGGACAAGGACACACTTTGAGTGGCATTACGAGCTCCAAGCACACTTTGCTGGTGGCATTTGGGGGACAATGACATACTTTGGGTGGCATTAACAGCTCCAAGGACACTTTGCTGGTGACTTTGAAGAGGTCCAAGGACACTTTGTTGGTGGCATTCAGGGGTTCAAGGACACAATTTGCTAATGGGGTCCAAGGACACACAATTTGTGACATTAAAAGTGTCCAAGGACGCTTTGCTGGTGGCATTAAAAGGGTTTGACAACACGCTTTGCTGGTGGCAGTAAAGGGGTCCAAGGACACATTTTGTAGAGAATTAAAGGGATTTGGGGGCACACTTTCCTGGAGGCAATGAATGGGTCCAAGGACACTTTGCTGGTGGCGTTCAGGGGACAAGGACACACTTTAGGTGGCATTAACAGCTCCAAGGACACTTTGCTGGTGGCATTAATGAGTCTGAGGACACTTTTCTGGTGGCATTAAAAGGGTTTGAGGGCACACTTTGCTGATGGGGTCCAAGGACACACAATTTGTGACATTAAAGGGGTCCAAGGAAACTTTTCTGATGGCATTAATGGGGTCCGAGGACACACTTTGCTGGTGGCATTAAAGGGTTCCAAGGACACATTTTGTGGAGAATTAAAGGGATTTGGGGGCATACCTTCCTGGTGGCAATGAACGGGTCCAAGAACACTTTGCTGGTGGCATTAACGGGGTCCAAGGACACATTTTGTGGAGAATTAAAGGGATTTGAGAACACACCTTCCTGGTGGCAATGAAGGGGCCCAAGGACACTTTGCTGGTGGCATCTGAGGCTCTGAGGGGGCACTGTCTTGCAGGTGAAGCCTTGCTAGAAACCAACACCATTGTAGACTACATCTACAGCTCGCCCTCGCTGCGCTGCGTGCAGACGGCCCACAACATCCTGAAAGGTAGGGGACACAGGGATGGGCTGGGGTCTCCTCATGTGCTGCAAAAAATCTGACAAACGGGGAAAAAACATGGACCTAAGTCCATGGGGAATGGTAATTAGTATTAATTTTATTATTGAATTAATTTTTATATTATTATATTATATATTGGTATATTATTATATCATTTTTATTTAAATAAATTTAATTTCTTGAAATTCATTATTTATTCATTAAAATTTATTTATTTATATAGACGTTATTATTAATTTATTGATTAATAAAATTATTATTAATTTAATTTATTCATTATTTTATTTAATTATTCTATTATATATTCTCTTCTATTATTCTATTATTATATTCTACTTTATTATAGATAATATTATTACTATATATATTATTCTATTCTATTATTCTATTATAATTAAATTTATTATTATTATCTATTAAGTGAATGGCAATCATTATTTCCATAGCAATATATTTTCTATCAGCACAATCCATAAGGAGCCCTTTTCTAATTGCACCAGCTGCCAGCCAGAGCTTGACATTCCCTACAATACATTGTATACAATGTATGTATTGTATAGGGAATACATTAAATAAATTTAATTGTTTAATTATTTTTATAATTAACATATTTTTTGTTTAATCATTATTTAATTATTTACAAATCAGTTGTAGGGCATACATTAAGTAATTTAATTTATTTTAATACTTAATTTCCTATAGAGAACAGGAATAAGCAATACTTAACAATAGGAAAATAGGAATAGTAATAATTAATTTCCTATAGAAAACCAATAAATTAACAGATACCTGAAGCATTAATGCTTCTCTCTTCCTTCTCACTGCTACCTGGCCTCATCTCCCTGTTTTCCAGGTATGCAACAGGAGAATGACCTGAAAATCTGGGTAGAGCCCGGCTTGTTTGAGTGAACCATATACATGAAATAAATTTAATTGATTTTATTTATTTAATGAATAATTAAAATTAAAATTTGAAATGGATAATTAAATTAAATTTAATTTTTATAATGAATTTTTTTTAAATAAATTTTTAATTTTTATTAATAAATTGTAGGGCATGCATTGAATAGACACTTAATTTCCTATAGAAATTAAATAAATTAACAAATACCTGAAGCAATAAAGCAGCTCTCTTCCTCCTCACTGCTGTCTGTCCCCTGTCCGTGTGTCGCAGGCATGCAGCAGGAGAACAGCCTGAAGATCCGGGTGGAGCCAGGATTGTTCGAGTGGACCAAGGTGGGTGTCGGGGAGCTCGCTGCCCGCCTGGATCCCGCCCGCAGACCTGGCTGCAGCCACGCTCAGCGTGGACACAACCTACAGGTACCGAGGGCAGGGGCTGCTGGGGGCACCCAGCACCCAAACCTGCTCGGGGCACCAGCACCCAAACCTGCTCGGGGCACCAGCACCCAAACCTGCTCGGGGGCACCCAGCACCCAAACCTGCTCGGGGCACCAGCACCCAAACCTGCTCGGGGCACCAGCACCCAAACCTGCTCTGGGCACCCAGCACCCAAACCTGCTCAAACTGGGGCTGCTGGGGGCACCCAGCACCCAAACCTGCTCGGGGCACCAGCACCCAAACCTGCTCTGGGCACCCAGCACCTAAACCTGCTTGGGGCACCCAGCACCCAAACCTGCTCGGGGCACCAGCACCTAAACCTGCTCTGGGCACCCAGCACCTAAACCTGCTCTGGGTGAGGCTGCTCTGGGCACCCAGCACCCAAACCTGCTCAGGGCACCCAGCACCCAAACCTGCTCTGGGCGCCCAGCACCCAAACCTGCTCAGGGCAACCAGCACCCAAACCTGCTCAGGGCACCCAGCACCTAAACCTGCTTGGGGCACCCCAGCACCCAAACCTGCTCAGGGCACCAGCACCTAAACCTGCTCGGGGCACCCAGCACCCAAACCTTGCTCAAACTGGGGCTGCTGGGGGCACCCAGCACCCAAACCTGCTCTGGGCACCCAGCACCTAAACCTGCTTGGGGCACCCAGCACCCAAACCTGCTCAGGGCACCAGCACCTAAACCTGCTCTGGGTGAGGCTGCTCTGGGCACCCAGCACCTAAACCTGCTCAGGGTGAGGCTGCTCTGGGCACCCAGCACCCAAACCTGCTCAGGGTGAACGGCCCCACAGGCTGGGAGAGCTGCTCAGGGTGTCCAGGGAAATTCAGAGCAGGCTCCGGGCTGCTGTGCTGAACATGACCTGAAAATTATATATTTTTTCTATATTTCTATATATTTTCATCTATTTTTTAATTTTTGTATGTATATGTGAATATATATATGCGTATATATATGTGTGTGTATATATATGTGTATATACACATATGTGTATATAGATTTATTAAATAGTATCTATATATATATGTTATATATATTATATATGTGACCCAAAAATTATATATAAATATATATTTATATATATTTATATGTATATATCTGTGTATATATGTGTGTATATATGTATGTGTATATACATTTATTAAATTATGTGTATATACATTTATTAAATAATATCTATATATATATGACCTGAAAATGCTATATAATATATATAGAATATATGTGACTTGAAAATTATATAATATATATTATATTAAATATATAGATAAATATATGATATTGATATAGAAATTATATAAACATATGATTATATAGAAGATATATACACTGCATATGAAATACATAAAAATATATAATATATATAATTCTAGATATTGACATATAAATTATATAAATACAATTATATATAAAAATATGTATAAAATAAATTTTGGCTTATTATCAACCAAATCTCCCATATCACTGGCAATTCCTCCTGATCATGGAGGTTGCGCAGACCTTGCAGTTAGTTAGAATTCTTTATTTTTACAATTCCCTGGCTGTGTTTCTCTCCCCCCAGACCTTGCAGTCAGTTAGAATTCTTTATTTTTACAATTCCCTGGCTGTGTTTCTCTCCCCCCAGACCTCATATTCCTGTCAGCAAGTTGGTGGTTTCTGAGTCTTACGACTCCTACATCAGCAGAAGCTACCAAGTGACGAAGGAAATCATCAGTGAATGTAAAGGCAAAGGTGAGTGAGTGCTGCACAGGGGTGGCAATTCCAATATTCCCGAAATCTTTCTCTCTTAGAGGATAAATTCCCAGCCCTAAATCTCCCATCCTGTCTCCCAGAAACATTGGAAAATCCTGAGCTATAATTTCAGATAAATTCCTCCTACAAGAGAGGTCCATTAAGTTAAATGGCAGAATTATTTTAGAGATCCTGACCCATTGGAATTATAGGAATTTATTCCCAAGGGAATAAATGGAAATTCCCAAGAGAATTGACTTATTCCCTTGGGAATTATTTAGCAGACACATCACCTTAAGAGAGGGCCAGAAAGTCAAATAGCAGAATTATTTTAGAGATCCTGCATCATTGAAGTGATAGGAATTTATTCCCAAGGGAATAAATGAATTATTTTCCAGATGCATCACCTTAAGAGAGGTCCATAAAGGTAAATAGCAGAATTATTTTAGGAATCCTGACCCATTGGAATGATAGGAATTTATTCCCAAGGGAATGAATGAATTATTTTTCAGATACATCACCTTAAGAGAGGTCCATAAAGTTAAATAGCAGAATTGTTTTAAGGATCCCAACCCACTGGAATGATGGGAATTTATTCCCAAGGGATTAAATGAATTATTTTTCAGATATACTCCTCTTACAAGACAGATCCATAAAGTTAAATAGCAGAATTATTTTAGGGATTCCATTGGAATGGTGGGAATTTATTCCCAAGGGAATAAATGAATTATTTGCCCTCTGCTGTGTGTTCCCATTACTAAATGGGGCATTTTCCCTCCCCTATCCGAGCCCCTCCTCCAAATTATATTCCCATAAAAACCTTAGAACATTTCTCCGAACACAAAATTATATTTTATTTTTAAACCCCTAACTGTTATTGTTCATCCACAACATTCTGAGAATCCCTAAATTCTGTAGTTTTCACAGATTTCCTCTCACCGACCTGACTCTGCATTCTAAGCTTTGATTTTAATGGTTTGCACACAAAAATTCAAAAGCACAGTGGGGCATTGCTTGTGAAGGATCTCAGAAATGGAAATGCAAAGCTGCCACTGTGCAAAGCCAGCAAGTGAAATTAAAGTGTTTGTTGTAACAGGAATTAATTTTTGCGTAGGCAAAAAGCATCTGCTTCCCAGCACAGCTGAAACCTCACTGGAATTCTTGTTTTCTCCAGGAAGCATTTTCAAACCAAGTAGGAATGAGTTAAGGACTACCCTGAAAATTGAGAAATGCTTTAAACGTGTAACAAATCCCATTTTCCCCTTCATTCTCTATTGTATTTGGGGGGTTCCTCATGGAGGAATGATGAATCTGACTCTTGTTCTCAGAAGGCTGATTTATTATTTTATGATCTATATTATATTAAAGAATACTAAACTATACTAAAGAATACAGAAAGGATACAGACAGAAAGGTAAAAAGATAATAATGAACACTGGTGATTCTCTTCGGAGTCCTGACACAGCTTGAGGCCAAAGAGTCAAAACAATTCACATCAAACCAATGAAACAATCTCCAACCACATTCCAAAGCAGCAAAACACAGGAGAAGCAAATCAGATAATTGTTGTTTTCATTTTTCTCTGAGGCTTCGCAGCTTCCCAGGAGAGAAATCCTGAGCAAAGGGATTTTTCTGAAAATGTGACAGCGACAATTCACAGCTTGATGTGTTTTTATAGGATAAAGTGTTTTAAAAGGCTGCTTGATCTGGGGCACCAGCCCCTAAACCTGGCTTTGGGTCCCTCCTCAGGCTGTGTTTTGTAGGAGTGATGGGGGTGGGATGGTCAGGACGGATGGAGATCTCTGCAGCCAGGGCTTGGAACTTTTGGGTTATTGCAAAGGGCCTGGGTGCAGGGCCCTGCTGGGAGCTGCCAAACACAGCTCAGAGCAGCCCCAAAGAGGGAGAGAGAGATAAAGAGAGTGGTAAAGAGGATGAGAGAGTGAGGAAAAGAGAGAAAGATTCCTGTTACAATACCATAAATCTTCTTCTGTGTTGAATATTCCAATTCTCACTAACCAATCTAGTCCAAGATACAAATCCTACAGCATTTACATACAGCCTATAACAATCACTACATTACCATCCTGTGTTACATTTTAAACCCTAAAAACTCCTCTTTGGGCCCCTTCTGCCAAGCTGTAGGGTCTGCTCTGACCCTTGGGCCTGTCTGCAAGCAGAGGGTGTTGTTCCATCAAAAGGGGATCACCTTCAGCCAGCCACACCATTGTTTTCCAGTTGTTCAGTAACTGAGGGATCTCAAAGCTTGCTTTCATTTCAATCTCGCTTATAGTTTCCACATTCTCAAAATCTTGTGCCAGACAATGATATTGATAAGGCTTTCCTGTTTCATCTTCCCCAACAGTGTTTCTCATTTTATTTCAGGAAATAACATCCTGATCGTGGCTCATGCCTCCTCCCTGGAGGCCTGCACCTGCCAGCTCCAGGGGCTGTCCCCCCAGAACTCCAAGGATTTTGTACAGATGGTCCGAAAGGTGAGGGCCAGCAGGGACAAAACCAAGTGGAGATCTGCTGGAGCAGGGCTTGGTCTGAGTTTTTGACTCATTTCAGGAGTCAGGAGGGTGAGGGAGAAGGGTTTGAGAGGCTGGGGCAGAGTGTGGGGTCAGGGACCCTCCTGAGGTGGGTGTGCAGGGACAGTTTGTGCTTTGTGGGGTCAGGGACCCTCCTGAGGTGGGTGTGCAGGGAGCCTTTTGGGTTTGTGGGATCAGATGTCCACCTGAGCTTGGTGTTTTGTGGGGTCAGGTGTCCATTTAAGATGCGTTTGCAGGGACAGTTTGTGCTTTGTGGGGTCAGGTGCCCACCTGAGCTGCAGGAACATCCATATTCCCCCCAAAGCTGTGCCGGTTTGGGATCACATTTGCTTTGAGCTGGTCCCTGTTTAAACTTATATTCCATTTAAACCTACATCCCATTTAGACCTGCATCCCATTCAAAACTACATTCTTAAACCTACATTTCATTCAAAACTACCTTTTTAAAACTACATTTCATTCATAACTACATTCTTAAAAGTACATTCTTAAACTTACATTCTTAAACCTACATTACATTCAAAACTACCTTTTTAAAACTACATTTTTAAACCTATATTTCATTCAAAACTACCTTTTAAAAACATTTTTAAAACTACAATTCCATTCAACACTACATTTTTAAAACTACATTCTTAAAACTACATTCCTTTCAAAACTACATTCTTAAACATACACTTTTAAAACTGCATTTCATTCAAAACTACCTTTTTAAAACTACATTTTTAAAACTACATTGCATTCAAACCTACATTCTTAAAAGTACGTTCTTAAACTTCATTCTTAAAGATACATTTCATTCAAAACTACCTTTTTAAAACTACATTTTAAAATCTGCATTCCATTCAAAACCACATTCTTAAACCTACATTTTTGAAACTACATTCCATTCAAAACTACATTTTTAAAGCTACATTCTTAAGAC
Organism: Melozone crissalis; assembly: GCF_028551555.1. NCBI lineage: Eukaryota > Metazoa > Chordata > Aves > Passeriformes > Passerellidae > Melozone > Melozone crissalis. Next base: position 356,545 of record NW_026536115.1, read on the forward strand.
TACGTTGCATTCAAATCTACATTCTTAAAACTACCTTCTTAAAACTACATTTTTAAAACTACATTTTTAAAACTACATTTTTAAAGCTACATTTTTAAAGCTACATTCCATTCAAAACTACATTTTTAAACCCACATTCCAAGGGTATAATCTGGTTTTTTTTCGTGGTGCACAGTCTGTCAATCGCCATCTGAAAATGGACATTGGGAGAGGGAAAGAGAGGGGAAAAAAGGGTGAAATCCTGGAGTGGCCCAGCAGGGTCTCACCCCTGGGATGGGTGTGGATCCCTTGGGATTACCCAGCTCAATCCCTGCTGTTTTCCTGAATTCCCCCCTCTCTCCTCACAGATTCCCTACCTGGGCTTCTGCTCCTGTGAAGAGCTGGGGGACACCGGCGTGTGGCAGCTCACAGACCCCCCCATCCTCCCTCTCACCCATGGACCCACCGGGGGCTTTAACTGGAGAGAAACGCTCCTGCAGGAGTAGGAGCAGCAGCAAGGACAGCCCTGCCCAGCTGGACAATGCCTCTTCTTCCTCCTCTTCTTCATCATCTTCCTCCTTGTGTTTTATTGCCAGCAGGAAAATCCCTCCTCACCTGTCCCGCGCATCCCACACGGCCACGGCCCCGCAAAAAGTCTTTTTTTTTAATTTAAATGGGCTGCAAATCAGCTCGTTTACAACAAAATGGGCTGAGTTGAGGCGGGGCGGGGGGGAAAAATAAATTAAAATACAGCTCGAGTGCTCTTGCACAGCTCGGGGTTGGTTTCCTCACCTTGAGGGAGCTCTGGTGACACTTTCGCTGTGGGGACAATGAGAATGTGGCAGGCAGGATGCCGGGGTTGTTTTGTCACTGCTATTTTTGCAGCCTTGTTCAGCACCTCGTGCTTGCTCCACTCCCAGCCCCCAAACCCTCAGCACCTCGCAGGAAAATCAAAAAATTCAAAATAATCCTTCCCCAAGCTGGAAATGAGTCCAGGGTCGTCTCTGCAGGCTGCACCAGGTTGTTCCTCTCCTCTGAGTGCTCAAAATGTGCTGGATGTTGTGCAGAGATGGGTGGATATTCAGGAAAATAAGAGGTTGGTTGATATTAAAGAAGAGATTTGGTTGATATTAAGGAAAATAAGAGATTGGTTGATATTCAGGAAAATTCTGTACGTGAAAAATTCCGAATTTCACATCGGTTGCAGGTGAGGTTTGAGCATCAAAAGTCAGCACAACCCCCAAACCCTCAGCACCTCGCAGGAAAATCAAAAAATTCAAAAAAATCCTTCCCCAAGGCTGGAAATGAGTCCAGGGTTGCCCCTGCAGGCTGCACCAGGTTGAGCAAAGATGGGAGTGCTCAAAATGTGCTGGATGTTGCGCAGAGATGGGTGGATATTCAGGAAAATAAGAGGTTGATATTCATGAAAATAAGAGATTTGTTGATATTCAGGAAAATAAGAGATTGGTTGATATTAAAGAAGAGATTTGGTTGATATTAAAGAAAATAAGAGATGGGTTGATATTCAGGAAAATTCTGTACATTAAAAATTCCAAATTTCACACCAATTACGGGTGACGTTTGAACATCAAAAGTCGGCACAACCCCCAAACCCTCAGCACCTCGCAGGAAAATCAAAAAATTCAAAAAAATCCTCCCCCAAGGCTGGAAATGAGTCCAGGGTTGTCTCTGCAGGCTGCACCAAGTTATCCCTCTCCTCTGAGTGCTCAAAATGTGCTGGATTTTGTGCAGAGATCAGTTGATATTAAAGAAAATAAGAAATTTGTTGATATTAAGGAAAATAAGATATTGGTTGATATTAGGGAAAATAAGAGATGGGTTGATATTCAGGAAAATTCTGTATATGAAAAATTCCAAATTTCACATCAATTACAGGTGAGGTTTGAGCATCAAAAGTCAGCACAACCCCCAAACCCTCAGCACCTTCCAGAAAAATCAAAAAATCAAAAAAATCCTTCCTCAAAGCTGGAAATGAGTCCAGGGTTTCCTCCTCAGGCTGCACCAGGTTGTTCCTCTCCTCTGAGTGCTCAAAATGTGCTGGATTTTGTGCAGGGATTGGTTGATATTAAAGAAAATAAGAATGGAACAAAACCCAAAAAGAGGAGAAAATTGAGATGGAACAAACTCCAAAAGAGGAGAAAATTGGGGTGGAACAAACCCCAAAAAGAGGAGAAACAATTGGGAGGGAGCAAACCCCAAAAAGAGAAACAATTGGGATGGAAATAACCCCAAAAGAGGAGAAAATTGGGATGGAAAAACCCCCCAAAAAAGGAGAAAAAATTGGGATGAATCAAATAACCCAAAAGAGGAGAAAATTGGGATAGAATAAACCCCAAAAGAGGAGAAAATTGGGATGAAGCAAAACCCCAAAAGAGGAGAAAATTGGGATGGAAAAAAACCCAGAGGATGAGAAAAAATTGGGATGGAGCAAATCCCAAAAGAGAAGAAATTTGGGATGGAGAAAACCCCAAAGGAGGAGAAAAAATTGGGATGGAGAAAACCCCAAAAGAGAAGAAAATTGGGATGGAGCAAAACCTCAAAAGAGGAGAAAATTGGGATGGAGAAACAATTGGGATTGAACAAACCCCAAAAAAAGGAGAAAATTGGGATGGAAATAACCCCAAAAGAGGAGAAAATTGGGAGGGAGAAAACTCCAAAAGAGGAGAAAATTGGAGTGGAACAAACCCCAAAAAGAGGAGAAACAATTGGGGTGGAGCAAACCCCAGAAAAAGAGAAACAATTGGGATGGAAATAACCCCAAAAGAGGAGAAAATTGGGATGGAGCAAAACCCCAAAAGAGGAGAAAAAATTGGGAGGGAGTAAACCCCAAAAGAGGAAAAAAAATGGGATGGAACAAACCCCAAAAGAGGAGAAAACTGGGAGGGAGCAAACTCCAAGAGACGAGAAACAACTTGGATGGAACAAACCCCAAAAAAAGGAGAAAATTGGGATGGAATAAACCCCCAAAAAAGGAGAAAATTGGAATGGAGCAACCCCAGAGGGGCTGAGCTCAGTTTGGAGCCCATCCTGGCCACAATCCCAGCTATTCCCACAATCCACAGGACAAAAATCCCATTATTTCTGCTTTTAGGACTGTGTGACGCCCCTTAGGCCACTCCTAAGAGCTTTATTACAGCAGGGATGGAACTGAAAAGTCAAAGGAGAAAATTCAGGACGGGGAAAACAAAAACCCCAACCTGCTCCTGTGTGGTTTGATCGCTGTCAGGTTCGTTTTTAATTGTCATTTCAATTTTTTTTTTTTTGCTGTGTACAGACATTCTGAAGAGCGTTTCTGGCTTGTTGTCCTCCATGCAAAAAAAAAAAAAAAATTAAATTAAATATTTGACAATCACACCAAAAAAATTGAGGAAAAATTTGGTTGTTGAGGCATGTGAATTCTCTGGATTTTTTTTTTTTTTTTTTTGTGTAAAAATTTGGGGCAGGAAATATTGCTGTGTTTTAATATTTATTTATCTCAGATCCTGCTGGAGTTGAGTGACATTAAAAGGAGATTTTTAGGAGCATTAAACAGAGAGGGAGGAAAAGCTGAATGTACAATTTGAGTGGTGTCAGCTGCTCTTTGATACAGAAATAAATAAAAAATACAGAAATAAATAAAAAAGGTGTTCTGGTTGAGGAGGTAGATGTTAAAATACTCTTCTTTAAAAAATATATATATATATATTTTTGGATGTTGGGGAAATATTTTGACAATTTTGGTCTTGTCTTGAATTAGGTGTCAGGGAGAAAAATCTTCTTTTCTTCAGCATTTTGAGTTTTCTTGGGGGTTTTGTGTTGAGCAGTGCTGAAAGGGCTTTTTGGGTGGAAAAAAGAGAAAAAATATTCCTTTTAAATTTATAATTGAGAGTTGAGAAGACAAAAGGATTGCTGCTGCATTTTCACCCCATTAATGAGGATTTAATGCTCATTAATGTGGATTTAATGCTGATTAATGTGGATTTAATGTCACTCCCGTGGTTTGTCCCACAACATTAAATTTCAGCACTCCAAACTCTTTCCCTTCGCTGTGAGCTGCATCAGATCCCAACTTTTATTCTAACATCAATTCCCAGCTTTTTCCTTCTCTCCACAATTAAGGAATAAAAAAAAAAAGCTGCAAACCTGCCAAGAATAAAGAGTTAATTTTAATAATTTGCAATGTATGGCTTAGAAAAAAAAAATTAAATGGAGATTTAAATGAACAGAGCTTTGCTTGTTTATGCAAAATGAGGATGCAGAGCGTGGTGATTTCAGTAAAAATTTGGTATTTCCCTTTTCACAGTTTCAGACAGGGCCCAGGGGCCTCCTCTGCTGTGAAATTCTGGTGAATTCAAAGAAATTGGTAAATTTGATCCCCAAATAATTCCTTGGGTTTGTGGTTTGGTTGAATTTCTTTCAAAAGAGGCGCAGAGGAAATGGTTTGAAGTCACAGGCAGGAGGGATGGAGTCACTGAACAGAGGAAATGCAATTAACAGTGGCTGTTAATTAACAGCCTGGCTGCAAAATCGCTTCTCGCTGCTCCCCACTTCCTCAAACTCATCCCCAGGGACTCCTCATGGCCCACAACAGAAAATACTCAGCCAGTTCCTGCGTTATTTCTCATTATTTCAGTGTTTTCTCAACTTTCATCTCTTCAGACTCGATGTCTCAACTTCCCCTTTTCCTTTTGTTTTATTTTGTTTCATTTTCACCTCACTGTATCATTCTGTTCATCATGGATTTTGGTTTTTATTTAGTTGTATTTATTTGAGAGAGAAAAAAAGAAGAAGTTTGCTGTTAAAAAAACCCCAATAATTGTATTGCCAAAACCAGCTGTAATTACCTGTGACACCTGTATTTTTTTTATTTTAGGGGCGGGTGGATGTTTTTAATCTCATTTTTTGGGTGCTGCCAACTGTTCAAACAACCACGGCGTTTTAATTTGCTTCTCACATTAAACGGAACTCTCAGAATTCGGACAAAAACCTCTCGTAGGTGATTTAATAAAGTTTATTAAATAGGAAGTGCCGAGCACCCCTTCCTATTTCACGTTTCCTCCGGAGTGTGGTGGAGTTTTGAGCTGCATTTTTATTTTTTCCTGAGGCTGAAATTCACTCACTCGACAGCAGATGGCACAAAAATCCTCCCGATTCCTGCTCTCAGGGATGGGATTTTCCCTCGGAATTCGGATTTTCCCTGGAATTATTTCACTCTCAGCTCTGGATGTGTGGAATTGAAGCCACAACTTTCAATCCAAACTCGCTTTTCCAACGCATCTATCTTAATCGCGGTTTTAATTTTATTATTTTTTTTTCTTTCAACCCAATTTTATTTCTTTTTTTTTTTCAATTCTGTTTTAAATTCACGACCTGCAGCTCTGTTTTCCAGTACAATTTTACTGGATTTTAATTCGTGATGATGACCACAAAAGCCACAGATTTATCAACCAAATTCCCCACTGAGTGATGCACCTGAAGTTTCATGGAAATAGATCCTAATAAATGAGGAATAAACACGCCATTTGTTTATAATTGATTTTGTCCACTTCACTCAAGCACACACAGCTTTTAAAATAAATCATTATCTTATTAAATTCAGTTTATTTTGACTGCAATAGTCCACACTAAATTTTGAGCAGCTCCAAAGGAGGATCTGCCAAAAATTCTTTTTGGGAAATCACAAATTATTTTGTCCACTTCACTCAAGCACACACAGCTTTTAAAATAAATAATTATCTTATTAAATTCAGTTTATTTTGACTGCAATAGTCCACACCAAATTCTGAGCAGCTCCAAAGGAGGATCTGCCACAGTGCCACAAAAGTGACTTTTATTTTAATCCAGGCCTTTAAAATGGGTTTTAATCATCCTTGCCACATCCACGAGTGTCATTTTTATAATCCAGAGATTTAAAAAATGGATTTTAAGATGCCTTGCCACATCCACGAGTGACATTTTTTAATCCAGGCATTTGAAATGGGTTTTTAAGCAGCCTTACTACTTCCACAAATGTAATTTTTATAATCCAGGTATGTAAAATGGGTTTTAAACTGCCTTGCCACTTCCACGAGTGACATTTTTTAATCCAAGGATTTAAAACCCGTTTCTAACCAGCTTTACCACACCCATGAGTGACTTTTTTTTTAAAATCCAGAGATTTGAAAATCTGTTTCAAGCAGCCTTGCCACATCCACGAGTGCCATTTTTTAAATCAAGGGATTTTAAATGTTTTTTTAGCTGCCTTGCCACATCCACAAGTGTCATTTTTATAATCCAGGGATTTAAAATGAGTTTTCAAGCAGCCCTGCCATTCCAACGAGTGTTATTTTTATAATCCAGGCATTTTAAATGGGTTTTAGGCAGCCTTGCCAGATCCAGAAGTGACATTTTTTTTAACCCAAGGATTTAAAATGAATTTTTAAGCAGCCTTGCCACATCCACGAGTGACTTTTCTTTTTTAATCCAATGATAAAATATGGGTTTTTAGGCAGCCTTGCCACTTCCACGAGTGACATTTCTATAATCCAGGCATTTGAAATGGGTTTCAAGCAGCCTTGCCACATGCACAAGTGTCATTTTTATAATCCAGGGATTTAAAATGGTTTTTTTAAGCAGCCTTGCCACATCCACGAGTGACATTTTTTAATGCAAGGATTTAAAATGGGTTCTCAAACTGCCTTGCCACATCCTTGCCACATCCGCAATTGTCATTTTTATAACCCAGGCATTTAAAATGGGTTTTTAGGCAGCCTTGCCACTTCCACAATTGACTTTTTTCTTTTTTTTATCCAATAATTTAAAATGGGTTTTCAACTGCCTCGCCACATCCACAGGTGTCATTTTTATAAGCCAGGCATTTTAAAATGGATGGATTAAAAAATTAAAATGGGTTTTTACGCAGCTTTGCCACATCCACCAGGTAAGCGCTGCCTTCCCAAGCTGGGGAATGGAATCCCGGCGCATCCCAGCAGCAGGGTGACCCCAGCCCCACATTTCCCTTTTCCCTTTTCCCTTTTCCCTTTTCCCTTTTCCCTTTTCCCTTCTCCCCCTCGAGCTGAGCCGGTCCCGGCTCGGGGGCAGCGCTGAAATTCCGCGTCCGCGCCGCTGTCGCCCACCAGTTCCTGCGGGGGCACCGCGCGGTCACCGCGGGCTGCGCTCAAAAGGGAGCGCGGAGAGCGCAGGGGGGAAACCGAGCCCGGCCGAGCTCAGCCCAGCCCAGCCCGGCTCAGCTCAGCTCAACCAAGCTCAGCCCGGCTCAGCCCAGCCCGGCTCAGCCCAGCCCAGCCCGGCTCAGCTCAGCTCAACCAAGCTCAGCCCGGCTCAGCCCAGCCCAGCTCAGCCCAGCCCAGCCCGGCTCAGCTCAGCCAAGCTCAGCCAAGCTCAGCCCGGCTCAGCCCAGCCCGGCTCAGCCAAGCTCAGCCCAGCCCAGCTCAGCCCAGCTCAGCCCAGCCCGGCTCAGCTCAGCTCAACCAAGCTCAGCCCGGCTCAGCCCAGCCCGGCTCAGCCAAGCTCAGCCCGGCTCGGCTCAGCCCAGCCCAGCATGAGCGTGCCCGGGGCGCTGCTCGCCGTGCCGCTGCTCCTGCTGCAAGGTAAGCCCGGCTTCAGCTCGGCCCAGCTCTCCTCCCCAGTCCTGCTGTGCTGCTGGCACCGGGGTGACACAGCTATAATGGCACCCCTTTCCCGATTTTGCCCCCCAGTTCCCAATTTTGGCACCCCTTTCCCAGCTTTGTCACCCCTTTCCCAATTTTGTCCCGTCCCGATGTCCTGACCAATTAGATCTGCTTTTCTAGAGGAACCACTTTGGGGGTTCTCTCCCAAATTTGCCCTGAACCAGGACATCACCCCATTCCCAGTTTTGTCACCCCATTTCCAGTTTTGTCACCCCATTCCCGATTTTGTCACCCCTTTCCCAGTTTTGTCCTGTCCCGGTGTCCTGGCCAATTGGATCTGCTTTTCTAGAGGAACCCCTCTGGGAATCCTCTCCCAAATTTGCCCTGAACCAGGACATTGCCCCATTTCCAGTCTTGCCACCCAATTCCCAGTTTTGTCATCTCTTTCCCAATTTTGGCACCCCTTTCCCAATTTTGTCCTGTCCTGTCCCAGTGTCCTGGCCAACTGGATCTGCTTTTCTAGAGGATCCCCTCTGGGAATTCTCTCCCAAATTTGCCCTGAACCAGTACATCACCCCATTCCCAGTTTTTTCACCCCTTTCCCGATTTTGTCCTGTCCCGGTGTCCTGGCCAACTGGATCTACTTTTCTAGAGGATCCCCTTTGGGGGTTCTCTCCCAGATTTGCCATGAACCAGGACATCACCCCATTCCCAATTCTGTCACCCCATTTAGGAGTTGTCACCCCATTCAGGGGTCAGTGAGCTCACCGAGTCCCAAACCCAGGATCAGTGACACCGAGTTACTCCTGGGTGACAAAGCTTTGGGGTATCCAAAAATTCTGCCTTAAATTTGGGCAGGGGGTCACTGCTTGCTTTGCCTGGCTCCGAAATCCAAATTTGCCCTTTTTGGTGTGAAGTCAGAGCAACTCAGGGAGAACTTGCAAAGTCCTTTGGAAAAGAAAACCGCTTTAGGTTTTCTGCAGGATGAATTTGTAGCTGCTGCCTTGGCTTCCAGAATTAATTCAGCTCCATCCAGAGGGCAGCAGCCAGGACAAAAACAACTCATTAAATGGGGTGATTGTGGGTTATAATCTCACAGATAACTGCACCAAAAAAACTTCATTAAATGGGGTGGCTGTGGGCTACAATCTCACAGATAACTCTGCACGAAAATTATTAAATGGGGTGGCTCTGCGGGTTACAGGCTCACAGATAACTGCACCAAAACTAACTCATTAATTAATTAGAGTAATAGTGGGTTACAGGCTCATAGATAACTGCACCAAAAGTCATTAAATGGGATGGCTCTGTGGGTTACAATCTCACAGATAACTGCACCAAAAAAACTCATTAATCAATTGGGGTGGCTCTGTAGATTGCAGGCTCACAGATAACTGCATCTGTGAGAAATAATACTCGCTTGCAAAAAGTTAAAAGGTTTATTAAAACCTTAACAGAATACGCTGTTGTGTTACTCATCTATAACAGCACCAAAACTGACTCATTAAACAGGGTGATTGTGGGTCAGAATCTCACAGACATCTGCACCAAAACTAATTCATTAATTGGGGTGATTGTGGGTTACAATCTCAGATAACTGCACCAAAACTAACTTATTAAATGGGGTGGCTGTGGGTTAGAACCTCACAGATAACTCTGCACCAAAATCACTAAATGAAATGATTGAGGGTTACAGGCTCACAGACACCTCTGCGCCAAAATTATTAAACAGGGTGATTGTGGGTTACAATCTCACAAATAACTGCACCAAAGCTCATTAAATGGGGTGATTGTGGGTTACAGGCTCACAGATAACTGCACCGAAATCACTAAATAGGATCGTGGATTTCAGGCTCACAGATAACTGCACCAAAATTATTAAAGAGGATGATTGTGGGTTACAATCTCACAGATAACTCTGCACCAAAATCAGTAAATATGGTGATTGTGGGTTATAATCTCACAGATAACTGCATGAAAACTCACTCATTAAATGGGGTGCTTCCGTGGGTGACAATCTCACAGATAACTCTGTGCCAAAATCATTAAATAGGAGGATGATAGTGGGTTAGAATCTCACAGATAACTGCACCAAAAACACGAAATGAAATGATTGTGGGTTACAGGCTCACAGATAACTGCACCAAAACTCACTCATTAAATGGGACGATTGTAGATTACAGGCTCACAATTAAATGCACCAAAATCATTAATTGGGGTGGCTCTGTGGATTACAGGCTCACAGATAACTGCACCAAAATTATTAATAGGATGATTGTGGGTTACAATCTCACAGATAACTGCTCCAAAATCAGTAAATAGGATGATAGAGGGTTAGAATCTCACAGATAACTCTGCACCAAAATCATTAAAAGAGTTGGCTCTGTGAGTAACAATCTCACAGATAACTGTACCAAGATTATTAAATAGGATGATTGTGGGTTACAATCTCACTGATAACTGCACCAAAATCAGTAAATAGGATGATTGTGGGTTAGAATCTCACAGATAACTGCTCCAAAATCAGTAAATAGGATGATAGAGGGTTAGAATCTCACAGATAACTGCATGAAAACTCACTCATTAAATGGGATGATTGTGGATTACAGGCTCACAGATAACTGCACTGAAATTATTAAATAGGATGATTGTGGGTTATAATCCCACAAATAACTGCACCAAACTCATTGAAAGGCATGACTCTGTGGGTTACAGGCTCACAGATAACTGCACCAAAATTATTAAAGAGGATGATTGTGGGTTACAATCTCACAGATAACTGCACCAAAATTATTAAAGAGGATGATTGTGGGTTACAATCTCACAGATAACTGCACCAAACTCATTTAAAGGGTTGGCTCTGTGAGTAGCAGTCTCACAGATAACTGCACCAAAATCAGTAAATAGGATGATAGAGGGTTACAATCTCACAGATAACTGCACCAAAACCATTACATTGGGTGGCTGTGGGTTACAATCTCTCAGCTAACTGCACCAATATTATTAAATAGGATGATAGAGGGTTACAATCTCACAGATAACTGCACCAAACTCACTGAGCAGGGTGGTTGTGGCTCACAGCTCACTCTGCACCCTGCTCTCCGTGCAAGCCTCAGTGCAGGCAGCTCAGTCACTTCCTGGGGGCTGCAAGAGCAGCAGCCAGAGCAGAACCCTGTGCTCGGAGCCTCCTGCAATCCCACCCCAAACTGCTGCCCTTTCTGCCCAGGGACCTGTCCTTGGTGGCACAGGGGTTGTTCCAGGTGGGATCCACGTGGAGCTGCCATGGGGACATTCCCACATTTGGGGACCACAGCAGAGCCCCCGCGCTGGGGAGAGCTGCCCTGTGAGTCACGCTGTGAATAAAAATAAAATAAATAAAAATAAACCCCATTTCCCAGTGGGTTCCCCATGGAAATTCCATTTCTGCCCCGGGTTGGAACGGCACCAACACCCCCAGCTCCTCCTGCTCGGCCTGGCTGCCGTCACCCCCAGAGGTGCGATGTCCCCACGCTGCCGGGGGTGACAGGAAACCATCACGGGGACAGAAATACCCGAGGGGGCTGTGAGAAACCACACAGAGCCCCAGCTGCCTCCAAACAACTCTCACCTCCTGCCACAGCTCCCCTGACAGCCGCAATCCCCACGGGGAACCGTCCTACAGGGAGACAGGGCTGGTTCTGGAGGCACAAAAATCAAAACTTTTGTAGTAGAACCAGCTTTTGATTACAAAAGCAAAATTCCTGACAAAAAAGCCCCTCATTTCTGAGCGATTTAAAATGGTTAAAAATGTGAAAATCTTCCCCAAAGCCCCGAAAGATTCATTTCCCCAAACTGCAGTGGGAACTGGCAGTCGACAGCCGCGTGGAAAATCAAATCAAAACACGCAAAACAGGAATGAAACCAAAACTCTCCCGCTGCCCATTTACCCAACTCCAAGGCAGGCACCAATGTTGGAATTCTCCAGGGTATTTTTGTCTGGAGAAGGCAAAATTCATTCAAACTATCATCAAATATTCTCATAAAGTTTTTAATCTGCCTTAGAATGGCTGGAGAGGAAAAATACATTTTACTGCCAGCCTGTAAATGAGCTGGGAGAAGAGAGAGTGAAATTTCATAATTTCATTTTAGTAACCTCTGCCAGCCCAGGTTTGGGTTTTTTCAAAAGAAGTTTCATTTCTGAATAAAAAAGTCTCATTTTTAGAGGTGTTGGGAAATCATTCACTGAGCAAATGAGACACAAAATCAGAGAATGGTTTGGGTTGGAAAGGACCTTGAATATTATTTAGTTATAATGATGAAATAAGTAAAAATTGAATGTCTGTGTTTAAATACAGTGCATGAAATGGGTCTGCTTCAGTTCTCTATTAGCTAATAATGAAATGCTTTCTTGGCTAATAACTAAAACTGGTTTAATAATTATTTAATAATTAATAATCAGGTGGTGCTGGCAGGCGGAGACCCCAAACCTTTGTCACACAGATGACCTGTCCAATGAAAATAATCTATTTATATGCCTACAACCATACTGGCAATGTAGAAATACTAAAAAAAATTGCAAATAAAGGAAAATTACCACATCACCCTGTGCAAAATATCCCTGCTTTGCTTTGTGTCACAATTTCCAATTTGTTTTTTCCCCCGGTGCGTGTCAGGGACGTTTGCAGGGGCTGCCAGTGACTCTGTGGCTCTGAAGGAAGGAGAAAATCTAAACCTGAACTGCACCTTCAGCACCCTCAGCAACCACAACTTCACCCTGCAGTGGCTGAACCCTCGCAATTTCACCATTTTCCTCAATGCCCAGCAGGGTAAGTGTGAAATCAGAGCGGAGGTTGACGCTGGGGACACTGAGCTGGCCCTGCTGCCACCCTGGTGCCAACAGGGGAGGTTGTGGCTGGGCCCAGAGGGTCCTTTGTGGTCACCAGAATTTGGTGCCTTTTGGGGCTACCTAAATACAGAGGCCAGAGAAAATTAAAAGCATAAAAAACAGTGGTTTTCTCTTTATTGAAAGGCCTTTCTGTTTATGGAATGGCCTTCAGGTACATTTAGGGCAGACAAAACCCACCCAAAAATGGACAACGGGTCACAGGTTTCACACTTTTATAAGTTTGGTCCATTTACATTTTGGGGGTGAATCTGCCAATTCCAGCTTCAGCCAATGAAGTCATTGACCCCAAGTTTGCTGCCCCAAATCCCCTTTTGTTTCCATCTCTGGGCCCTGAGGCAGTGAGGTGTCCTTGATTGCCAGGCCTGGAGAGGAATTGTTGTGTCTGCCCCGAATGGGGAAGCAGCTGCTCCCACTGTGTGTGGAGTTTGGAGTTCTGCACTAAAGAACTGCAGGGTTACAAACAGATGGAAAATATAACAATATACTGTTATTGAATATAATTTATTATTATTGGTAGTATTAGTATTAATGTTAAATATAATATCATCTCTTTCAAATATGTAGAAAATAGAAAAGCTGAAATCCTGGAGAGGAATTGTTGTGTCTGTCCCAAATGGGAAACTCCACACTGTGTGTGGAGTTTAGAGTTACACACTAAAGAACTGCAGGGTTACAAATAGATGGAAAATATAATAATATACTATTAATAAACATAATATAGTAGTGGTAGTAGTAGTAGTATCACTAATATTAGTATTAAATATATAATCTCTTTGAAATAGATGGAAAATATAAAATATAAAAGCTTAAATCCTGGAGAGGAATTGTTGTGTCTGCCCAGAATGGGGAAGCAGCAGCTCCCACTGTGTGTGGGGTTGGGAGTTCTGCACTAAAGAACTGCAGGGTTACAAATAGATGGAAAAATAATAATATACTCTTATTAAATATCATTTATTGTTATTGGTAGTAGTAGTGTTAGCATTAAATATGATATCATCTCTTTCAAATAGATGGAAAACATAAAATATAAAATATTAAAGCTGAAATCCTGGAGAGGAATTGTTGTGTCTGCCCAGAATGGGGAAGCAGCAGCTCATAATTTACATGGAGTTTGGAGTTCTGTACTAAAGAACTGCAGGGTTACAAATATGTGAAAAATATAATAATTTACTGTTATTAAATATGATTCATTATTATTATTATTATTAGTAGTAGCGGCATTAGTATTAAATCTAATATATCTTTCAAATCTATAGAAAATATAATAATATACTATTATTAAATATAATTTATTATTATTGGTGGTGGTGGTAGTAGTAGTAGTAGTAGTAATAGCATTAGTGTTAGTATCAAATATAACATCATCTCTTTCAAATAGATGGAAAATATAAAATACAAAAGCTGAAATCCTGGAGAGGAATTGTTGTGTCTGCCCAGAATGGGGAAGCAGCAGCTCCCACTGTGTGTGAAGTTTAGACTTACACACTAAAGAACTGCAGGGTTAAAAATATGTGAAAAATATAAAAATTTACTATTATTAAATATAATTATTATTATTGGTGGTAGTAGTAGTAGTATTAGCATTAGCATTAAATATAATTATCTCTTTCAAATAGATGGAAAATATAAAAATGTACTATTATTAAATATGATTTATTATTATTGGTGGTAGTAGTTAATTGATTAATTAATTAAATTATAAAATTAAATCAAACTAATTAATTCTAAGTTAAATAAATTAATTCTAAAATTAAATAAAATAAATAAATAAATAAAATAAATAAATTAAATCTTGATTCTAAAATGAAAATAAATTCAATAAATTATTCAATTACATTTCTTTAAAATACATTTAATTATTTATTATTTGAATTTATTAAGTAAATTTAATTATAAAATTAAATACCTTTAATTATAAAATTAAAATTATTGGGATTCGCCCAAATTGCTGGGATTTCCTTCCAGCTCAGTATTCTGTCAAAACCTCAGCTAAAAAATAAAATTAAGATTAAAAAGAGAAGTTTTGAGGTCTCTTCCCCCTGCTGTTTGTACAAAGCACAGTTTCAGTTCAGTTTAAGTGCAGAAGTTGCATTTTCTGGGCTGCAATTGTGGGAAAAGTTCATGGATTTGTTGGGTTGAGCCCGAGGACTCCTGAGAATTGTGCAGCAGGAGGGGAGAATTAAAGATCAGAAAGTCAAGAAAGGAGAGTAGAGCTGCCCTGGGAGATGCTTTCATGAAAAAATTAAAACTTTAAAATGCCATAAAATAAAACCTCTCCCCAAGCTGTTGGGAGATTTAGGTGACTAGAGACTGGAAAAGTCCAAAGTCGTGGCTGATTCCAAGTCCTGCACTGTCGCAGACATTTTTTTCACAGAAATCCTTTCTTTGGGACTTGTTCGTTTTCTGGGAAGCTGAGGCCCCAGAAAGAGAATGTAAACAATTGTTATCAGCTGCTGTAAATGCAATAGGATGCACCTGCGATTGGTTCATGTTCCCATGTTTATAATTAAGAGCCAATCGCAGGAGCAAGCTGGGGACAGAGTCCCTGGACACAACTTTGTTAGAGATTCTTTTCTTTCTATTCTTAGAGCAGCAGCCTCTGCAACTTCTCTCTTTATTCCTTTTAGTATAGTTATAATGTATTATACATCATATATCAATAAATCCAGCCTTCTGATCAAGAAACAAGATTCTTTTCCTTCTCTCACCATCCCCAGCGACCCACTCAGGTTGCTGTAATACTGCACCGGTGAGATAGCGCGTCCTTGGGCCTAGCTGGAGTAGGATAACAAATAGTGAGAGAGAGACATGAGAAAAGAGAGGTGTAACCCCTGAGGAATGAGGAAGAGTTCATGGTATAGTTTAACCAATAGAGTGTTTGGCTCACAGAATATTCATAAGCTGATTATTTGCTGTATAAGTGTTTGATGCTTTCTCTAATAAACTGGACCTGTGATGAACCAGCTGGTGTCCTGGTCCCCTTCCTTCGACAGAAAGCTCTCCGCGATAGAAGTGCGGTGTTCTCTGTAATCCGTATCAGGAGCCATAAGTGGTCCGAGGGCCTAGGAGAAGGGAATGAGCGTGCAGATAAATTGGTTACCTTACCCATTGATAACTCTTGTCCTGTTGATAAGCATACCTTAGCAAGAGAAGCCCATAGTGGATAACATCAAAATGCGAAAGGGTTGGTGAGGAACTTTGATTTTGGGCTTATCAGAAGCCAAGGGCATGTCCAATATGCAATTATCATAATGGGGGAATAGGTCTGGGCTGCGGAGTTAATCCTCGAGGTTTAGAAATGAATGAGAAATGGCAAACGGATGCCACGCATGTAGCTAGGTTTGGTAGGCTCCAGTATGTGCATGTTACTATAGGTACATATAGCCACTGTTGGGAAATTTAGGTGACTAGAGACTGGAAAAGTACAAAGCCGTGGCTAATTCCAAGTTCTGCACCTGCTAGATAGCGTGTCCTTGGGCCTAGCTGTAGTAGCATAATAAATAGTGAGAGAGACATGAGAAAAGACAGATGTAAACCCCAAGGAATGAGGAAGAGTTCATGGTATAGTTTAACCAATAGATTGCTTGGCTTACAGAATATTCATGAGCTCATTATTTGCTGTATAAGTGTTTGATGCTTTCTTCAATAAACTGGACCTGTGATGAGCCACCTGGTGTCCTGGTCCCCTTCCTACGACACCAGGCTTTTTTCCTGAGCTGGATTTTCTGTTCGGGCAGTTCTGAGGGACCGGAGGTACAAACTGCTGAGGTACTCCAGGGATGAACTGTCCATCCAGCTCTCCAACCTGACCCTGCAGGACGAGGGGATTTACAGGTGCCTGCACTACACCCGGCACGTCAGAGCCCGCAGCCAGAACGTTCAGATTTTGGGTGAGTTCCCTCCCCTGCTTTGGTTTTGTACCTGGGGCAGAACAGAGCGAGCTCCTCAAGTCCACACCTGAATTTTTCCGTCAATTTTTACGTCAATTTTGCATCAATTTTTACTCCAATTTTTACATCAGTTTTACATCAATTTTTACACCAATTTTTACGTCAATTTTTACATCAATTTTTCCATTTTGCTTTTATCAGTCCCCTCCTGCGGCAGCAGCCACAGAAAGCAGAAAAATCCTTCCCAGAAAAATCCTGGGAAGCTGTGGGATCTTAGAGGAAAAGAATTCAAATAATTATTATCTCTCTTTCTGTAACCATCTGATTTGGATTTGTACCTGGGGCAGAACAGAGCCAGTTCCTCAAATCCACACCTGAATTTTTCCGTCAATTTTTACATCAATTTTTCCATTTTGCTTTTATCAGTCCCCTCCTGCGGCAGCAGCCACAGAAAGCAGAAAAATCCTTCCCAGAAAAATCCTGGGAAGCTGTGGGGAGCTTAGAGGAAAAGAGCTCAAATAATAATTATCTCTCCTTTTGTAACCATCATTTATAAATATGGTTCTCCAGAATTCAAAGAATTCAAGGAATTCAAACAATTCATACAATTATTATCCCTCTTTCTGTAACCATTGTTTATAGATATGGTTCTCTAAAATTCAGAGAATTCAAACAATTCAAAGAATTTTAAAAATTCAAGCATTTATTATCTCTCTTTCTGCCATTGTTTATAGATAAGGTTCTCTAAAAGTCAAAGAATTCAAAGAATTCAAACCATTATTATCTCTCTTTCTGTAACCATTGTTTATAGATATGGTTCTCCAAAATTCAAAGAATTCAAAGAATTATTATCTCTCTGTAACCATTATTTATACAATCTTAGGTTTTAATTGTTTCTATAAAAACTGTAAATTTCTAATTACAAATTCTTACGTTTTCCATTATTTCTATAAGATCTGTAGATTTCTAATAATAAAATACTAGGTTTTAATTTTTTCTATAAAAACTAGATTTCTAACAATAAAACCTTAGGTTTTCCATTGTTTCCATAAGAACTATAAATTTCTAATAATAAAGTCTAAGGTTTTCTATAAGAACTGTAGATTTCTAATAATAAAATCTTATGTTTTAATTTTTTCTATAAGAACTGTAAATTTCTAGTAATAAAGTCTTAGGTTTTCCATAAAAACTGCAGATTTCTAATAATAAATTCTTAGGGTTTCCGTTGTTTCCATAAGAACTGTAATAACAAATAATTTCAATAATAATTAATAATTTAATAATAATTATTTCTAATAATAAAGTGGCCCTCATTCCTTCTGGATCATGGGGTCCATGCTAATTATTACCCAGCTGGGGGCCTGCAACACCCTCCAAAAATGCTGATGGAAAAAAGAAGAAATAATGCTGAAAAAAAAAAAGAAAGAATTCTGATGAAAAAAGGAAAAAATACTGATAAAAAGGAGTAGAAAATTCCCCTAAACTGATGCTAAACCTCCCTGTTTCAGCTCCTCCTTCCCACCCAGTGCTGGAAATCTCCCAGGATGAGGAAAGGGGCATCAAACTCTCCTGCCACACCCGGGGGGGCAGACCCCAGCCCCAGATTTCCTGGCTCTTGGACAACGGCATTGAGCTCCCAGGTAAGAGTTTGAAGGGTCTTTGAGCACTAAAATCGGGGTTTTGGGCAGTTTTGGGGTGGTTTGAAGGTGCTGGAGGGGGAAATATCGGCTGGGTCTGTGATTCACGGCTGCAGCTCCGGGGAACAGTCAGCATGAAATTGCACTGGGGTGAAATAAAGCCAAAATTCCGGAATTTCAGCACTGAATTGCACTGGGATAAATCCCAAAATCCTGGAATTTCAGCATTGAATTGCACTGGGATAAATCCCAAAATCTAGGAATTTCAGCATTGAATTGCACATGGATAAAATAAAGCCAAAATCCTGGAATTTCAGCACTGCATTGCACTGGGATAAATTGAACTCCAAATCCCTGGAATTTCAGCACAAAATTCCACTGGGATAAAACCCAAAATCCTGGAATTTCAGCACTGAATTGCACATGGATAAAATAAAGCCAAAATCCTGGAATTTCAGCACAAAATTCCACTGGGATAAAACCCAAAATCCTGGAATTTCAGCACTGAATTGCACATGGATAAAATAAAGCCAAAATCCTGGAATTTCAGCACAAAATTCCACTGGGATAAAACCCAAAATCCTGGAATTTCAGCACTGAATTGCACTGGGATAAAACAAACCCAAATTCCATGCCTGGAATTTCAGCATGGAATTTCCCAGCCCCAGGAAATCCCCTCAGAGCTGCCTTCGTTCATCCTCGGCTGCCCTTCAGAGCAGCCACTTTTACATGAAAATATGAGACACAAAAATTTAATTGTTCGAAATATAAAAATTCATTGCCTTAATTCACTATTTCTCCAATTTTTGTGTTTTTCTCCATTTTTTGAAGGCTTGGAGTGACTCTCTTTCTCTCCCTCCCCTCCCCAGCTTTAATCACTTGCTGCAAATATTGACACTAATCAGCAAATAGCTAATAAATGTTAATTACTGCCCCCAGCAGGGCTCAGCAGGGCAGGGCAGCTGTGATTGCTGAGCTGCTGCCAAAGATGAGCTCTGGAATCCTTTTGGGGCTCTGGAATCCCTTTGGAGCTCTGGAATCCCTTTGAAGCTCTGGAATCCCTTGGGAGCTCTGGAATCCATTGGGGCTCTGGAATCCCTTTGGAGCTCTGGAATCCTTTTGGGGCTCTGGAATCCCTTTGGAGCTCTGGAATCCTTTTGGAGCTGTGAAATCCTTCTGGAGCTCTGGAATCCTTTTGGGGCTCTGGAATCCTTTCGGAGCTCTGGAATCCTTTTGGGGCTCTGGAATCCTTTCGGAGCTCTGGAATCCTTTTGGGGCTCTGGAATCCTTTCGGAGCTCTGGAATCCTTTTGGGGCTCTGGAATCCCTTTGGAGCTCTGGAATCCTTTTGGGGCTCTGGAATCCCTTGGGAGCTCTGGAATCCTTTTGGAGCTCTGGAATCCTTTCGGAGCTCTGGAATCCTTTTGGAGCTCTGGAATCCTTTTGGGGCTCTGGAATCCCTTTGGAGCTCTGGAATCCTTTCGGAGCTCTGGAATCCCTTTGGAGCTGTGAAATCCTTTTGGAGCTCTGGAATCCTTTTGGGGCTCTGGAATCCTTTTGGAGCTCTGGAATCCCTTTGGAGCTGTGAAATCCTTTTGGAGCTCTGGAATCCTTTTGGAGCTCTGGAATCCTTTTGGAGCTCTGGAATCCTTTTGGGGCTCTGGAATCCTTTTGGAGCTCTGGAATCCTTTCGGAGCTCTGGAATCCTTTCGGAGCTCTGGAATCCCTTTGGAGCTCTGAAATCCCTTTGGAGCTCTGGAATCCTTTTGGAGCTCTGGAATCCCTTTGGAGCTCTGGAATCCTTTCGGAGCTCTGGAATCCTTTTGGGGCTCTGGAATCCTTTTGGAGCTCTGGAATCCTTTCGGAGCTCTGGAATCCTTTCGGAGCTCTGGAATCCCTTTGGAGCTCTGAAATCCCTTTGGAGCTCTGGAATCCTTTTGGGGCTCTGGAATCCCTTTGGAGCTCTGGAATCCCTTTGGAGCTCTGGAATCCTTTTGGAGCTCTGGAATCCCTTTGGAGCTCTGGAATCCTTCCGGAGCTCTGGAATCCCTTTGGAGCTCTGGAATCCTTTTGGGGCTCTGGAATCCTTTTGGAGCTCTGGAATCCTTTTGGAGCTGTGAAATCCTTTTGGAGCTCTGGAATCCTTTTGGGGCTCTGGAATCCTTTTGGAGCTCTGGAATCCTTTTGGGGCTCTGGAATCCCTTTGGAGCTCTGGAATCCTTCCGGAGCTCTGGAATCCCTTTGGAGCTCTGGAATCCTTTTGGGGCTCTGGAATCCTTTTGGGGCTCTGGAATCCTTTTGGAGCTCTGGAATCCCTTTGGGGCTCTGGAATCCCTTTGGAGCTCTGGAATCCTTTTGGGGCTCTGGAATCCTTTTGGGGCTCTGGAATCCTTTTGGGGCTCTGGAATCCTTTTGGAGCTCTGGAATCCCTTTGGGGCTCTGGAATCCCTTTGGAGCTCTGGAATCCTTTTGGGGCTCTGGAATCCCTTTGGAGCTCTGGAATCCTTTTGGGGCTCTGGAATCCTTTTGGGGCTCTGGAATCCTTTTGGAGCTCTGGAATCCCTTTGGGGCTCTGGAATCCATTGGGGCTCTGGAATCCTTTTGGGGCTCTGGAATCCTTTTGGAGCTCTCACCGGGCCCTGCTGGGGATGGAAAAAAGGGTTGAGAAATGCAGAGTTGGGAAGGTTCATTTTATTTTTATTGGGATTGTTTTATTTTATTTTATTTTATTTTTATTGGGAATTTTTTTGTTTCAGGGTAAAAGAGCACAGGGAGCATCAGAAGCTCTGCATTATAAACAGAAATATTTTTAATATTTGTGTCCTTCGGGCAAATATCTGAAATACCTCCACCTCCACACATCTCTGGTTACATTAAATACAATTTTATTTTTTATATCATCGGAATTAGGAGGAGGAGGAGGAGTGGGAATCCCACCAGACTCCCCCTAATTCCTTGTGGCAAAGTAAGGAATCCTCTGTGTAAATTCCAGCAGCTGGGAAAGGGGAAGAGTCAAAGCTGTGCTGTAGGAGAGCAGGATTTCAGGGTGATAGAAATTCTTTTATTTTATTTTATTTTATTTTATGTTATTTTATTTTATTTTATTTTACTTTATTTTATTTTATTTTATTTTATTTTATTCTATTTTATTTTATTTTATTTTTATTTTATTTTATTTTATGTTATTCTTTTTTATTTTATTTTATTTTTATTATTTTATATTTTTTAATATTTTTTACTTTATTTTATTTTATTCTATTCTATTTTATTTTATTTTATTCTATTTAATTTTTTAAATTTTATTTTTATTTTATCTTTTCCTTTTTATTACTTTATTTTATTTTTTTATTATTTTATTTTACTTTATTTTATTCTATTTCATTCTATTTTATTTTTACTTTTTTTTTACTTTATTTTATTCTTTTTTATTATTTTATTTTACTTTATTATTCTATTCTATTCTATTCCATTCCATTCCATTATATTCCATTTGTTTTATTTTATTTTATTTTATTTTATTTTATTTTATTTTATTTTAATCTTTTTTTACTTTATTTTATTTTATTTTATTTTATTTTATTTTATTTTAATCTTTTTTTACTTTATTTAATTTAATTTAGTTTTATTTTATTCTCTTTTATTTTTAATTTTTTTTCTCCCCACGGGCCTGCAGGCGACACCAGGCACGAGCTGGGAGCCGATGGGAGCAGCTGGAGCAGCAGGAGCACCCTGAGGGTCCTGAGCTACAGCCCGGGGGTGACAGTGACAGCCAGCTGTGCCATCGGGCACCCTGCGCTGGGGGCACGGAGACTGCTGGCACCTGTCACCTTCCAGAACCTTCCCAGCCCGGGTACTGCAGCTCTGCCCTCCGATTTCACTGCCCTGAGCTGGTGAAAATGTCCCTGATACACCACAAGTGTGGGGGGTGCTTTGAAATGAGGAATCTGGGGCAAAAAATGAGGAACTGGGGGCAAAAAATGAGGAATTGGGGACACAGAGACTCGTGGCATCTTTCCCCTTCCAGAACCTTCCCAGCTCAGGTACTGCAGCTCTGCTTTCTGATTCAGTGCCCTGAGCTGGTGAAAATGATACAGATACCCACAAGTGTGGGGGGTGCTTTAAAATGAGGAATCTGGGGCAAAAAATGAGGAATAAGGGGCCAAAAAATGAGGAATTGGGGGCACAAAGATTGGTGGCATCCTTTCCCTTCCAGAACCTTCCCAGCTCGGGTACGGCAGCTCTGCTCTCCAATTCACTGCCCTGAGCTGGTGAAAATGATACAGACACCCACAAGTGTGGGGGCTGCTTTGAAATGACGAATCTGAGGCAAAAAATGAGCAATTGGGGGCAAAAAATGAGGAATCGGGGGCAAAAAATGAGGAATTGGGGGCACAAAGATTGGTGGCATCCTTTGCCTTCCAGAACCTTCCCAGCCCGGGTACTGCAGCTCTGCCTCTCTAATTCAGTGCCCTGAGCTGGTGAAAATGTCCCAGACACACACAGAAATGTGTCTTTAAATGAAATGAGGAATCTGGGGCAAAAAATGGGTTTGGGGCTGTTCATCGGTGCCACAGCTGAGCAGCAGCTCCTGCCCCGAGCTCCCCACGGCCAAGTGTGGCATTTATTCCTCATTTCAGGGCAGCAAGGGCAGGAAAGGGCAGGGAAAATATTCTGAGGGCAGGAAAGGGGAGGGTGGGACTGGAAGTGAGACCCCTGATCAGCCAGAAAACCCAATGAACAATGCAGGGCGTGGAGCAGGACAGAAAATCCAAACAAACAATGCAGAGACTGGACCCGGGCAGAAAATCCAAAAAATGCAGAGTATGGAGCAGGGCAGAAAACCCAATAAACAATGTAGGGCATGGAGCAAGACAGAAAACCCAAATAATGCAGAGCATGGAGTAAAGCAGAAAACCCAATAAAAAATCCAGAGCACAGAGCAGGGCAGAAAACCCAATAAACAATGCAGGGCATGGAGCAGGGCAGAAAATCCAATAAAAAATGCAGAGCATGGAGCAGGGCAGAAAACCCAAATAATGCAGAGCATGGAGCAAAGCAGAAATCCAAACAATCCAGAGCATGGAACAGGGCAGAAAATCCAATGAAAAATCCAGAGTATGGAGCAGGGCAGAAAATCCAAATAATGCAGAGCATGGAGCAGGGCAGAAAACCCAATAAACAATGCAGAGAATGGAGCAGGGCAGAAAACCCAAATAATGCAGAGCATGGAGTAAAGCAGAAAACCCAATAAACAATCCAGAGCACAGAGCAGGGCAGAAAACCCAATAAAACATCCAGAGAATGGAGCTGGGCAGAAAATCCAAAAAATGCAGAGTAAGGAGCAGGGTAGAAAACCCAAATAATGCAGAGCATGGAGTAGGGCAGAAATCCAAACAATCCAGAGCATGGAACAGGGCAGAAAACCCAAAAAACAATGCAGAGAATGGAGCAGGGCAGAAAATCCAATAAAAATCCAGAGCAGGGTAGAAAATGCAATAAAAATCCAGAGCAGGGCAGAAAACCCAATAAAAATCCAGAGCAGGGTAGAAAACCCAAATGATGCAGAGCACAGAGCAGGGCAGGATGGTTTTTCAAGGATCTGCTCGGTGGCAAAGTCTCTTCTGATTTTTGTCATTATTTTTGGTGGGTTTCTTCAGGCTGCAAAGAAGCAAGCAGACCTCCAGAAGATGGAGAAGTTCCCAGCTCATCAGAGAGCCCAGAAGTTTCCAGTTCTCCAGGGAATCCAGCAGGTACCAACCCATCTGCATCCCCAGAGAATCCAGAACCTTCCAGCCCTTCTGCATCTCCAAAACAACCAGAAGTTCCCAGCCCTTCTGCATCCCCAGAGAATCCAGAAACTTCCAGCCCTTCAGCATCCCCAAAAGAACCAGAAGTTCCCAGCCCTTCTGCATCCCCAGAGAATACAGAAGTTTCCAGCAGCCCTTCTGCATCCCCAAATGATCCAGGAGTTTCCAGCCCCTCTGTATCCCCAGAGAATCCAGAATTATCCAGCCCCTCTGCATCCCCAGAGAATCCAGAATTATCCAGCCCTTCTGCATCCCCAGAGAATCCAGAATTTTCCAGCCCTTCTGCATCCCCAAAGAATCCAGACATTTCCAGCCCTTCTGCATCCCCAGAGAATCCAGAATTTTCCAGCCCCTCTGCATCCCCAAAAGATCCGAAAGTTTCCATCCCTTCTGCATCTCCAAATGATCCAGGAGTTTCCAACCTTTCTGCATCCCCAGAGAATCCAGAAGCTTCCATCCCTTCTGCATCCCCAAATCCTCCAGGAGTTTCCAGCCCTTCTGCATCCCCAAAAGATCCAGAAGTTTCCATCCCCTCTGCATCCCCAGGGATTCCAGCAGCCCCAGCCCAGCCAAACCTCACGGGCGTCACACTGCGCGGTGAGTTCGGTCTCAGCCCCCTGAATTTCTCAACCCTGAGATGACAATTGCAGAGATGCCGCCGGGCACAGCGGTCCATCCCGCACCCCAGAGCAGTGTGGGACACAGGGCCCAGCGTTTCCTGCTTGTTCCCTCCTTTTCCCTGCCAAAATCCCTCTCCTTGGAGGAGCAGGGTGGGAGCCGGGTTGGGATGCTCTGATGGGCTGCACTAGATGGCACTGTGCAACAATTCTTCACAGAATTCGCAAAATCACAGGATTCACAGAATCACAGAATCACAAATTTGGAGGAAATCCTAAAGATCATCGAGTCCAACCCAGCCCCAACCCCTCAACTCAAACCCTGGCACCCAGTGCCACACCCAGGCTTTGTTAAACACACCCAGGGATGGGGACTGCACCACCTCCCTGGGCAGAACATTCCAGAATTCATCACCATTTCTGTGAAAAACTTTATCACCCTTTCTGTAAAAAAACTTTATCACCCTTTCTCTGAAAAACTTTATCACCTTTTCTATAAAAACCTTTTCCCAATATCCAGCCTGTATTTCCCTTGGTGCAGCTCGAGGCTGTGTGCTCTGGTCCTGCCAGTTCCTGCAGAAAGAGAGGAATTCACGCAGTAGCAAAAGAGGAAGATTTTAGAAAATCTCAGAGAATAGAATGGGGTAGCAGGGGAGGAAATTCTGGGGAGCACAGCTGGAAAAATCAATTTGTTCTAGGAACCAGTGTAAATGATGAAAATGATCACTGGAAGGTTTTGGAAAGGAAAAAGTAGACATAACTAAAGGAAAGGAAAAAGAAATATACAAATATACAAATATACACATTTATACATATATACATCTATACATCTATACATATATACATCTATACATATATATACATATATACATATATACATACATACATATATACAAGGAAAACTATAAATATTTCCTTTTATATATAAACAATATAAATAAATAATATATAAAAAAGGAAATAAAGGAAATATATAAAAGGGAAAATAATACATAACTGCAAAAATGTCTCTTTGCTCCAATCAGATTTGCCCTGCAGGAAAGAATGTTGATTTTTCAGGAATGCATCACTGGGGTGAATAATTCCTGTTTGAATTCCCAGCACATTTAACAGCACGATCCTCTGTTACAGAGCAAAATCCCGAATCCAAAGGGCTCCTGAGGAAGGAGAAGAATCTCCTGCTGCCCATGCTGGTGGCTGCTCTGGTCCTGGTGCTGCTCATCATCGTGCTGCTGTTCGTGGTGAAGCTGAAGAAAGCGCACGGGGTGTGGAAGAGAGGTGAGGAATGGGAATTGGGGGGGTCAAGGCCATCCCTGGGGTGCTCAGAGTGAGAAATCTCCAATTTGGGACTCTCTGGATTTTTGTGAGATTATGTGATCTCTGTCAAGGTAATGAGGTGCCCATTTTCTAACTCTTCTCTCAGGGTTTTTGTAAGATGATGATGTATGAGGTGATGGTGATCTCTGTCAGACTGATAAATCCCCATTTTCTAACTTTTCTCTCAGGATTTTTATGAGATGATGGTGATCTCTCTCAGGCTGATAAGATCCCATTTTAGGACTCTTCTGTCATGATTTTTGGGAGACGATGGTGATCTCTGTCAAGCTGATAAAATCCCCATCTTGCGACTCCTCTCTCACAGTTTTTGTGAGATGATGGTGATCTTTCTCAGGCTGAGAAATCCCCATTTTCTAACTTTTCTCTCAGGATTTTCGTGAGGTGATGCTGATCTTTCTCAGGCTGATGAGATCCCATTTTGTAGCTCTTAGGATTTTTGTGAGATGATGGTGTGTGAGATGATGGTGATCTCTGTCAGGCTGACAAATCCCCATTTTGTGACTCTTCTCTCAGAATTTTTGTAAGATGATGGTGATCTCTCTCAGGCTGATAAATCCTCAATTTCTAACTCTTTTCTCAGGATTTTTATGAGATGATGGTGATCTCTATCAGGCTGATAAAATCCCCAAATTATGATTCTTCTCTCAGGATTTTTATGAGATGATGTTGATCTCTGTCAGGCTTTTAAATCCCCATTTTCTAACTCTTCTCTCATTATTTTTATGTGATGATGGTGATCTCTGTTGGGATGATGAGATCCCCATTTTGTAGCTCTCAGGATTTTTATGAGATGATGCTGGATGAGATGATGGTGATCTCTGTCAAGCTGATAAATTCCCAATTTATGACTCTTCTCTCAGGATTTTTTTTGTGAGGTGATGGTGTATGAGGTGATGGTGATCTCTGTCAGGCTTAGAAAATCCCCATTTTTTAACTCTTCCCTCAGGATTTTTGTGAGATAATGGTGATCTCTGTCAGGCTGAGAAATCCTCATTTTGTGACTCTTCTGTCAGAATTTTTATGCTCAAGGCAAAGTGTGAGAAGGAATAATGGAAAAAAAAAATCTCATTCTCATAATTAAAATGCATGCGGTTTTAATTATTTAATTATTTTAAAATTCATTTCTGTTTCTAAATTGTTTAATTTTTTTTATTTCATTTAATTAAATTTAAATAATTTAATTGTTTAAAATAATTTTTGGGGTTTTTTCCACAGAAAATGATGTTTCAGAGCAAACACTGGAGAGTTATAAATCCAGATCTAATGAAGAGAGTCCAGGCCATGAGAAGAATGGGCAAGGTAAAAATCTTTAATTAACATATTCTTGGAAATATGTTCCTGTTTTCAATAACAAATAATTCTTGTTTTATTTAATTATAATAAATAATTATCATAATAATATTATAAATTTTACAATATTTTAATATTCAATTAAAGTTATATTTAATTATAATAAATAATTCTTGTTGTATTATAATTTGTTTAATTATAATGTTGTATACAACATTATAATAATTATAGTGTTGTGTTATAATTTGTTTAATTATAATAAATAATTACCATAATAATATTATACATGTTATAATAATTATAATATCCAATTAATATTATAATAGTTAATTGGAAGAAATAATTCTTGTTTATTTAATGATAATAAATATTTCTTGGTTTATTTAATTGCTGCTGACTGTGGCCAGAGCAGGTGGGGACCATAAATACTAAATAATGATAATGATAATATTGATAATGATAATGTTAATGATAATAATGATAATAATGATAATGATGATGATGATGATAATGATAATAATAATAATAATAATAATAATAATAATAATTTTACTAAATATTATTTAAAATAATAAATACTAAATACTAAATATAATAAATAATAAATAATAAATAGTAAATAATGAATAATTAATACGTGCTGGTTTTTAGCTGGAAATCCCAAATCCAACATGCAATATGTAACAGAAGAACACGTGGAAACCCCAGAGAAGAACCTGGAAACCCCAGAGAAAAATCCAGAAAGGCCAGAGAAGAACCCAGGTGACAAAAGCACGGCAATAAATGAGGAAATATTCACGTGTGGAAGGGAGACAGACGTGTAACAGCGCAGGAAACTGCAATTTCCTGATATTTATGTTAAAGGTTTCAGGGATCTTGGTTTGAAGGAGCAGGAGGGACAGGGAGCTCCATCTGGGGGTGCTTTTGTCCTGGAGACCTGGCCTGATTCACCTGGGACCTTCAGAACATGTCAGGAACCTCTGCCACCTACAGCTCAGCACCCCCAGCAGCAATCAGCACCCTGAGAGGACATCCAGACCCAAATTAGGACATTTATGGTTGATTTTGTCACCTCCTCTGTGACCACAGGTGCTACAAACCCGCTGTGACTTTTCTTTTCTCCCTGGGACTCCAAACCAGGAAACGTGGCCTGAGTTACCTGGGACCTTCAGAACATGGCAAGAACCTCTGCCACCATCAGCTCAGCACCCTCAGTGCCCTGGCAGGACATCCAGACCCAAATTAGGACATTTATGGTTGATTTTGTCACCTCCTCTGACCACAGGTGCTACAAACCCGCTGTGACTTTTCTTTTCTCCATGGGACCCCAAACCTGTCACTGAGCAGGGCAGGGAGGTGGGGCTGGAGCTCCTGCAGACCTGGCCTGAATCACCTGGAACCTTCAGAGTGTGTCATGAACCTCTGCCATGAACAGCTCAGCACCTCAGGAAACCTGGTCTGAGACACCTGGGACCTTCAGAGCATTTCAGGAACCTCTGCCACCAACAGCTCAGCACCTCAGGTGTCCCTGCAAACCTGGCCTGGGTTACCTGGGACCTTCAGAACACGTCAGGAACCTCTGCCATGAACAGCTCAGCACCCTCAGTGCCCTGGCAGGACATCCAGACCCAAATTAGGATATTTATTATTGATTTTGTCACCTCCCCTGTGACCACAGGTGCTACAAACCAGATGTGACTTTTCTTATCTCCATGGGACCCCAAACCTGTCACCCAGCCGGGCAAGGAGGTGGGGCTGGAGCTCCTGAAAACCTGGCCTGAATCACCTGGAACCTTCAGAACATTTCACAGACCTCTGCCATGAACAGCTCAGCACCTCAGGAAACCTGGTCTGAGACACCTGGAACCTTCAGAACACGTCAGGAACCTCTGCCACCATCAGCTCAGCACCCTCAGTGCCCTGGCAGGACATCCAGACCCAAATTGGGACATTTATGGTTGATTTTGTCACCTCCTCTGTGACCACAGGTGCTACAAACCCGCTGTGACTTTTCTCTCTTCTCCCTGGGACCCCAAACCTGGACTTGCAGCTGGGTTTAACCGAGCTGGGAAGCGGCATGGTGGTTAAAGGGTTAAAAATTAAAAAAGAACAGAAATTGACCCAAATTATTTGATGGTTCTGTGAAGGGGATGTTCCCCATGGGCTGCCCAAATGGGGCAGCAGGAGAGCTGGGACTCCTCCAGGGCTTTCCAGGAGCCCTTCCTGCTCCAGGAGGGTAAAATTCAATCCCTAAAATAAAGGAAATATGAATTACAACCATTTTTGCCATTTGCAGAATCCCAGAATATTGATTTAAGCGTGAATTACAATTATTTTTGCCATTTGCACTATCGCAGAATGGTGATTTATGTTTAAATGTGAATTACACTGATTTTTGTCAGAATCACAGAAATAATTCCATGTTTCAGTGGAAATAATTCCATTTTCCAATGGAATAATTCCATGTTTCAGTGGAAATAATTCCATTTTTCAGTGGAAATAGTAATTCCATGTTTCAGTGGAAATAATTTCACGTTTCAATGGAAACAATCCCATTTTTCAGTGGAAGTAATTCCACGTTTCAGTGGAAATACTTCTGTGTTTCAATGGAAATAATTCCGTTTTCCAATGGAAATAACTCCATGTTTCAGTGGAAATAATCCCATTTTTCAGTGGAAGTAATTCCACGTTTCAATGGAAATACTTCTGTTTTCCAATGGAAATAATTCCGTTTTCCAATGGAAATAACTCCATGTTTCAATGGAAATAATTGCAGTTTCCAATGGAAATAATTCCATGTTTCAGTGGAAATAATTCCGTTTTCCAATAGAAATAATTCCATTTTCCAATGGAAACAATAATTCCAGTTTTCAGCGGAACGCGGCGGCTCCCGGGCGCTACCACCGGGCCCGCGGGAGGGGGGGATCCGCGCTCCCCCCGCCCCGGTGGGTGCGGCCGGCGTCCGCGGGGTTGCCGTGGCAACGGGGACAGCGCGGCACGGCCCAGAACGGGCCCGGCCCGGCACGGCGGGACAGGGACAGGGACAGAGACACGGGAACGGCGGTGAGAGGGACACGGACACGGACACGGGACAGAGACACGGGAACGGCGGTGAGAGGGACAGGGACACGGGACAGGGACACGGGAACGGCGGTGAGAGGGACAGGGACACGGACACGGGACAGGGACAGGGACACGGGAACGGCGGTGAGAGGGACACGGACA
Source organism: Melozone crissalis (assembly GCF_028551555.1). NCBI lineage: Eukaryota > Metazoa > Chordata > Aves > Passeriformes > Passerellidae > Melozone > Melozone crissalis. The sequence goes on from NW_026536115.1 coordinate 386,822, forward strand.
CGGACACGGGACAGAGACACGGGAACGGCGGTGAGAGGGACAGGGACACGGGACAGGGACACGGGAACGGCGGTGAGAGGGACAGGAACACGGACACGGGACAAGGACAGAGACACGGGAACGGCGGTGAGAGGGACAGGGACACGGACACGGGACAAGGACAGAGACACGGGAACGGCGGTGAGAGGGACAGGGACACGGACACGGGACAGGGACAGAGACACGGGAACGGTGGTGAGAGGGACAGGGACACGGACACGGGACAGGGACAGGGACACGGGAACGGCGGTGAGAGGGACACGGACACGGACACGGGACAGGGACAGAGACACGGGAACGGCGGTGAGAGGGACACGGACACGGACACGGGACAAGGACAGAGACACGGGAACGGCGGTGAGAGGGACAGGGACACGGACACGGGACAAGGACAGAGACACGGGACAGGGACACGGGAACGGCGGTGAGAGGGACAGGGGCAGGGACACAGGACAGGGACACGGGAACGGCGGTGAGAGGGACAGGGACAGGGACACGGGACAGGGACACGGGACAGGGACACGGGAACGGCGGTGAGAGGGACAGGGACACGGACACGGTACAGGGACACGGGAACGGCGGTGAGAGGGACACGGGACAAGGACAGGGACACGGGACAGGGACATGGGACAGGGACACAGGAATGGGCCGGGAACAGCCGTGAGAGGGACAGGGACATGGGAATGGGACACAGGACAGGGACACGGGACAGGGACATGGGAGAGGGTGACATGGACACAGGACAGGGACACGGGACAGGGACATGGGAGAGGGTGACATGGGCACCGGACAGGGACACAGGACAGGGACATGGGAACAGCAGTGACAAGGAAAGGGACATGGGAACAGCAGGGACAGGGACACGGAATAGGAGAGAGGGACATGGGAGCAGAGAGAGTGAGAGGGACTTGGGACACAGGAGGGGACGGAGACAGGGACATGGGACAGGGACACGGGAACAGCGGGGACAGGGACATGGGACAGGGACAGGGCACCAGGGAATGGGGGACTGGGAGAGGGGACAGCGGTGAGGGGACAGGGAGGCAGGATCGGGGACAGCAGACCAGGTAAGGGACATGGAACAGGGGACAGGGGATGAAGGGGATGGGACAGAGGACCTGGGACAGGGACAGGGATGGAGAGAGGGAACAGGGACAGGGGGTGAGGGAAAGGGGACAGGGAACTGGGACAGGGGACAGGAGAGAGGAGATGGGGATGGGGGACCAAGACGGGAGATCAGGGACACAGAGTGGGGACAGGGAATGCGGGGTTGGGAGTGGGTGAGGACACTGGGGACAGGGGACAGGACTGGGTGAGGGACATGGCAGAAGGGACACAGGAGAGGGGACTGGGGCTGAGAGGAGGCAGGGACAGGGAGCTGGGGACAGGGGAGGCCTCGGGGACACAGTGGCTTTCCTCTGGGACTGAGGTCTGTTCCAGGCCAGGAGATTCCCCATTCCCTGCCCATCCCAGCGCTGCCCTGGTGGGAGCAGGGGACACAGGGGACACAGGGGACAGTCCAGCTGTCAGGGCTGCCTGCAGGGTGATCTCAGGGTAAAATATCCAAAATCCTTTATCCCCAGGGGCTGAGGTGACACTGCCTGTGCATGTCTGGTGCCAGGTGTGCTGGCACTGGTGCACATCTGAGAACAGAAAGCTCAGCACAGAAAGCTCAGCACAGAAATCTCAGCACAGAAATATCAGTACTGAAAATTCAGCACAGAAATCTCAGCACAGAAAGCTCAGCACAGAAAGCTCAGCACAGAAATATCAGCACAGAATTCTCAGTATTGAAATCTCAGCACAGAAATCTCAGTACTGAAAATTCAGCACAGAAATCTCAGCACAGAAATCTCAGCACAGAAAGTACAGAAAGCACAGAAATCTCAGCACAGAATTCTCAGCACAGAAAGCACAGAAAGCTCAGCACTGAAAATTCAGCACAGAAATCTCAGCACAGAATTCTCAGCACAGAAAGCACAGAAAGCTCAGCACTGAAAATTCAGCAAAGAAATCTGAGCACAGAAATCTGAGCACAGGAATCTCAGCACAGGAATCTCAGCGCAGAAAGCACAGAAAGCTCAGCACAGAAAATTCAGCACTGAAAATTCAGCACAGAAAGCTCAGCACAGAAATATCAGCACAGAATTCTCAGTATTGAAATCTCAGCACAGAAAGCTCAGCACAGAAATCCCAGCACAGAATTCTCAGCACTGAAAATTCAGCACAGAATTCTCAGCACAGAATTCTCAGCACAGAAATCTCAGCACAGAAAGCACAGAAAGCTCAGCACTGAAAATTCAGCACAGAAACCCCAGCACAGAATTGTCAGCACAGAAATATCAGCACAGAAATATCAGTACTGAAAATTCAGCACAGAAATATCAGCACAGAAATATCAGCACAGAAATCTCAGTACAGAAATCTCAGCACAGAACAGCTCAGCATAGAAATCTCAGCACAGAAAGTACAGAAAGCTCAGCACTGAAAATTCAGCAAAGAAATCTCAGCACAGAAATCTGAGCACAGAAATCTCAGCATTGAAATCTCAGCACAGAAATATCAGCACAGAAATCTCAGCACAGAAATCTCAGCACAGAACAGCTCAGCACAGAAATATCAGCACAGAAAGCTCAGCACTGAAAATTCAGCACAGAAATCTCAGTACAGAAATCTCAGCACAGAAAGCTCAGCACAGAACAGCTCAGCACAGAACAGCTCAGCACAGAAAGCACAGAAAGCTCAGCACAAAAAATTCAGCACTGAAATCTCAGCACAGAAATCTCAGCACAGAAAGCACAGAAAGCTCAGCACAAAAAATTCAGCACTGAAATCTCAGCACTGAACACTCCTTGTCCTTCTCCCACCTCACCTGGGGAACATCTGGAAGTGCAAACAATTCCTGAACACTTCAGCTGAGTGTAAAGAAATTCTCACCCTAATTTAGACACACCCTAAATTCACCCCATCCCACCTTCTGCTGCTTTTACATGGCCAGAGGGTCTGCAGAGAACAAACAAAATTCATTTTAACTCTCAGAGTTAACATATAACAGATGCTTTGCCTCACTTTAATTCTCTTTGCCCCAAGCTGCTTTTGCATTATTTATTAATATTATCCCCAATAGTTGAGATTTCATAGCAGTACATTCAGGAAAATCAGATGAGAACAGAGAATTGTTTGAACAATAGGAGGTCAAATTCTGAGCCTAAGCCAATGGTAGCAGCGAAATGCAGCTTCTAAATGTTATTAAAATGCATTTTATGTGTTCTCCAAGCAAAATACAGCTTTTAAACATTATTGAATATGTTTAAATATTATTTAAATATTATTAAATATTATTTAAATATTATCAAATGTTGTGTGCTCTACAAATAAGATGCAGCTTTTCAATATTATTAGAAGGCATTTCATGTGTTCTCCAAACAAAATGCAGTTTTTAAGTATTATTAAAATGCATTTTATGTATTCTCCAAAGAAAATTCAGTTTTTAAATACTATTAGAATGTTTTATATTCTAATAGTATTTAGCAAAATGCAGCTTTTAAATATTATTAAATATGTTTAAATATTATTTAAATATTATTAACATGCTTTATGTGTTCTGCAAACAAAACGCAGCTTTTAACTATTATTCAATATGTTTGAATATTATTTAAATATTATTTAAATATTGTTAACATGCTTTATGTGTTCTCCAAACAAAATGCAGTTTTTAAGTATTATTAAATATGTTTAAATATTATTTAAATATTATTTAAGTATTATTTAAATATTATTTAAATATTGTCAAATGTTTTATGTGTTCTTCAAAGAAAATGCAGTTTTTCAATATCATTTAAATATTATTTAAATACTATTAACATGCTTTATGTGTTCTCCAAACAAAATGCAGTTTTATAAATATTATTAAAATATTTTCTGTGTTCTCCAAACAAAATTCAGTTTTTAGATACTATTAGGATATTCTATGTGTTCTCCAAAGAAAATGCAGTTTTCAAGTATTATTAAATGTGTTTAAATATTATTTAAATATTATTTAAGTATTATTAAAATATTTTCTGTGTTCTCCAAACAAAATTCAGTTTTTAAATACTATTAGGATGTTCTATATTTTCTCCAAACAAAATGAAGTTTTATAAATATTATTAAAATGCATTTTATGTATTCTCCAAACAAAATGCAGTTTCTAAATATTATTACAATCTTTTCTGTGTTCTCCAAACAAAATTCAGTTTTTAAATACTATTAGGATGTTCTCTGTGTTCTCCAAAGAAAATGCAGTTTTTAAGTATTATTGAAATGCACTTTATGTGTTCTCCAAACAAAATGCAGTCTTCAAGTATTATTAAATATGTTTAAATATTATTGAAATATTATTTAAGTATTATTAAAATATTTTCTGTGTTCTCCAAACAAAATTCAGTTTTTAAATACTATTAGGATATTCTATGTGTTCTCCAAAGAAAATGCAGTTTTTATGTATTATTGAAATGCACTTTATGTGTTCTCCAAAGAAAATGCAGTTTTTAAGAATTATTTAAATATTATTTAAATATTGTTTAAATATTATTTAAATATTATTTAAATACTATTTAAATATTATTAAATGTGTTATGGGTTCTCCAAACAAAATTCAGTTTTTAAATACTATTAGGATGTTCTATGTGTTCTCCAAACAAAATGCAGTCTTCAAGTATTATTAAATATGTTTAAATATTATTGAAATATTATTTAAGTATTGTTAAAATATTTTCCGTGTTCTCCAGCGCAGGGCTGCCGTGATCCGCCGGTGCCAGGCAGGGCATGAACCCTTCCGCCATGAAATTCCTTTCCGTCTCTTCCCCGCTCCCTCACCCCCCCGGCAGCATCCAGGTGCCCCCAAAAACCCTGGTGCCCCCCGTGTTCCAGGCTGCCAGCTGGGCACGGGGCAGCAGCTCTGCCTCCAGCGCTGAGGATTCCCCGGATTCCGGCTCGGAGGGCCTGGAAAAGCAGCGGCAGCTCCAGCAGAGCGTCCTGCAGAACCGGGGGCTGCCAGGGCACGAGCGTGGGGACACCCCGGAGGGGGACAGCGCCGATGGGGACAGCCTGGAGGAGACGAGCTCTGCAGAGGAAGGAGCCGAGCGCGACGCAAGAAAAGCAAAGATTTGTGGGAGGTAAGGCGCAAAGCTTGAGCGGAGCGAAATAATTCTGGCGTTTTTAATCTGATGTTCGCAGAATCACAGAAATTCTAGGTTGGAATCACAGAATCACAGAATCACAGAAATTCAAGGCTGGAAAAGACCTATAAGATCATCAAGTCCAACCCGTGTTCTAACTATTCAACTAGATCATGGCAGCAAGTGCCACATCCAGTCTTTTTTTGAACTCCTCGAGGGATGATGACTCCACCACCTCCCTGGGTAGATGATTCCAGTATCTGACCACTCTTTCTGTAAAATACTTCCTCCTTAATTCTAACTTGCATCTCCCTTGACGCAGCTTGAGACCGTGTCCTCTTGTTCTATCTGTTGTTGCCCGGAGAAAGAGACCGACCCCCAGCTCACCACAGCCACCCTTCAGGAAGTTGTAGAGAGTGATGAGGTCACCCCTGAGTCTCCTTTTCTCCAGGCTGAACAACCCCAGCTCCCTCAGTCGTTCCTCATACGGCTTGTGCTCCAAGCCCCTCACCAGCCTCGTTGCTCTCCTCTGGACACGCTCAAGCCTCTCAACGTCCCTCCTAAAGTGAGGGGCCCAGAAGTGGATACAATACTCCAAGTGAGGCCTCACCAGTGCCGAGTACAGGGGAAGAATGACCTCCCTGCTCCTGCTGGCCACACCGTTCCTGATACTGGCCAGGAGCCATTGGCCCTCTTGGCCACCTGGGCACACTGCTGGCTCATGTTCAATCGACTGTCAACCAGCACCCCCAGGTCCCTTCCCACCTGAGCACTGTCCAGCCACACCGTCCCCAGCTTATATCGGTGCAGGGGGTTATTGTGGCCGAAGGGACCTTTGAGATTATTACAGCGACCTGAGGTGGTCGCTGGGGTGAGAGAAAGACGAGAATCTTGTTTCTTGATCAGAAGGCTGGATTTATTGATATATTATTACAGCAACCTGTGGTGGTCGCTGGGGATGAGAGAAGGACGAGAATCTTGTTTCTTGATCAGAAGGCTGGATTTATTGATATATGATATATAATACATTATTACTATACTAATAGAAATAAAGAGAGAAGTTGCAGATGCTGGTAAGCTAAGAATAGAAAGAAAAGAATCTATAACAAAGTTGTGTCCAGGGACTCTGTCCCCAGCTTGCTCTTGTGATTGGCCCTTAATTATAAACATGGGAACATGAACCAATCGCAGGTGCATCCTATTGCATTTACAGCAGCCGATAACAATTGTTTACATTCTCTTTCTGGGGGCCCTTGCTTCCCAGAAAATGCACAAATCCCAAAGAAAGGATTTCTGTGAAAAAATGTCTGCGACAATAGATGATATATAATACATTATAACTATACTTTGCGACAATATATGATATATAATACATTATAACTATACTAAATAGAATAAAGAGAGAAGTTGCAGAGCTGCTAAGCTAAGAATAGCAAGAAAAAATCTATAACAAAGTTGTGTCTAGAGACTCTGTCTTTAGCTTGCTCTTGTGATTGGCTCTTAATTATAGACATGGGAACATGAACTAATCACAGGTGCATCTTATTGCATTCTACAGCAGCTGATAACAATTGTTTACATTCTTTTCTGGGGTCTTTGCTTCTCAGAAGATGCAGAAATCTGAAAGAAAGGATTTCTATGAAAAAATGTCTGCGATTTCTATGAAAAAAGATCATCGAGTCCAACCCATGTTCTATCAGCTCAACTAGATCCTGGCACCAAGTGCCACATTCAGTCTTTTTTTAAACTCTTCGAGGGATGGTGACTCTTCTGTGGAGAGCTTGGTTCAAACATGGCTTAAAGAAAGAGGCCATGAAAATATACAGCTGATGGAAAAGTAAAAGGCAGCTGTAAGCAGCAGTTTCCCAAGCCCGTTTCTGTAAATAACTCGGTTCTCAGGCACATTTTTCTAAACAGCAGGGTTCTCAGGCAGTTTTCTCATAACAGGTAAACATTCTGTCTTTGGCTGTTTTGGGAACAGACATGGAGGTTTTGAGAACCACTTATATCAGGGTGAGAACATAAATCTTGGTTTCAATAAACAAACCACAGGCGTTGAAAACAAAAGGAGGGGTTAGTGTTTAATCTGTAAGCTACGGTGAGCTCAGATTTTGCAATATGCCTGAACTTAATTAACGCGGTTATAAAAAGTGACTGATTGAATCAATAAATCGGAGTTCGATGCTCATCAATCGGATGGTCGTCTCCCTTCACTCCAATACTCCACCACCTCCCTGGGTGGATGATTCCAGGATTTGACCCCTCTTTCTGTGAAAAATTTCCTCCTTAATTCCAGCCTGTATCTCCCTTGGCGCAGCTTGAGACTGTGTCCTCTTGTTGTTCCTCAAGGCCGCGTTGAAACATCCTTCAGAAGGCATTAACTGGGTGCATAAAATAAAGTTGAATATCCTGCCATATGCATGGAAGGTTTAACCCTGGATAAATTGGGAATAATTCTTGAGTTTGAAGGGATTACATTAAACCCCAAGTAATAACGACGCGCAGTTTCAATTTAATAGTCTACTTAAAATGAAATGACAAACAAATGAAGGCTAAATGATTAATAGCATGCTTTTATTCACCTCCTCAACAAGAAAAATGGCCAGTTATTGAATATTTTATTGTGAGTGCAAATGATGTTAATTGTACTAGAAACACGCTCTAATTTTTAGTAATTTTTTTGGACTGAATGCTGTGCTGAATGTGAGGCTCTTCATTAAATGGAAATTTGATTTTATTTTGTTTGAACTCATCCCAGTAAGCACTCCAGCGCAGTCCATTAAGCAGAGCAAATATCACAGCACATCCACATGAAACCCCCTCTCTACATCCATTACCAAGCTGGGAATTTGAAGAGGAAATGCTGCAGCTGTCGTGTGCTCACCACACTTTTGTTGAGCAGCACAGGGTCCATCCAAGCTCCCCAGGAGCAATAAAAGGTGCCCTTTTTGTCTGCCCACGATGAGGGATGAAGGAGCTCTTCACACTCATTTTGGTGACCCGGGCTGAGCCCCACGGTCGGGTTCTGTGCACACATTTCTGCACAAAGGGGCTCTTTAGCATTATCCTGTGCCATTTCAATCATTGCAATTAGCTCACATATTTCTGGACTCGCTTCAGAGCAGCCTCAGCTCGTGCTGTTTACCTGCAGATGGGAATAATGAGATTTTTCCCTGGTGGAAATCAGCTCCAGGAGACCACGGCAGCCATGCCCACCTGGAAAGCAAAGAAAAACTGATTATTTTGTTATTTGGAACCACTTGAAATATAGGCAGAGGCATGAAAGGATGAATAAATGATTTAATTTTTTTTAATATCATTAACAAGGCCACAAGGTGAGGAATCCAGCAGATTTGTGTAACAGGAGCTGAAGAATCAACCAGGTTTCAGTGGCTGTAAATGTGCCCAGGGCTGTGCTGCAGATCTAGGGAAGAAAAAAATATGTTGAAAATAAATAGAAATATAGGCAGAGGCGTGTAACTCGTTGAGAAAGGATTAATAAAAGTTTTTTTTTTTTTTAATATCATTATCAAGGCCACAGGTTGAGGAATCCAGCAGATTTCTTTAATAGGAACCAACCAGGTTTCAGTGCCTGTAAATGTGCCCAGGGCTGTGCTGCACGTCCAGAGATGGAAAAACTGTGTTAAAAATATATAGAAATATAGGCGGAGGCATGTAACTCATTGATAAAGGATGCATAAATTATTTATTTATTTATTTATTAATATCATTAACAAGGCCACAGGTTGGGGAATCCAGATTTCTGGAACAGGAGCTGAAGAATCAATCAGGTTTCAGTGGCATCCCCAGGGCTGTGCTGCAGGTCCACGGAAGAAAAATTTGTATTAAAAATATATAGAAATATAGGCAGAGACATGTAGCTCATTGAGAAAGGATGAATAAATTATTTCATTTTTTTAAAATATCATTAATAAGCCCACAGGTTGAGGAATCCAGCAGATTTCTGTCACAGGAGCTGAAGAACCAACCAGGTTTCAGTGCCTGTAAATGTCCCCAGGGCTGTGCTGCAGGTCCACAGAAGAAAAATTTGTATTAAAAATAAATAGAAATATAGGCAGAGGCGTGTAACTCGTTGAGAAAGAATTAATAAATTATTTAATTTTTTAAATATCATTAATAAGCCCACAGGTTGGGGAATCTGTAACGGGAGCTGAAGAACCAACCAGGTTTCAATGGCTGTAAATGTGCCCAGGGCTGTGCTGCAGGTCCAGGAAAGAAAAAGTTCTGTTAAAAATAAACAGAGATATAGGCAGAGGCATGAAGCTCACTAAAAATGGATGAATAAATTAATTATTATTTTTTAAATATCATTAATAAGCCCCCAGGTTGAGGAATCCAGCAGATTTCTGTCACAGGAGCTGAAGAGCCAACCAGGTTTCAGTGGCTGTAAATGTCCCCAGGGCTGTGCTGCAGGTCCAGGGAAACAAAAATTGTGTTAAAAATAAATAGAAATATAGGCAGAGGCATGTAAATCATTGAGAAAGGATGAATAAATTATTTCATTTTTTTTAATATCATTAACAAGGCCACAGGTTGAGGAATCCAGCAGATTTCTGTAACAGGAGCTGAAGAATCAGTCAAAGGCTGTAAATGTGCCCAGGGCTGTTCTGCAGGTCCAGGGAAGAAAAAATTGTGTAAAAATAAATAGAAATATAGGAAAATGCATGTAACTCATTGAGAAAGGATGAATAAATGATTTCATTTTTTAAAATATCATTAACAAGGCCACAGGTTGGGGAACCCAGCAGATTTCTGTCACAGGAGCTGAAGAATCAACCAGGTTTCAGTGCCTGTAAATGTCCCCAGGGCTGTGCTGCAGGTCCAGGGAAACAAAAATTGTGTTAAAAGCTTTTTTTTCTCCCCCATTCCTTCCACCTGCACAGCTCCTGGCAGCCTGTTTGGATGGATTTGACTCCTGCAGTTGCTTTTCCTGCCATTGGATCAGATTTTCAATCAGAAATTGGCTCAGTTGGGGATTTTTTAAAGCAGAGCATCTGGCTGTGCTTTATGACAAATGTAACTCAAAGCGGTAATTTGGCCACTTGTTAAAAAATTGCCAAAAACACAGAATCTCCATTTATGTTTTTCTACTCTTATCTAATCACTGCCTGTTTTTAATAAAAAATGATTTAAATCTTTTCTAGAAGGAGTTTTTAATCAAAACATCAGGATGTTTCACAGGAATGAGGAGAGAAAATAAGAACGCAGAGCTTGTTTGGACAGTCTCAAAAGGACACTTGAAATCTGATTTTACCAGGAATTTCGCTTTTATTTGGACAGTCTCAAAAGGACCCTTGAAATCTGATTTTACCAGGAATTTCACTTCTATTTGGACAGTCTCAAAAGGACACTTGAAATCTGATTTTACCAAGAATTTCACTTTTATTTGGACAGTCTCAAAAGGACCCTTGAAATCTGATTTTACCAGGAATTTCGCTTTTATTTGGACAGTCTCAAAAGGACACTTGAAATCTGATTTTACCAGGAATTTCACTTTTATTTGGACAGTCTCAAAAGGACACTTGAAATCTGATTTTACCAGGAATTTCACTTTTATTTCACTCAGCAGAGCCTTTGAAGAAGGAACAACACAAATTGCCTTTTGTAGACTGTCACGTTTAAGGAGACAACAGAACAATGCAATTTATCATTTTCACCTTTTAGCTGATTCTGCTAGAATTTAAAAATTTCCATGCCAAATTTAGGATAATGATTGTATCCCACTGTGATCTGAGTGTTAGAATTTATCATTCACTGATGATGGGAATTAAAAAGGGAGAGGAATTCCTGCCTAAACGTTCTATCAAAAAATCTTTGATAAAACTCTTCTGATGCTGAAATAATTCATTTAGCCACAGCAGGACATCTGTTTGCACACTGAAATAATGCAGAATTTGTACCATTTATACAGAAATAATTTGGTTTTTGGTTTTTTTTTAATTAGGAAACAACAGCCTACGGACAAATATTCCAGCCTGAGGTACAATCCTCATTGGAAGAATGCAAAAAAAGGAGATTTTTTTGAGGCAGAGAAGGCACCCCAGATTTTTGGAGGAAGCAGTGGGGACTTTTCAGTGGATTCATTTTATCTCCACTCTGATGGCTCCTCAGAGGGCAATCACCAGAGCCAGGATTCACTCCCAGAGATTGATCCTGAATTATTCACATTTTACGGAGCAAACGTGGCCGGCACCAAACCCGATGGGCCACAAACCAAAAGGGAGGAACCTGCAGATGGATTTCATTCCAAAAATCATCCTGGCCACGCTTTTCCTCCTCAGAACCAGCAGGATCCACCCCAAAGAGCAAAAAAAAACTTTGTGAAAAAGAACAAACGGACTTTGGGACAGTCAGAGAGGATCAATTCCTACCTTGAGCTGCACCATAAAAAGCAGCAAGTTCTTCAAGGGCAGGTGGGTAAATGTAGAAATTCCCTAAATTTTATACATTTAGAATTTTCAGATGAAATATATCTATAAAAGCACTGAATTTGGATGTTTTAAGCTGGCATCTTGTGGCTTTTAAAGTAATTATTAGTGACAAGAAGTTCTGACTGTGCACAGTCTGGAAGTTCTCAGTTCCTTTTCCAGCGAATTTAATAATTGAATGTATAATTTTAGAATTTTAAATTTTATAAATTTAGCATTTTTACATTTATATAAATTGATAAATATTATAAATATTATAAATACATTTATAAAAGCACTGAATCTGGATGTTTAAAGCTGTCATCTTGAGGCTTTTAAAGTAATTTTTACTGACAAGAAGTTCTGACTATGCCAAGCCTGGAAGTTCTGACTTCCTTTTTTAGAGAATTTAATAATTGAATTTATAATTTTCTAAATTTAGAATCTATACATTTAGAATTTTTCAGTTGAAATCTATCTATAAAAGCACTGAATTTAGATGTTTAAAGCTGTCAGCTTGTGGCTTTTAAAGTAATTATTAGTGACAAGAAATTCTGACCATGGACAGTCTGGAAATTCTGATTTCCTTTTTGGGAGAATTTAATAATTGAATTTATATTTTTAGAATTTTAATTTTTATAAATTTAGAATTTATACGTTTAGAATTTTCAGATGAAATCTAGCTATAAAATTGCTGAATTTGGATGTTTAAAGCTGTCATCTTGTGGCTTTTAAAGTAATTATTAGTGACAAGAAATTCTGACTGATGGACATGGTGAAAATTCTGACTCTGCACATTCTGGAAATCCTGACTCTGCACATTCTGGAAATTCTGACTTTGCACATTCTGAAGTTCTGACTTTGCACATTCTGAAGTTCTGATTTTACACATTCTGGAAGTTCTGACTGATTCAGTCTGGAAGTTCTGGCTTTGCACAGTCTCAGCCACCTTGTGGCAAGCTTCAAGAGGAAATGTAATTACACTTCCTAATGAACCATTAGAAACGAGTTCATTGCTGTTCCTTGCTACTCATTATGCATAATGGGAACTGGGGGGGGTCACTGAATGACTCCACACAGAAAATTGTCACCTTGGGGAGCTCCAGGGACATTGAGCTCCAGGTGACACCTCTGCCAAGGCCAATGAAGAGTTGACACAACATCAGAGGGAATTTTCTGCCTTCATTCCACTGGCAGGAATGATGGACAGGATTTTTTTCTCTAGTAGATCTATTAAGAGCACTTGGGGTTTTTTTTTCACTTCTAATTTGGATGATGGTAAAAATAATGAGTGTGGATGGATGCTAATTAGAGCTGTGTTGATATGATTATGTTTGCTATTCAGGGAATTCTGGAAATCTTTCCGAAGTGTTGGAGCCAGGGATCCGGACTTCGTTGTGCATTGTTTAAAAATATGGAATAGAAAAAGGAATCAGTTAAAATCAGGGTTGTGAGATAAGATTATCTTGCTGCAGTGGACAGCAGAGAGGTGACACAGCAGGCACAGGGGGTGTAGGAAAGTTTCTTCATGACCTTGACAAGTTACAGGGAAGTTGTGGAATTCCCATCCCTGAAATGTTCCAGGACAGGGCTTGGAGCAACCTGAGCTGGTGGAAAGTTTCCCTGTCCATGGGACAGGATTTGAAGTCCCTTCCCACCAAAACATTCCATAATTTGTGATTCCATGAGTGGCATCAGCACTTGCTGTCAGCCACCCCTGGATCTGCTGCGGGACAGGCAGAAGTCACTGATTAATTTACTGTTAATTAATTAATTTACTGTCCCTCCCACCCAAGCATTCCATAATTCTGTGATTCCATGAGTGGCATCAGCACCTGCTGGCAGCCACCTCTGGATCTGCTGCGGGACAGGCAGAAATTACTGATTAATTTACTGTTAATTGGCAGTTCATTTACTGATTCCTAAGCAGATATCCATGGCTCAGTCTTGTTGGAAGGGGTGCAAAAGGCCCTGAGGGGACAATGGTGGCAACTTTGGTCACCCCACCTGGAAAACTCTGTCCAAAAGTGCAAAACCACCAAGGAACGGATGAGCCACATGTCAGCAATCAAAGTGTGCTTCCTAAACTGATTTTTCTGAGCTTTGCAAGGGGTTGAGGCTGAATTGATTGATCTGCTCACTGCTGGGGTTGTGGCAATGAAATGGTGTTTGCTTTGAGGGCACAACTGAGTTAAAACACTTCCAACCTCGTGCAAGATTTACATTTACAGATTACAGATTTCCCAAAGCACACCACAAACCCGTGCTGATCTGTACATTTACTAATTCATACAGCATTTTATACAGCATTGCCTGTTCCTAAAGCAGCCCATGATGAGTTTCTTTGAGAGGAGCAGCCGTGGCCCAGCCCAGCTCAGCTGTGCTCAATCCCAGTTGCTTTCCTACCTCCAAGGCCCTCACTTCAAAGCCAGGAACATCATGTACAATTTTTTAATGGCTCTAGAAAAAGGCCCTGAGGGGAGCCTTGTGGTGATTATAAAAATTATAAACTATAAATTATAAAAACAATCTTATTCTAACCCAAGCAGGAGTCGACTTTGGTCACCGCACCTGGAAAACTCTCTCCAAAAATGCAAAGACAACAAGGATGTGAACAAACAGATGAGCCACATGTCAGCAGTGAAACTGTGCTTCCTAAACTGATCATTCTGGGGTTTGCAGGGGGTTGAAGCTGAATTGATTGATGTGCTCACTGCTGGGGTTGTGGCAATGAAATGGTGTTTGCTTTGAGGGCACAACTGAGTTAAAACAGCCTCGTTCTGCAAGATTTACATTTACAGATTACAGATTTCCCAAAGCACACCACAAACCCATGCTGATCTGTACATTTACTAACTCATACAGCATTTTATACAGCATCAAGTTCTTTTCTGATTCCTAAAGCAGTCCATGATGAGTTTTCTTTGAGAGGAGCAGCCGTGGCCCAGCCCAGCTCAGCTGTGCTCAATCCCAGTTGCTTTCCTACCTCCAAGGCCCTCACTTCAAAGCCAGGAACATCATGTACAATTTTTTAATGGCTCTAGAAAAAGGCCCTGAGGTCCTGCAGAAGTCACTGATTAATTTACTGTTAATTGGCAGTTCATTTACTGATTCCTAAGCAGATATCCATGGTCCAGTCTTGTTGGAAGGGGTGCAAAAGGCCCTGAGGGGACAATGGTGGCAACTTTGGTCACCCCACCTGGAAAACTCTGTCCAAAAGTGCAAAACCACCAAGGAACGGATGAGCCACATGTCAGCAATCAAAGTGTGCTTCCTAAACTGATTTTTCTGAGCTTTGCAAGGGGTTGAGGCTGAATTTATTGATGTGCTCACTGCTGGGGTTGTGGCAATGAAATGGTGTTTGCTTTGAGGGCACAACTGAGTTAAAACACTTCCAACCTCGTGCAAGATTTACATTTACAGATTTCCCAAAGCACACCACAAACCCGTGCTGATCTGTACATTTACTAATTCATACAGCATTTTATACAGCATTGCCTGTTCCTAAAGCAGCCCATGATGAGTTTCTTTGAGAGGAGCAGCCGTGGCCCAGCCCAGCTCAGCTGTGCTCAATCCCAGTTGCTTTCCTACCTCCAAGGCCCTCACTTCAAAGCCAGGAACATCATGTACAATTTTTTAATGGCTCTAGAAAAAGGCCCTGAGGGGAGCCTTGTGGTGATTATAAAAATTATAAACTATAAATTATAAAAACAATCTTATTCTAACCCAAGCAGGAGTCGACTTTGGTCACCGCACCTGGAAAACTCTCTCCAAAAATGCAAAGACAACAAGGATGTGAACAAACAGATGAGCCACATGTCAGCAGTGAAACTGTGCTTCCTAAACTGATCATTCTGGGGTTTGCAGGGGGTTGAAGCTGAATTGATTGATGTGCTCACTGCTGGGGTTGTGGCAATGAAATGGTGTTTGCTTTGAGGGCACAACTGAGTTAAAACAGCCTCGTTCTGCAAGATTTACATTTACAGATTACAGATTTCCCAAAGCACACCACAGACCCATGCTGATCTGTACATTTACTAATTCATACAGCATTTTATACAGCATTGCCTGTTCCTAAAGCAGCCCATGATGAGTTTCTTTGAGAGGAGCAGCCGTGGCCCAGCCCAGCTCAGCTGTGCTCAATCCCAGTTGCTTTCCTACCTCCAAGGCCCTCACTTCAAAGCCAGGAACATCATGTACAATTTTTTAATGGCTCTAGAAAAAGGCCCTGAGGTCCTGCAGAAGTCACTGATTAATTTACTGTTAATTGGCAGTTCATTTACTGATTCCTAAGCAGATATCCATGGTCCAGTCTTGTTGGAAGGGGTGCAAAAGGCCCTGAGGGGACAATGGTGGCAACTTTGGTCACCCCACCTGGAAAACTCTGTCCAAAAGTGCAAAACCACCAAGGAACGGATGAGCCACATGTCAGCAATCAAAGTGTGCTTCCTAAACTGATTTTTCTGAGCTTTGCAAGGGGTTGAGGCTGAATTTATTGATGTGCTCACTGCTGGGGTTGTGGCAATGAAATGGTGTTTGCTTTGAGGGCACAACTGAGTTAAAACACTTCCAACCTCGTGCAAGATTTACATTTACAGATTTCCCAAAGCACACCACAAACCCGTGCTGATCTGTACATTTACTAATTCATACAGCATTTTATACAGCATTGCCTGTTCCTAAAGCAGCCCATGATGAGTTTCTTTGAGAGGAGCAGCCGTGGCCCAGCCCAGCTCAGCTGTGCTCAATCCCAGTTGCTTTCCTACCTCCAAGGCCCTCACTTCAAAGCCAGGAACATCATGTACAATTTTTTAATGGCTCTAGAGCAAGGCACTCAGACTGTGTGCGCACTGAGCCTTCCCTCGGTGTAAACACCTCATCAAGATTGCCTGGGCTCCAACAATAGCAGCCAAATGCAATTGGAGCAGCTCGAGGCTTTGAAGTCCTCCCCGCAAAGGCTGGTTTGCCAGTCTGGGATAATGACATGCCATGATTGCTGCCTTTGTTGTGTCTTTTCAGTGGAGAAGCAATTATGGGCCTCAATTTAACAGAATAGGCATTACGCAGCTTATGATTCTCAAAATGCAATTTCATTTGATCATTTGCTCGATTTGATTGGTATGAATAGAATGGTTCACAAAAAAAAAAAAAAAAAAAAAGGAAAAAAAGAAGGGAAAAAAATTGCTGGCAGAGGTTGTGTCCTGCTCCTCTTTCAAAGAGATAATGTAGAAGTATGTTTTACCTGCCCAGCACTCCATCCATGCACTCAGTCACTTGGTTCCACCAAAAACATTTTATTCTGTCTGTCCTCAGCTCAGCAAAACCTCCGTGGTACTTTTTAATTTTCTTGTGAATTTTTTTCCAGGGATTTACGTTGAATTTGGAGCCGTGAGATCAACCATAAACTCAGTAATAAACCCTGTCCACCTTTTCCTTCTGCCTTAATCTCTTACCCCCAAAATGAGAGACTCAGCTTCCCACATTTTTTTTCCATTCATGATTTTCATAATATAGTAATTCATAAATATCTTTTATCTTTTGGTCATAAATATCTTCCCATTGTCGCTTCTCCTGTAGGATCACTCTGGGGTGGAGCAGAGATTCCTCTCACAGTGACACTTCCATTAAAATACCCAGCAGGATGGTTTGGGACAAAAAATAGGGACTAAAAATTGGATTTCCAGCAGTTTTGTAGATTAAAAAAAGTTTATTTCAAGAAAAAAATTTAATTATTGCTATATTTACAAGGGGAATTTACTCACCCTTGTGCAGTGATTAAAATTAAAGTTTATTTTTAAAAAAATTAATTATTGCTATATTTATAAGGGGAATTTACTCAGAAAACTTGCTCCAAATAAAATCTTGCTGTGGTTATTTGAGCTCTCCTTGTTTGTGAGCTTGTTTTGGCAGCTCTGTGTATTCCAGACTTTATTCCAGACTTTATTCCCATTATTTTCAGCCCCATTATTGTGTTTTTCCAGATTTTCCTGTGGCACCACTCTGGGATGGAGCAGAGATTCCTCTCACAGTCACACTTCCACTAAAATACCCAGCAGGATGGTTTGGGATACAAAATAGAGACTAAAATTTGGATTTCCTGCAGTTTTGTAGATTAAAAAAAGTTTATTTCAAGAAAAAAAAATCAAATATTGCTATATTTACAAGGGGAATGTACTCATCTTTATGGAGTGATTTTAAAGAGTTTATTTCAAGAAAAAATCAATTCTTGCTATATTTACAGGGGGAATTTACTCAGATTTGTGCAGCGATTAAAAAAAGTTTATATCAAGAAAAATATTAATTATTGCCATATTTACAAGGGGAATTTACTCATCTTTGTGCAGTGGTTAAAATTAAAGTTTATTTTAAAAAAGATTTAATTATTGCTATATTTACAAGGGGAATTTACTCACCTTTGTGCAGCGATTAAAAAAAGTTTATTTCAAGAAAAATACTCATTATTGCTATATAAACAAGGGGAATTTACTCAGAAAACTTGCTCCAAATAAAAACTCGCTGTGGTTGTTGGAGCTCTCCTTGTTTTGGCAGCTCTGTGAATTCCAGATTTCATTCCTGCAGCTCCCCCATTCTTTTCAGCCCCATTATTGTGTTTTTCCAGCTTTTCCTGCAATCTCTCTTGCTGGGTGTGTGATTGCCTGGCCAGGGATGGTTTTTTGCTGATTTTCTGTTATTAGGTGCATTTCCTCCATGGAAATGGAGCAGCTCAGACATTGGAGAGTTTCTGTGCTGCACAATTTTCCTTCCTTTTATTCCTCTTAAAACTACAAGGAGCCATCCCTGCCTTTAATTGGGTTTTGCTTCTTTTTTTTTTTCCTTTAACCGTTTCCTTGTCATCCATCCCATCATGGAAAATTTAATTTTAATTTTAATTTCAATAGGCCACAAATTTTTCTTATTATTTCCTCAAGATTTTAAGATTTTTCCCCTTAATTGCTGTGACCATGAACGTTCCTGGTTTTTAGGTCCCAGATCCTCCACCAGCTGTTGAAGAACCATTCCAGAATGTTCCAGCATCCCAAACTGGGAAAATGAAGCCTGAAGAGAAATGGTACCCAAAAGGACAGCAGCTCAAGGTTCCTTTTTCAGAGAATTTAATCATTGAATTTATAATTTTATAATTTCAATTTTTTTTTTAAATTTAGAATTTATACATTTAGAATTTTTCAGTTGAAGTATCTATAAAATATCTCTAAAAGCCTATCCATGATATATCTAAAAAATAGCTAAAAAATATCTAAAAAATATATAAAAAATATATAAAAAATATCTTAAAAATATCTATAATCAGTTGGAATATAGCTATAAAAGCACTGAATTTGAATGTTTACAGCTGTCATCTTGTGGCTTTTAAAGTAATTATTACTGGCAAGAAATCCTTAAATATCTATCAATAGATAAGCACTGTAATTTAATGTATGTGTGCTTTATGTACTAAATAAATTTAAAGCAAAATGCCAGGAAATTCTGAGCTCACAGGATGTATTTGGGAGATGATTTGATAATTTAAATTATCTAGATTATTATTATAAACTAGTACATGGTCCTGTTTGGTGGTTTGGGAAATTCTGAGCCAGAACTTCACCATTTCTGCCCGATTTGTCCCCTAAAATTAAGGGGGAGTGAATTAAATGCCATAAACTAGAAAATATCATGTATAATAATTTTATCATTTATATAATACAATTGTATTTGTATATTTTATAATTTTTTTATCATTTATATAATGGAAGGTTATTTATATAATTGGCATCAGGCTGTTCTACATGGCCCAGTCTGACAGTGTGTACAAAGCCATTTTTCCCCAAAATTTGGCACACAAAAATCAAGAACTGATTTGATTTTTAGATCATTTTTTCCAAGTGGTTGACAGAGAGCTCTGGGTTATCCACAGGGTTCGATCTGGGCGCTTTAGGGCACCATTTTTGCACCTCTTGCAGATAAAATCCACATTTACCACACCTGGTTTGCATCTGCAAGGACCAGAATTTGGTCTCAGACCTTTGGGGAAATGTTTGATGCAGAATTATTCATTGAGCAGCACCTGAACAACATCTCTGCTCTGTTCTGCGCTGAGGGGTCCTTTCAATTTGAATTTTTGGGCTCCTTTCAATTTGAATTTTTGGGCTCCTTTCAATTTGAATTTTTGGGTTCCTTTGAATTTGTATTTTGGGTTCCTTTAAATTTCAATTTCTGGACTATAAAGAGAGTTCCTTTAAATTTGAATTTCTGCACTATAAAGAGAGTTCCTTTAAATTTGAATTCTGGACTATAAAGAGGGTTCCTTTAAATTTGAATTTCTGGAGAATTATTCATTGAGCAGTGCCTGAATAACATCTCTGCTCTGTTCTGGACTGAGGGGTCCTTTAAATTTGAATTTTGGGTTCCTTTCAATTTGAATTTCTGCACTATAAAGAGAGTTCCTTTAAATTTCAATTTCTGGACTACAAAGAGGGTTCCTTTAAATTTGAATTTTTGGCTTCCTTTCAATTTGAATTTTTGGACTATACAGAGGGTTCCTTTAAATTTGAATTTCTGGGTTCCTTTCAATTTCAATTTTGGGTTGAATCCAAAATCCTGAGGGTGACCATGATCAGGGTCAGACCCCAGCAGCTCAGAGGGATTCTGATGCGAGTGACGGAATTTCCACCTGAATATCTCAGATGCAGCTGTTGGTGACTCGTTTCAGGAGCAGCTCAGGTTCTTGCAGGGACAAAAAGCAGAATCCAAGCAGCCTCTCAGGTTTGCATCTGCAAGGACCTGATTTTATAGTCCAGTGCTGCAGAACTTGCCTCAGGCCATCAAGGAAATGTTTGATGCAGAATTATTCATTGCGCAGCACCTGAACAACATCTCTGCTCTGTTCTGGACTGAGGGGTCCTTTAAATTTGAATTTTTGGGTTCCTTTAAATTTGAATTTCTGGACTATAAAGAGGGTTCCTTTACATTTCAATTTCTGGGTTCCTTTAAATTTGAATTTTTGGGTTAATTTTAATTTCTGGACTATAAAGAGGGTTCCTTTACATTTCAATTTCTGGGTTCCTTTAAATTTGAATTTTTGGCTTCCTTTCAATTTGAATTTCTGGACTATAAAGAGGGTTCCTTTCAATTTGAATTTTGGGTTGAACCCACCATGATCAGGGTCAGATCCCAGCAGCTCAGAGGGATTCTGATGCGAGTGACGGAATTTCCACCTGAATGTCTCAGATGCAGCTGTTGGTGACTATTTCAGGAGCAGCCCCGGCCCCTGCAGAGGCACCGAGCAGAGCCCAGGCCCCCTCTGGGTGGCAGAGCCTTCCCCAGGAGCGCTGGCCGGGATCCCCCGGGAGCAGCAGGAGCCGCCAATGCCCGGGCGCAGAGGCAGCAGCAGCCCCCGGGACCCCAGGCTGTGCCCCCTGCCCTGGGGCGGGACCCCAGCCCGGCCCTCGCCCCAAATTCTTCTCTTGGCCCAGCAGAAAAACCCCAAAGCGGCTTAAACAACGCCCCAAATCCAATCCTTGCCACGCCTGGCTGTTTCCTCCCGATATTCCAGAATTTTTACCCACCAGAGGTTTTAAATCCTGAATATCCCGGCCAGGAGGACAAGAAACACCAGCAGGACTCTGCAGCTGGAATTCCACAGCTGGAATTCCCAACCAATCCCATCCCTGGGCAGGATTTTTCCTGGAATAGCAGCAGCAGTGACCAGGCTCATCCGGAACTGGAGAATATTCCAGCTGATTTTAATGCCATTTTTCAAGAAAAAGTGAAGGACCAAGCAGCGCTTCCAGATTTCCAAAATCACATTCATGAGGATTGCAGGTATCAGAAGAGTTTGTGGTAAGGATTTAAATGGTAAAATAATATTGTCATAACCCTGTGATGCCCAGAAAATAAACAAAAAAATGTTAAAACTTTATTTTATAAAACTTAAAAAAAAACTTTTTAAAACTTTTCCACTCTAAAACTTCCTTCCTTCCTTGTTTATATTTTGTTTAAACTCCGAAGGATAAACTTATTTTGCTACCAACCTGCCATTATAATTTATTACTAATTGAAGATTCATTATAGATACTGATTTTTAAATATGGCTTTGGAAAAGGACAGCTCTGTCCTCCAGGAATGGAAATTTCCACAATTAAAATTTCCTTGTAGGAGGCTGGGTGGGAAAGTTTAAAATACAGATAGGAAAGGGAATTTTGCATAAATTTAGAGTTTGTAGGAAAATTGGCTTTGCCGGGTGGATATTCAGGATCAGTTCTGTCCCTAAAAGAGAGAGTAGGAAAATTCTCAATTATATAGAATTTCACTGTCTTGATTTTAAAAAAATGAAGGTTTTATTTCACATAAACAAATAATTCTATCAATATTCAGCAGGCCTGATCCAAAGCTTTTCATTTGCTTTAATCGCCTTTGCACCAGGCTGAAATTTCCCTATTTTTGGGGTTTTTTCCATTTATTTCCACACACTTGGGTGCAAGCAAAATCATTTATTGTGAAATCCTCACCTTCCCATCTCCCTGCTCCCTCACTCCATGTCCAGGTTGTTTGCTGTGTGTAAATTCAGATTTTTGCTCTTTCCCCCTCATTTTTTAAGGCCTTTTTATCATGTTTTGCTCACAGCTCACCGACATCTGCTTGCAGAATCTCCCATTTCGTAGAAAAGAAGGAAAAGCCACGATTTTCTGATTTTGAAGATGCTTTTGCTGGCACGTGGCTGTGGGGTTTGTTCCCGCCTGCCCTGCCCCGGGGAGACTCAGGAAAAGCTGAAGGAAACCCAAGGAAAATGAGAAGGAGCAGCTCAGAGGGGTCTCTCCTACAAAGGGAAAAGCAAAACCAGCCCAAAATCAGCAAAAAGGTGAGGAAGTAAATGTGGGTTGGGTGAAATTTCTATTTCCACTCTAACATTTCTTCTTAATAATCCAAAGTTTAAAAAAAATACAAATAGGGACTGAGAAATGTTGTAAAACGAACAGCAGAGCATTAAAAATCATGGAACAAAGGGAGAAATAGACACTGAAATCATTTTAGAGCAAAGGGATCAGAGAATCCACTGAAATTTTAGTTCATTTTTTTCACTGAAATAGTTTTAGAGCAAAGAGATCCACCTGGATCAGAGTTCAGTGAGATTATTTTATTTGAAAAAAGCAAGTTCATTTGGTTCAGTGAAATCATTTTAGAGCAAGGGGATCCACCTGGATCAGAGAATTCACTGAAATTTTATTTCCTTTGGTTCACTGAAATCATTTTATTTCATTTGGTTCTCTGAAATCATTTTTGAGCAAGGGGATCTGCCTGGAGCAGAGAGTTCACTGAAATTTTAGTTCTTTTGGTTCACTGAAATAATTTTAGTTCATTTGGCCCACTGAAGTCATTTTAGAGCAAAGGGATCCACCTGGATCAGAGTTCACTGAAATTATTTCATTTTAAAAAAGCAGGTTCATTTGGTTCACTGAAATCATTTTAGAACAAAGGGATCAGAGAATTCACTGAAATAATTTTAGTTCATTTAGTTCACTGAAATCATTTTAGAGCAAAGGGATCAGAGAATTCACTGAAATTTTATTCATTTTTTTTCACTGAAATCATTTTAGAGCAAGGGGATCCACCTGGATCAGAGAGTTCAGTGAGATTATTTTATTTGAACAAAGCAAGTTCATTTTATTCACTGAAATCATTTTAGAGCAAAGGGATCCACCTGGAGCAGAGAGTTCACTGAAATTTTAGTTCTTTTGGTTCACTGAAATCATTTTAGTTCAATTGGTTCACTGAAATAATTTTAGAGCAAAGAGATCAGAGGGTTCACTGAAATTTTAGTTCATTTGGTTCATTGAAATCATTTTAGAGCAAAGGGATCCACCTGGATCAGAGAATTCACTGAAATCATTTTAGTTCAATTGATTCACTGAAATAATTTTAGAGCAAAGGTATCTGAGAGTTCACTGAAATTTTAGTTCATTTTTTTCACTGAAACCATTTTAGAGCAAGGGGATCCACCTGGATCAGAGAGTTCAGTGAGATTATTTTATTTGAACAAAGCAAGTTCATTTTATTCACTGAAATCATTTTAGAGCAAAGGGATCCACCTGGATCAGAGAATTCACTGAAATTTTAGTTCTTTTGGTTCACTGAAATCATTTTGGCTCTTTTGGTTCACTGAAATAATTTTAGTTCATTTTTTTCACTGAAATCCTTTTAGAGCAAAGGGATCCACCTGCAGCAGAGAGTTCACTGAAATTTTAGTTCATTTGGTTCACTGAAACCATTTTAGAGCAAAAGGATCCACCTGGATCAGAGAATTCACTGAAATCATTTTAGTTCAATTGATTCACTGAAATAATTTTAGAGCAAAGGTATCTGAGAGTTCACTGAAATTTTAGTTCATTTTTTTCACTGAAACCATTTTAGAGCAAAGGGATCCACCTGGATCAGAGAATTCACTGAAATTTTAGTTCTTTTGGTTCACTGAAATCATTTTGGCTCTTTTGGTTCACTGAAATAATTTTAGTTCATTTTTTTCACTGAAATCCTTTTAGAGCAAAGGGATCCACCTGGATCATAGAATTCACTGAAATTTTAATTCATTTGGTTCACTGAAATAATTTTGGAGCAAAGGGATCCACCTGCAGCAGAGAGTTCACTGAAATTTTAGTTCTTTTGGCTCACTGAAATCGTTTTAGTTCATTTTTTTCACTGAAATCATTTTAGAGCGAAGGGATCAGTGTGGCTGAGTGCAGGGACGCACAGAGCAGTGTTTGTCCCGTCGTTTATCACAGATAAAATGATTCTCATCGGACAGGGTCGGGCAGTTTGTGAGCAATAGATTATTTCTGCTTTTGAGCAGGCAGCCTCAGATCTGAGCCGTCCATTATCCTGCTCACGCTCCTTTCTTGTCCTGCTCAAATCTCCTGCTTTCCAAGGGATTCCAACCCAAATCTGGAGGATTTGTAAAGCCAACAGCACAAACCTCATCCCTGATGCTCCTCATTAAAATCTGAATTTCTGTCTCCTCTGCAAGCCCGCTCCATCCTGGTGTCACCATTAGGCTGCCCATGACAAATTAAATGTTTGAGGAGTTTTCTCCAGCTCTCAGGGCAGACAGACTAAGCTGGAATTATGATTTCCTGCACTCTGGGTGTTGCTGCCTGAGTGCCCCTAAGAAGAATTAGGATTATGGTGGGAGCTGGAGGGCAGAGCTCCTTCTCTCCCCTTTGTTTCTTGTCCCTGCTTGCAGCAGATTTCTCACGCTCCGCATGTGGGGAATGCACAGAGGATCACTCTGGTTCTGCTCCCAGGAAAATCCGGTTTTTCCTCATAAACAAATGCACTCATTGCAGCAAGAGGGGAACCCTGATTTTGTGGGACACAGAGAAATTAAATCCTCACTGTACCCCAAATTAAAAATTAGCGAGTTATAGCAGGTGAGAGCAGGGGTTGCTGACACAAAGAAACCTCAAATAGGAAATTCAGTGCATAAAATCAAATTTTCTGCAGTTGAGTTTAACTTGAACTTGTGCTTTGTAGAAATGCCCATTTTATTTCCATTGCTGTTCCTGCATTACTCTGTGGTGGAAATCACCACAGAGCTGATCATAATGAGCTTCACTGACAAGTGTTTACACATAATTCCCTTCTAAAAATGTGGTCTTGAAAGAGAATAAAAATATTATGGGGGCATTGGAGTCTTTGTGTGATGTCCAAAATACTGGATGGCATCAGCCACCACTCCTGCACTTGTAAAGCCTTTGCTGTGCAGCAGAAATGGATTTTTCAGCTCTCTGTGGCAACTTTCCAGTGCAGATTTCAGAACAAGGAAAGGTTTTTCTCACCAACATCATTTGTCTGATTTTTGCCACCAAAGTCAGTAATTTTATCTGCTTCTCTCACAAAAAATTTCTTTGGAGTCTCATTCTAACCACAGTCAAATGAGTGGCTTTAAGCCGTTTCACAATAAAGGTAATTTTTGATTGAGAAAATATCACTTTGTGATTGGGAAAATTGGCAATTTCCCACTTAGATCCAAAGGAAATTCTGTTGTCATTTGACTTTTGCCATAACTCAGTCCTGTTGGTCACTTATTTAAAATGAGACATGCCAGGGGTGGGGCTGAGATTGCAAATTAAACCCTGAGGTTTCCACTATAAAAATTCCTTGAATTATTCCCTCTGTAAAATCATATCAAGGAAAATCTGTTTGCTGTTTGGTTTTCAGCTGGGCAGCTCCAAATTCTACTTCAATCAGAGTATGAAGCTTGGAGGCCTTGGACCTGACTATGAAACAATCAAAGAGAAAGTGAGTAAACCAAAAGTGGATTTGGGCAGGGAAATCATAATTTACAATTATCTGGGACTTTATATCCCTGGCTTGAGAGAAATATCCTCGGAATAAGTGAATCAACCAAAAGGGGATTTAGGCAGGGCAAAGAAATCATAATTTACAATTATCTGGGACTTTATACCCTTGGTTTGAGAGAGATATCATTGGAAAAAGTGAGTAAACCAAAACTGGATTTAGGCAGGGCAAAGAAATCATAATTCACAATTATCTGGGACTTTATACCCTTGGTTTGAGAGAGATATCATTGGAAAAAGTGAGTAAACCAAAACTGGATTTAGGCAGGGAAAAGTGGCAGAGAAATCATAATTTATGATATGATATCATATTTATTACATGATATTTATGATATCATATTTATGATATGATGAGTCTGGGACTTTATATCCTTGGCTTGGGAGAGATATCCTTGGAGAAAGTGAGTAAACCAAAACTGGATTTAGGCAGGGGAGAGAAATCATAATTTAGGATTATCTGGGACTTTATATCCTTGGTTTGAGAGAAATATCCTCGGAATAAGTGAATCAACCAAAAGGGGATTTAGGCAGGGCAAAGAAATCATAATTTATGATTATCTGGGACTTTATATCCTTGGTTTGAGAGAAATATCCTTGGAGAAAGTGAGTAAACCAAAACTGGATTTAGGCAGGGAAAACTGGCAGAGAAATCATAATTTATGATATGATATCATATTTATTATATGATATTTATGATATCATATTTATGATATGATGAGTCTGGGACTTTATATCCTTGGCTTGGGAGAGATATCCTTGGAGAAAGTGAGTAAACCAAAAGGGGATTTAGGCAGGGCAGAGAAATCATCAATTATGATTATCTGGGACTTTATATCCTTGGCTTGGGAGAAATATCCTTGGAAAAAGTGAATCAACCAAAAGGGGATTTAGGCAGGGAAATCATAATTTATGATTATCAGGGACTTTATATCCTTGGCTTGAGAGAGATATCCTTGGAGAAAGTGAGTAAACCAAAACTGGATTTAGGCAGGGAAAAGTGGCAGAGAAATCATAATTTATGATATGATATCATATTTATTACATTATATTTATGATATCATATTTATGATATGATGAGTCTGGGACTTTATATCCTTGGCTTGGGAGAGATATCCTTGGAGAAAGTGAGTAAACCAAAACTGGATTTGGACAGGGGAGAGAAATCATAATTTAGGATTATCTGGGACTTTATATCCTTGGCTTGAAATAGTGAGAAAGTGAGTAAACCAAAACTGGATTTAGACAGGGGAGAGTGGCAGAGAAATCATAATTTACAATTATCTGTGACTTTATATCTTTGTCTAGCTGGAGATCTACAGGAAAATTCAACTAAAAGCAAAGACAGCTGTCCTGGGGATAATTTTAACCCTCTCATTTTTAAAATCCAGAAATAGGAATCAATCAGGGCTAATTGCACATCAGGAAATGACCCACTCAAGTGGCTGAGTTGTCATTGCCAGTGTAAAGATCCACCAAACGTTCCAAGTGGAAATCAAAGTTGTGTAAAAACAAAACTATCTGGCTGCACTCTGGTGAAATGGAGACAGATTGTTCAGGACAGAATGAAGATGGAGCTGTCACATTTCTGCTCAGCTCTATCCTATATTCAGTCCAGGGAAAAGCTCTTAAAAGGGAAAAGCAACTAAATAAAAAAAAGCTGTGCCATTTACCAGGGCTTCCTGTTGTGTGCTGAGGAGGGATCAATGGCAAAGGCAGGTTGGACAGCAGCAGAGGTGGAAATGGAATATTGGTGGGAAAAGGTTTTCATTGATGGATCTCCCCAGCCAGTGAATTCCAGGCCCTTTTTTCTGCTTTTTCTCAGAAAGAAAAGATGAAGCTGCAGAAGGAATATTCCAGGCAAATTAAGGAATATAACATGAGGAATATCACTGTGGTTCAGAGGCTGCCTGCAAAGCCCCAGGTGCCCTCAGTGTCCAGGCAGAAGGTGAGAGCTGAGTCCTGAGGGTGACAAGGAAACACTGCAGGACAAAGCTGGGAACTCAATAATATCAAAATTCCTCAGTTCCTTGCATTTATTCCCAAAAATAAACCGCTATTTATTGTTTGGGTGGCCAAAAGGGCTTTGCCTGCAAAGGCCCAGGTGGATTCAGTGTCCAAGCAGAAGGTGAGAGCTGAGTCCCCTCCAGGGTGTTCCTGAGGGGGACAAGTGAGCACTGCCAGCTCCAGGACAAAGCTGTGAACACAATAATATCAGAATTTCTTGGTTCCTTGCAGTTATTCCCAAAAATAAACCACTAAGAGACAAAACTTTATTGTTTGGGTGGCCAAAAGGGGTTTGCCTGCAAAGCCCCAGGTGTCTTCAGGCAGAAGGTGAGAGCTGAGTCCTTTCCAGGATGCTCCTGAGGGGGACAAGTGACTGCAGGCTCCAGAACAAAGCTCTGAACTCAATAATATCAGAATTCCTCAGTTCCTTGCAGTTATTCCCAAAATTAAACCACTAAGACACAAAACTTCATTGTTTGGGTGGCAAAAAAGGGGTTTGGATTCTTTTAGGGGCTTCACCAGGACCAGGAGATAATGCACTGGGGACATGAGGTGTTCCCAAATCCCTGCAGCACACAGGCACCAAAACCCACCCCAGATTAAACCAGGGCTCTGCCAGCTCCAGCATTTCTGTAAAACTCTTTCCATTCCCTCTCCAATTCCATGTCCCAGGCATCATTTTGCTTTTTAATTTGGATTATAAAGTGCATTATGCAGGAGAACCTGAGCTTGTCCTGTTGACCTGCAGAGCTCCCTGCCTGAGGGCAAGACCCTAATGAGACTGGGAAAAAATGTTTATAAATGTAATAAATTCATGTTGCTCTTTATTTTTTACAATAAAAACACTTCCTCAGTGTCTAAGGCGGCTTCTAATGGTGGCAGGAAGCAAATCTTGGGCTGGGTTGTGTTGCAGTCACCACTGAAGAATCTGGGATTGAATTCTGTCAGAAACAAGCTCAGGAATTCAGAGATATCTTACTCATCTTCTAAATGTTTTTAGGAAATCTTGGCCAGGTTTTCTCCTGCTCATTTCCCCCAGTTTTTCCTGCTTTCAGGCTCTGGAATACGCCAAGAAGATCCCAAGGCCGAAGATTTTGATAGCGAAGCAATCGGAGCAGGAGGGGAAGGAGGTTCTGGCCCAGGCTCCAGCTGGACCCAGGTTCCCCAAAATCCCATCTCTGGAATCCCTGTGGAGCAGGCACGAGAAGGAGAAGGAGGCCGTGGCTGCTTTTGAAGCCCTTCACATCTTGTAGGTATTTGGGGAATCTCAGGGATCGAGGCAAAAATGCCTGAATTGTTTTTATTTTCACCTGTGACCATCACATCTTCATTTCCCTGTCCGCTGAAATTTAACTGGTTTAATTTTAATTATTTTTAAGTGTTAGAGTTGGTTTTAATTGTTCTACTTTGTACCTGTTTTGTTAATAAATTGACCTTTTGCATTTATAGCATTGTAAATACAGCGCTCAGTTCTTTTATTAGAAAATGTTTTATTAGAAATTTAGTCCTCTGTTCTTTTTCTTTGAAATAAATGATCTGAAAATTGCATCTTTTAGACCAATCAGCTCTTGGTTGTCACAGCTGGATCATTTTTAAACATATAAGCAGGAAAATGTATCTACAAAACATTAAAAATAAACTTCCGTTTGATCTGATGACCTTAACACCAGCAATATTTCTTTTTCTGAAGTGCAGAAGAGACTTTTGGCCAGAAATAAAAGCAAAAATAATTCATTGCTGCTAAAAAAGAGAACAAAAATATACTCCAAACACAGCAGGGTGTAATAACACAATGCTAATTATTTAATTGTTACTCTGTTGTCTCTTAGTGAAGAGTTTCTACAATAAAAACAAAATTTTGAAGCTTCATTTGGGACAAGAAAATTCCAAACAAGCCCTGGCTGAGCATGCAGACAATCTGGGATTAGCCAGGAGCAGTTGGAGCATATATTGGGTAACTGAGGATAATTGAGAGCTGCATGTTTGAGAGGAAACAGCTTTTAACAGATTAGGGCTGTAAAAATAACAACAAACAGATGGGTTTCTTAGGGCGCTGCCATTTCTTTAACTTAGCAAATTATGAATTAAGTCACCATATGAAATGTGATTAGAGCACACAGCGAGGGAATTCGGGCTAAAACCTCCTGAAAAGAGGCTGGATAAAGGAAAAAAAAAAAAACAAACACCTTGTGATGGTGTGGAATTGCTTTATCCTATTTATTTGGTCTCTTTTTTATGGGGGCTCCCAATTTAATTTGGGGAAAAGTGATTCCAATTCTGCCCTTCCTCATGGCCTTGTTTAAACCCTCCTGATGAGCAGGAACTTGGACTCACAGCTGGAATTTCAGGACATTTTTGGGAACATTGAGACAAACCCCAATCACTTTGTAATGATGTGGAATTGCTTTATCCCATTTATTTGGTCTTTTTTTAATGGTGGCTGCCAATTTAATCTGGGGAAAAGAAATTCCAATTCTGCCCTTCCTCATGGAGAAGGGACCTAGTCTTGCTTCCAACCCTCCTGATGAATCAGCCTCTTGGACTCACAGCTGGAAGTTCAGGACATTTTGGAGAATATTGAGACAAACCCAACCACCTTTTGATGATGTAAAATTGCTTTATCCCATTTATTTGATCTCTTTTTAATGGGAGATCCCAATTTAATATGGGGAAAATTGATTCCAATTCTGCCCATCCTCACGGCCTTACTTCAAACCCTCCTGATGAGCAGGAATTTGTGGAATCAGCCCCTTGGACCCACAGGTGGACGTTCAGGACCTATTTTTAGGAATATTGAGACAAACCCAACTACTTTGTGATGATGTGGAATTGCTTTATCCCATTTATTTGGTCTTTTTTTAATGGGGCCTCACAATTTAATTTGGAGAAAAGTGATCCCCACCCTGCCCTTCCTCACAGAGAAGGGACCTGGCCTTGCTTCAAACCCTCCTGTGAATCAGCCCCTTGGACTCACAGCTGGAATTTCAGGACATTTTTAGGAATATTGAGACAAACCCAACCACCTTGTGATGATGTGGAATTGCTTTATCCCATT
This sequence comes from Melozone crissalis, assembly GCF_028551555.1. NCBI lineage: Eukaryota > Metazoa > Chordata > Aves > Passeriformes > Passerellidae > Melozone > Melozone crissalis. The sequence goes on from NW_026536115.1 coordinate 417,855, forward strand.
TATTGGGTGTCTGTTTTATGGGGGCTCCCAATTTAATATGAAGAAAAATCATTCCAATTCTGCCCTTCCTCATGGCCTTGTTTAAAGCCTCCTGATGAACAGGAATTTGTTGAACCAGCCCCTTGGACTCACAGCTGGAAGTTCACATTTTTAGGAATATTGAGACAACCACCTTGTGATTATGTGGAATTGCTTTATCCCATTTATTTGGTTTCTTTTTAATGGGAGCTCCCAATTTAATTTAGGGCAAAGCAATCCCAATTCTGCCCTTCCTCATGGCCTTTCTTCAAACCCTCCTAATGAGCAGGAATTTGTTGTATCTGCCCCTTGGACTCACAGCTGGAAGTTCAGGACATTTTGGGGAATATTGAGAAATGTTAAGAATATTTTGGGAAGCCTTGGTGGAAGAACCATTGTCCAATATGGGGCCACAGGTCAGGCTGCAGGGGAAATGTTTTCCATGACATTTTTGTCATCCAATTCCATCTTCTGGACAGAACCTTCCTCTTCCTCAGCCTCTTTCCCCTCTCCTTTGGGCACTGCCAGCCTGGGAAATGTTTCCATGCTCTTCTTTCCTACTTTTTTTTATTTTTAATCCAAACCGTAACACTTTGAAGCATTTCTGCTCTGGGCACCTCAACTTGTTGTTCCTGCTTAAAAGTGATAATCCCCCCTTAATCCAAACCTCAAGTGCCTGTTTTAATGAAACCTTCAGATGAATATCAAAGAGCTATTTACTCGTATCTAATATTTTAATTAGATTATATTCTCAATTTAACCCATTAAACCCCCTTTGATGAGCTCCATGTTCAGTGTTTAGCCCCAGATGCTGGAGGTAATGAATATTGGACCTTTGATTTAATGAGAATTTCTGCCTTTCCAGCCTGACTCCCTTTGTATCCCCTTTTTTTTTTTTTTTTTTTTTGCTTTTCTGGCCTATAGAATTCATTTAATTGAAGAAGTCTCTTATCAGCACACATTAAGGAACCTAAATTAGCATCCCTTTTCTGATGAGAAAATGCAAGCAGACATTTTCTCTTTGATCTGAGGGCTCAGTTGAAGTAGGCAGCAGCCCCCGGAAAATGAGCTGATGGCTGCATTATTTGTGTGCCATGCAGATGTGTCCATGTGGTGCAAAATGCTTAATGTCTTAATTGATCGCCTTCCTCCCTGGCTCCATCCTCCTCCTCTCAGAAATTAACCCAGAAATCTGTTCATTTAGTGGTTTTTTTAAAATAAAATAATGAATTTTTAGGAAATATTTAAATATTGAAGCTGTGCGAAAGTTGGATGTGATGCTGCAGCTGGAGGAGCGCATTTTAAAAATATTTTTATCATTATTTTAACAACCACTTATTTTTTATAACACTGCTTATGATCATCTCACAAACCATTTAGAAATTCTGGTGGTTTGGGTGTTTAAAATCCCACAAAATGACATTTTTACATGGAAAGAAAAAATTTTAACCTAACTCAATACAAATTCAGATTTTCCCTGCACTTCACAGATATGGTGGCACAAAAATAAGAGGCCAATGAGCATCCAGCTGCTTAAAGTCAAAGGCCAAAATTTAATGTATTTCAGATTAGGAAGGCAAGATATTTAATTAAAATCCAGCCTTAAATGTTGAATTAATTATGAATTAATTATTGAGGGAGGAATCTGTGTGCAGCACCCAATGGAAATTCCCAGTATTTTCTTGGCAACACCTTTCCAGTGCCATCGTTTCTCAATATTTGAGGTTCTGGAAGTGTTGCAGCTGAGCTCACCTTCAGTGGGCCAAGCCTTGGTGTCAGTTCTACCTAAAAAATGTTCCTGTAATTAAATCCCCATTGCATTTCTTCCAAAAATAACCAAAGTTGGTTTCCCAGCCCCTCACAAAAGGCATGAGCATGTTGATGGCACCATCAAGAACATTAATTTAATCATTAAATGCATTAAACAAGGTAAAACCTCACAGCCACCATTCCAGCTGTAAAAATGAGATGAGGAATGAAACCAGATGAGGTTTTGCCCAAGTCCTGCAGTCCCTGGATGCTTCAGACAGCCACCAAGGAGCTCTGCTGTCACAAACTTGATTGCTGCTATTTCCTCCCAGAGAGGAAATAGCCAAAAAAATCCTTTTTTTTCCCCTAAATTTTGATTCATGTTAAACCAATGAAATGCAGGGTTTACCTCTGATTTAGACTGTGCTTTGTTTTTCCCTCACATCACTCCTGTATCTAATACAAAAAAAAAAAAAAATTCCATGTGAGAAAAAGCAGGAATGTGGAGAAAGGAGCAGCAGCTCTGGTGTGAGGAGGAGGAATGGCTTCAATGGTTTCTGGAATGGTTTCAGTGGTTTCTGGAATCGTGTCAGTGGTTTCAGGAATGGTGTCAGTGGTTTCAGAGGTTTCAGGAATGGTTTCATTGATTTCAGAGGTTTCAGTGGTTTCAGGAATGGTGTCAGTGGTTTCAGAGGTTTCAGGGATGGTTTCAGAAATTATTTCAGTGGTTTCAGGAGTGGTTTCTGTAGTTTCTGGAATGGTTTCAGTGATTTCAGTGATTCCAGGAATGGTGTCAGTGGTTTCAGGAATGGTTTCAATGGTTTCTGGAATGGTTTCAGGAATGGTTTCGGGAATGGTGTCAGTGTTTTCAGGAATGGTTTCAGTGGTTTCTGGAATGGTTTCGGGAATGGTTTCGGGAATGGTGTCAGTGTTTTCAGGAATGGTTTCAGTGATTTCTGGAATGGTTTCAGGAATGGTTTCAGGAATGGTTTCAGGAATGGTTTCAGTGTTTTCAGGAATGGTTCCAGTGATTTCTGGAATGGTTTCAGTGGTTTCTGGAATGGTTTCAGGAATGGTTTCAGGAATGGTTTCAGGAATGGTTTCAGTGATTCCAGGAATGGTGTCAGTGGTTTCTGGAATGGTTTCAGGAATGGTTTCAGTGATTTCAGTGATTTCAGTGGTTCCTGGAATGGTTTCAGTGTTTTCAGGAATTGTTTTAGGAATGGTTTCAATGGTTTCTGGAATGGTTTCAGTGGTTTCTGGAATGGTTTCAGGAATGGTTTCAGGAATGGTTTCAGGAATGGTTTCAGTGATTCCAGGAATGGTGTCAGTGGTTTCTGGAATGGTTTCAGGAATGGTTTCAGTGATTTCAGTGATTTCAGTGGTTCCTGGAATGGTTTCAGTGTTTTCAGGAATTGTTTTAGGAATGGTTTCAATGGTTTCTGGAATGGCTTCAGTGCTTTCCTGCAGTGGTTTCAGGAATGGTTTCAATGGTTTCTGGAATGGTTTCAGTGATTTCAGTTGTTACTGGAATGGTTTCAGTGGTTCAAGAGGTTTCAGGAATGGTTTCAGTGGTTTCTGGAATGGTTTCAGTGGTTTCCTGCAGTGATTTCAGTGGTTCCAGGAATGGTTTCAGGAATGATGTCAGGAATGGTTTCAGTGCTTTCCTGCAGTGGTTTCAGGAATGGCTGAAACATGAGCAGCTCACCTTCACTCCTGCCACCACAAACCCGGGTGATAAAACCTTAAAACTGACTTTTTCCTTGAAAAATGCACCCTGCCAGGGAGAAAAGCCACTGTGGGTCAGGATCACACATCTGCCCCCTCCTGCCTTGCCGGGGATTAACGATGGGAGCGGCTGCACCACCCCTGCAGGGCAGCCACCAGGGGCACAGCCACGATACAAGAAATCTAGAAATAAATCTGAGAAACAAGAAATCTAGAAATAAATCTGAGAAACAAGAAATCTAGAAGCAAATCCAAGAAGCAAGAAATCTAGAACAAATCCAAGAAATGAGATATCTTGAAACAAGGCAACCCCACGAAACGAGAAATCTAGAAAGAAACCCAAGAAACAAGAAATCTAGAAACAAAGAAAATCAATAAGAAATCTAGAAAAATCAAATATCTACGAGATCTAGAAACAAGATCGATAAAAGAAACAAGAAATCTAGAAATAGATCCAAGAAATGAGAAATCTAGAAACAAGATAAACCAAATAAACGAGAAATCTAGAAACAAAACACAAAAATAAGAAATCTAGAAACAAATCCAAGAAATCTAGAAAGAAAGCCAAGAAACGAGATATCTAGAAACAAAATAAAGACATAAAGAAATCTAGAAAAATCCAAGAAATGAGAAATCTAGACATGAATCCAATAACTTTAGACATTTAGAAACAAATAAATCCAAGAAACAAGAAATCTAGAAACCAAACAGACATAAGAAATCTAGAAAAAATCCAAGACATTAGAACTCTAGAAACAAGACTAGATCAATACAAGAAACAAGAAATCTAGAAGTGAATCCAAGACACAAGAGATCTAGAAACAAGATAAACCCAAGGAACAAGAAATCTAGAAATAAATCCAAGAAATTTAGACATTTAGAAACAAGATAAATCCAAGACACAAGAAATCTAGAAACAAGATTAATACAAGAAACAAGAAATCTGGAAACAAACCAAAGAAACAAAAAATTTAGAAACTAGATAAACCCAAAAAGCAAGAAATCTAGAAACAATATTAATACAAGAAACAAAAAAATTGGTAACAAGATGAATCCAAGACACAAGAAATCTAGAAACAAGATAAACCCAAGAAACAAGAAATCTAGAAATAAATCCAAGAAATTTAGACATTTAGAAACAAGATGAACCCAAAAAGCAAGAAATCTAGAAACAAGATTAATACAAGAAACAAAGAATCTGGTAACAAGATGAATTCAAGAAACAAGAAATCTCAAAACAAATTCAAGAAACAATCTAGAACCAAGATAAATACAAGAAATCTAGAAACAAACCAAAGAAACAAGAAATTTAGAAACTAGACACACCAAAATACCAAGGAATCTAGAAAAAAATCCAAGAAACAAGACATCTAGAAATAAATTAAACTTAAGGAAAAAGAAATTTAGAAACAAGATAAGCCCAAGACCAAACTCGGCCCCTTTTTAAGCCAGGACCATCCTGGCAGGAGTTTGCAGTGGGTTGAGGTGATGCTGTTTGTTGTTGGGAGTAAAAGAGAGGGAAAGTTCCCTCAAGATGCAAGAAATCTGGAAACAAGATAAACCAAAGAAACAAGAAATCTAGAAACAAATCCAAGACACAAGAAATCTAGAACCAAGATCAATACAAGAAATCTAGAAACAAACCAAAGAAACAAGACATTTAGAAACTAGACAAATCAGAAAACCAAGAAATCTAGAAACTAATCCAAGAAAAAAGAAATCTAGAAATTAGTTAAACCCAAGAAACAAGAAATTTAGAGATAAGGTAAACCCAAGACCAAACTCAGCCCCTTTTTAAGCCAGGACCATCTCTGCAGGAGTTTGCAGTGGGTTGAGGTGATGTTTTTTGTTGTTGGGAGTAAAAGAGAGGAAAAGTTCCCTCAGGATATCAGTGACAAAAAATGCACTGAATCCAGCAGAGAGAAATGAGAGAAATCATTAAAAATATTTTACGTCTTGCCCTGGTCGTTCTGGGCTTGGCCATGGGTTATTTACACCTTCCCCACTTCCTCCATGTGTGTGCAACAGCAAGAAATTCAAATTATTTGCTCTATAAATACCCTTAAAATCTATATCTGAGCTGCTTTTATGGAGTTCTGGATATAAAATTTAAAAGTTTGGGTTGGAACTGCTTTCCAAACCCAAAAAAGTTCAAAATGTTTAAGGCAGCATGCAGGGAAATGCTCAAAACGGAAACAGAAAGCAAAGGTTCATGGCAGGGTTTATAGATTGGGGTTTGATTTTCTGTGACGAAAACAACAACAAAAAAAGCATTAAGCACTTGTGAATTAAATTAACCGCCTGAACACAATCTCATTTCAGAACAACTCACTGAAGAATTTTGATGAAAAATAGGAAATCCACCGACATTTCCTGTTCCCAGCAATGATTCCCTGCGAGTCTCTTCCACTGCAGAATTCTCCAACATTCATTTTATTTTTTATAAAAGAGAGAGAGCTCAAATCTCTCCCATTCTCCTCAAGCTTCTTGGGAAGAGCAAGGAAAAATCGGCTGCTTGGAATAAGTCAGGATCCAAGAATAAAACCTCATTTCATTTATACCAAGTTAAAAAGTCTCAGAGTAAAATCTCATTTCATTTATACCAAGTGAAAAAAAAACTCTGAATAAAACCTCATTTCATTTATTCCAAGTCAAAAAAATCTAAATAAAACCTCATTTCCTTTATTCCAAGTGAAAAAAACCTCTGAATAAAATCTCATTTCATTTATACCAAGTCAAAAAATCTCAGAGCAAAATCTCATTTTATTTATATCAAGTGAAAAAAATGAAACCTAATTTAATTTATTCCAAATCAAAAAAAATCTCTGAATAAAACCTCATTTACACTTACTGCAAGTGAAAAATTCTCATAATAAAACCTCATTTCATTGATTCCAAGCGGAAAATCTCTGAGTAAAATCTCATTTCATTGATTCCAAGTGAAAAATTCTCTGAGTAAAATCTCATTATATTTTTCCAAGTCAAAAAAATCTCTGAATAAAATCTCATTTCATTTATCCCAAGACCAAAAATTCTCAGAGTAAAATCCCATTTTATTTATTTCAAGTCAAAAAATCTCTGAATAAAATCTCATTTCATTGATATCAAGTCAAAAAATCTCTGAGTAAAATCTCATTTTATTTATTCCAAGTGATAAAAATCTCTGTAGAAACAAAACTCTGCCTGCCCAGCCCTTCCTTTCCCCAGAACATTTCCATTCTGCAATAACCCGTTCCCAAAACGTTGCCCAGACTCTCTGGAAATTCCATTTTTCCATCTCCAGCTGGGCCGGAGCTGCTGCTGACACTGGGGATTTCTCTGGCAATGTTTCCTTCATTTCTCTCAGTTTCAGGGATTTTTTTTGCACCAAACTTTGTGGGATAAACAAATTCCCAAAATCTTCCTGTTCCCTGCGAGGATGGGATGGGGATATCCCTGGGAATGGGAATATTCCCATTCTGCCGGTGTGGGATTGGTTTTTTTATCTGATTTTTAGCTTTGATTTTCAGTCGAGGTGCCTAAAACCATCCAGAGGTTGTGGGGTTTGTTTTATTGATTGGCAAAAATATTTTGGGAAGGGAATTCCTGGAGTGGCAGGGGAGCAACAGCAAAGATTTGAGGGGGTTTTGAGTCGTATTTTGACTTTTTTCTCATAGATCTGACACCACAGAGCAGAGCCAGCACAGCCCCGAGCCATTCCCGACCATGGAACAGCAGCAGCAAACGTGGTCCAAAATAAATCCCATAAATATCGTGTGGATACCATAAATATAATGTGGACCTCATAAATATCATGTGGATGCCATAAATATCATGTGACTCCCATAAATATCATATAGATTCTATAAATATCATATAGATCCCATAAATATCATGTGGATTGCAAAAATATCATATAGACCCTATAAATATAATGTGGATCCCATAAATATCATATAAACCCGATAAATATCATATAGATTCCATAAATATAATATAAATCCCATAAATATCCTGTGGGTCTCATAAATATCATATAGATCCTATAAATATAATGTGGATCCCATAAATATCCTATAAACCCTATAAATATCATGTGGATGCCATAAATATCATATAGATCCCATAAATATCATGTGGATTGCAAAAATATCATATAGATCCTATAAATATCACGTGGATACCATAAATATCATGTGGATCCTATAAATATCATGTGGATCCCATAAATATCATATAAATCCCATAAATATCATGTGGATCCCGTAAATATCATATAAACCCCATAAATATCATGTAGATTGCAAAAATATCATATAGGTCCCATAAATATAATGTGGATCCCAAAATTATCATATAGATCCCATAAATATAATGTGGATCCCAAAATTATCATATAGATCCTATAAATATCGTGTGGATCCCATAAATATCATATAAATCCCATAAATATAATATAGATCCCATAGATATCATGTGGATCCTATAAATATCATGTGGATCCCAAAAATATCATATAAACCCCTTAAATATCATATAAATCCCATAAATATCATATAGATCCCATAGATATCATGTGGATCCTATAAATATCATGTGGATCCCATAAATATCATATAAAGCCCATAAATATCATATAAACCCCATAAATATCATATAAAGCCCATAAATATCATGTGGATCCCATAAATATCATATAAACCCCATAAATATCATATAAACCCCATAAATATCATATAAACCCCATAAATATCATGTGGATCCGATCTCAATTTTAATAATTCCCGATGAAACCAGCGGGGGGGGAGGCTGACAATAATCCCAGAGCAAAATACACAGAAAAAATGTGAATTTTCCAGGTTTTTAAATTCCCATCTCTTCCCTGCCCATGGGATTTGGGAAAAGGGGAGAAACCAAAGCTGGGAGTGGCATTTCCAGCCAGCTCTGCTTCAAACCCCGCCGAGAAACGTGGTTGCTTCAAAAATCCTAATTTTTAGGGAGATTTGTGGCATTTTGTCGATGAAAATAATTGTCCTGAAAGGATTTATTTATGAAATATCCTGAAAGAATTATTTCCTGGATATGTGGATGGGTATTGGGGGTTTTCTTCTAAACACAATGTGCGATTTTTATTTTTCATGTAAAAAATTAGAAAGGCAGACTCACAAAATAAAATAAAGGAAGCCGACATACACATTTCAATCATCTGTATTTTATATATTAAACAGGAAATTTAAACGTTTTCCCCTCACAAAACGACGTGTCCCATCATCCAAAATGCCCTGAAAGTGCTAAGAACAGCAGACAAACAAATGGAATTCTCGAGGAAAAAAAAAAAAATATATATATATATATTAAAGAAATAAATTAAATAATAGAAAAAATAAATTAAATAACAGGAGGAGACACCGCTGCTGCAGCAGGGGATGCTGAGCCAGAATTTTCAGCAGAAATTTCCCAGGAAAATTCTGGGAAAATTCTCCTCCCCGGAGATGCTGAACCTCCACCTCGCTCCCTGCGCGTTTCCCAGCCTGCAGCTCAGCCCGAAACCAAAATTAATTATAAAAAAATCAGGATTTACCTGGAAATGAACCCAATTTCCCCGGCAGGGAGGGAAAGGCAAAGCGGGGCTGCTCCGGCTGAGCGCAGGGAGGGGACGGGACCGCAACGCGGGACCCGCTCCGGGGCTGTTTCACAGGAAAATGGAATTATCCTTTTAATCCACATCCACACCTTTAAACCGGGCAGGAATCGCTCTGCCCAAACTTCTCCAAGCTGTAGAAAATTCCTTTTTTTCTGGCTGGGAGCGCCGTTTGCTCCGTGCAGCCGAGGCGACATCGAGTTCTTGGTGATGCTCGCCCTTCACTCCCCCACAGCGGAATGAAATAAATCGGAATTTTTTTTTGCCTTACCTGTTTCTTCGGAGGGTTTTTTCTTACAATTCTTTTTATTTGGAAGCTCTCGAGTCGGAGAGCGTGGGGAGAGCAGCGAGAATTTCGGGATTTTGGGGAATAAAGTGTGAAAATTTGCCCTGCCTGCCTCTCCAGGAACCACAACACTCTGCCACGAGTAGACATTTATTTTACACCCCAAAAAGTTCGGGGAACGAGGAAAACTCCGACAATTCGGAGGGAAGGGGGGACCCTAAAACAACCTCGGCTCCTTTCTCTCCGCAGATTTCCGAGCACTGCCCGACCTTGGGGTGATGCTGGGGGGACATCAGAGGAGGGGAAGGGGCTGCCCCGGTATCCGCGCCCCCTTCCCGAGCCCTTCGGGGGCCGAGCGGAGGCTCTAGAGGCGATGGGGACAGATGTCCCCCTCCTCCAGGATGTCCACCTCGTCCTCGGGGTCCTGCAGCACGAAGGGGCCGGGGGGGCCCTGGCGGGGCTGGGGCGCGGCCGCCTCGGGCAGCTCGGGCTCGGGGGAGCTCTGGCTCTGCTCCCGGCTCTCCTCCCCGGCCGCGGCCTTGGGCTCGTCCTGCGTCTTGCGCAGCTGCTTTTTGTGCTTCATGCGGCGGTTCTGGAACCAGGTTTTCACCTGGGGGGGAGGAGGGGAAGCGGGGGGAAGATTGGGGGGGGGGGGGGGGGGGGGGGAAGAGGGAGAAAAAGTGGTAAAAATTAAAGGGAGGAGGGTGCAGGGTGTGATGGATGTGGGGATGATGGAGGGGATGCGGGGAGGCTGAGTGGGTGGGATGCGAGGATTCAGAGGGGATGGGATGTGGAGGGTGCTGGAGGGTGCTGGAGGGGATGCTGGAAGTGATCCGGGGATGCTGAGTCGGTGAAATGTGGGGATTCAGAGGGGATGGGATGTGGAGGGTGCTGGAGGGGATGCGGGGATGCTGCACCGGGCGCTGGCTTGTTGGAAATTATCCGGGGGTGCTGAAAGGATGTGGGGATGCTACTCGGGATGTGGGGGATGTGAGGATGCTCCTCAGGATATGGGGATGCTCCTGGTGATGTGAGGATTCTCCTTGGGGTGTGAAGATGCTGCTCGGGATGTGGGGATGCTGGACCCATGGGATGAGGGCTGGCTGGGGAGAGGTGCCGGGGACAGGTTGCTGGAAATGATCCGGGGAATGCTGAAAGGATGGGATGCTCCTCGGGATATGGGGGATGCTCCTCGGGGTGTGGAGATGCTCTTTGGGGTGTGAGGATGTTCCTGGGGATGTGGGGATGCTCCTCGGGATGTAAGGATGCTCTTTGGGGTGTGAGGATGCTCCTGGGGATGTGAGGATGCTCCTCGGGATGGGGGGATGCTCCTTGGGGTGTGACGATGCTGCTCGGGATGTGAGGATGTTCCTGGGGATGTGGGGATGTTCCTCGGGGTGTGAGGATGCTCCTGGGGATGTGAGGATGCTCTTCGGGATGTGAGGATGCTCCTCGGGATATGGGGATGTCCCTCGGGGTGTGGGGATGGTGCTCGGGATGTGGGGGTGCTGGATCCGTGGGATGAGGGTTGGGAACAGGTGCCGGGGACAGATTGCTGGAAGTGATCTGGGGAATGCTGAAAGGATGGGATGCTTCTGGGGATGTGGGGATGCTCCTGGGGATGTGAGGATACTCCTCGGGGTGTGAGGATGGTGCTCGGAATCTGAGGATGCTGCCTGGGATGTGAGGATGCTCCTGGGGATGTGAGGATGCTCCTCAGGATATGAGGATGCTCCTCGGGATGTGGGGATGCTCCTGGGGATGTGAGGATGCTCTTTGGGGTGTGAGGATGCTCTTTGGGGTGTGAGGATGCCCCTGGGGCTGTGGGGATGCCGGACCCATGGGATGAGGGTTGTGGACAGGTTCCAGAGCCAGTCCCCTCTCCCTCACCTGCGTCTCGGAGAGGCTGAGGGCCGTGGCCAGCTCCAACCGCTCGGGCGTGGACAGGTAGCGCTGGACCTCAAACCTCTTCTCCAGGCCGGAGAGCTGCGAGTCGGAGAAGACGGTGCGGGCTTTGCGGCGGCGGCAATGCTTCCCGGGCAGCTCGGCGTGAGCGTGGTGCTGGAACAGCGCCGGCACCGGCATCCCTGGGGGGACACACCGCGATGGGCCGGGGAGAGGGGACCGGGAAAAAGCCCCGGAATGCCGGGCTTGTCCTGCCGCGGCTCGGGGTGGGCGCTCTCCCTCCCTCTTTGAATTTTTTGTGGTTTTTTCGTTGATTTCGTTTCTGAGGTCGATTGATCGGTTTGGGTTTGGGGGTTTTGTTGTGATGAAAACGAGGGGGATTTTCCAAGAGCCCGTCCCGGGGTGGTGAAGGGAGTCACAGGATGGGATGCGAGGCTGGCGCGGGCACCTGAACCCTCCCGGCGGGGAAACCACAACGAAATGGGCACGGAAAAAAACGGGAGAGCCCTGGAAAAGCCTGGGAAGGGGGAAACGATCCTTGGCAGCCCCGCTGGCACACGGCTTGGGAAATTTGGGAGGTTTTGTCCTTGCAGAGCAAGGAACGGGCAGAGCCGGGAGCGGGAGACGAGCGGCGCAGCCACAGCGGGGCTGCTGGAGATGGAAAAGCGGAGCCCGCTTGGACAACGAGAGGGAAAAGCGAGGTTTTATAAAATAAAAGCGGTTTGAAAAAATAAAATTAAAGGCAAAGAGAGGGAAAACCTCGAGGTTTCGGACACCGGCTAACGAAGCGGCTGCCCCGGGGCGAGCAGCCAGGGATGCAGGCGGGGGATGTCAGAGATTCCTGGCAGCCCCAGAGCGGCTCTTCCACCCTCGTCCCCACCCGGACTCCCCGATCCGGCGCTTACCCGAGGTGGTGAGGAAATAGGGGTGGTGGTGGTGGTGATGCTCCGGCTTGTGCAGGGCGGGGTGCGGGTGCGGCGCCAGCAGGGTCGGGGTGGGCATCAGGGGGTACCCATAGTCCAAGAGGGGCACGCGGGAGGCCAGCGAGCCGGGGAAGTGCTCGGGGGGCACCTCCCGCAGGGCTTTGGGCTTGTGCAGCAGGATGTCCTCGATGAAGAACGACGTGGGCCGGCCCGTGGACACCGGCAGCACCGGAGAGGTGAAGTTGAGGTTCATGGCCCCGCTCGGGCTGCGGGGGCACCGGCAGGGGCGGCCGGCGGGGAAGAAATAGAAGTGATGGTGTCAATAAATAAAGAAATAAATAACAATTTTAAAAATCCACAATCAAAATAAACAGCGATAATAATTTTTTAAAAAAAGGGAATCCCCCAGGCAGAAACAAACCGAGCTGCGGGAGCAGAGACAGGGGCGGCCGGCAGGGAAGAAATAAAAATGATGATGTCAATAAAGAAATAAAGATGATTTTTTTAAAAATCCGCAGTCAAAATAAACAACGATAATAATTTTTAAAAAAGGAATCCCCCAGGCAGAAATAAGCCGAGCTGCGGGAGCAGGGAGAGGGGGCGGCCGGCTGCACCCAGGGCCGGCAGGGAAGAAATAAAAATGATGGTGTAAATAAAGAAATAAAGATGATTTTTTTAAAATCCGTAGACAAAATAAACAACGAAAATAATTTAAAAAAAAATGAATCCCCGAGGCAGAAAGGAGCTGGCGGAGCCCGGGGAGGCGAGGCGGGCGCGCCGGGGATGCGCGGGGCGCTGCGCGCCTTTGAGGCGCGCTGGGAAGGGGGACGCGCGCTGAGCCAATGGCGAGCGGGGGGGGCCGGGCCTGCGGGGCCACCCAGAGCACCCCGGGGGCGACGAGGGGGCGAGGAGGGGGCGACAAGGGGGCGAGGAGCCGGCAGGACCCGCAGAGCTCCGCAGCGTCCCCCGCGCATCGCTCCGCACCAGCGCGCTCAGCCCCGCTCCCGGCGTTTCCCCCCAAAACACGGCGGGATCTCCTCCTTTTCTTATTTTTTCTCCCCCTTTTAAAAATAAATAAATAAAGAACAAAACTTGGGGGAAAATAAAGCAGCGCTTCTTTCCCACGCTCCGCTCCCAACCTGTCCCCGCGCACGCCGCTTCTCCCGTCCCTCTCAGCTCTCATCCCATCATCCCAGCACGGTTTTGTTCCCATCCCTTGCTCCCATTTCCCATCCCTTCCCCGCTCTCTGTTACGCCAACACTTTTTTTCTTTCCTTTTTTTTTTCCCTTTTTTTTTTTTTTTTTTTGGGGGGGGGGCGTCTTTCCTCTGTTTGTCTTTTTGGTTTTTTTCTTTTTGCCTTTCCTCACCCCTCTAATCTGCGCCATTCATTTCCCCGGAGTCAATTTGCTCAAATGAGGGTGATACACCACATCATAGCCGAGATAATTTCGGTTCGCATCTCGGCAAATTGCTCTAATTATTGATGTTAAACTCAGGGAAATTAAAAGAAGGCGCTTCTCCTTCATCTCCCGATTTTAAGCTCTAATTTGTTGAAATCGAGTTGTCATCACAATTCCAATCACTCCCGTTAATAGTAAAAGTGTTCTAATAGAGGCAGAATTCGCACAACCCATGCTATTAGATAATTAAGAAAGATGTTAGAAAGACAAGTGCTAATCCTTGGGCACACGGACAGCGCTTCCATCTGATCCAGCAGGTAGAACAAATTAATTACCCGAATCAATTAGTCCTAAAAGTACAGTTCTCCGGCAAGTGCAAGCCATGCCTTCCATATGGATGAGCTGGTAAATGGCAAATAGATGAGGAAAAAGCCGGGAAAGAATAGAAACGGCGAGCGCGGCGCTTTAATGAGAGCGCGGCTCGCGGGTTGGGCGGCGGTGCCAGCCCCGGGCCGGGACAGCGGGGGCTCCTTGGGCAGCTGCCGAAATCGGGAAATTGGGGAGGGGGCGGCCGGAGAGCCCCCGATGCCAGCAGGGAACCCCAGGGAGGGTTTGTGCCCGCTGGAGCCACACCCGCGCTTTGTGCGGTGCGGAGTGACCGCGGACAGGCAGAGCGCACACACCCCAGCAGCGTGAAATTATGTGTATCAAATAAAAATATCCGCGGTTCTGTCTTTGTTTTATGCGTTATATTTGTATTTATATCGCGTTTTATTGTCTTATGTGTGGTTTTTTATATTTAGAAATATATATATTTATATTTATACACAGATCCTTTCCTGCAGAGTACCTGATGCAGGAAAGCAGGAGGAGTCCCCCAGGACTGGGGGGAAATCTCAGCTCCTCTCCCTCTTTTTCCCCAGGAAAAATAATTTAAAAAAAAAACCAAAAAAACCCAAAAATACACCAAAAAAACCCCACAAAACAAACTAACTCAACTCTTCTCTTCTCTTCTCTTCTCTTCTCTTCTCTTCTCTTCTCTTCTCTTCTCTTCTCTCCTCTCCTCTCCTCTCCTCTCCTCTCCTCTCCCTCCTCTTCCCCAGGAAAAAATAGACAAATAAATAAATAGATAAATAAACAAATTACTTGATAAAAACCTAAATAGATAAAGGCAATAATCCTGTTGCAGCGGCCCCTCCTGAAATGACCATCAGGACTTTTTGGCCGAAGGATTTTGAAATCCAACTTTCAGCGCTGGAGCAATTGGGCGGATGGACTCAGGGTGATGAAACGGGGCTAATGCCCCCCTGCTAATGAGGAGTGTCTGTCTAAGCTGCTTGAGGAGCCATTTCATCAGCTGGGATTGCTCTGCCGCGGGGGCCGGGGCTTCTCCC
The DNA here is from genome assembly GCF_028551555.1 of Melozone crissalis. Taxonomy (NCBI): domain Eukaryota; kingdom Metazoa; phylum Chordata; class Aves; order Passeriformes; family Passerellidae; genus Melozone; species Melozone crissalis. The sequence continues at coordinate 432,879 of NW_026536115.1, forward strand.
TCCTCCTGGGGGGTAAATTCGGGTATTTAAAGCAGAGCTGAGAGATCGGAGCTGTGTCACCGCAGCCAGGCTGGGTCACAGCTCCAAACATTGGCAGGGCTGAATTTTGGAGTTTCTGTTTTTTGGGGGCGCAGGGGAGTGAGGCAGAGCAGGAAATGGGGTGAGTCCTGGTGTTCATTTGCAGCAAAACTCGTCCCCAAATTGGGCAGCGGCACTCCAGGCACCACAGCCTCTCCCTGCTGCTGTTTTGGGGCAAGAAGCAGAGGGGACAGACCCCATCTGTGGGGAAGGGGGAGGATGGCAGCCCCAGGAAGGGAGATCTCCCCTGCAGTGCTCACATACAGGGATTTTTTTTAAATTTAACATTTCACAGCTCTTTGTGACAGAAATGGGGTGCCAGGTATGTCTGGTGCTCTTTGCCCCAGAAGTTTTTCCCTGTTTTTCCCCATTTGTTCCTGGGGTGATGGGACCCCGCAGAGTGGATTCCATCCAGGGACCCCCAAACACACCCAGGAGCAGCCCCTGGATCCTGGATCATCCCTTTGCCAGGCTGGACAGACAGACAGACACAAACAGACGCTCTCCCTACACACCCCATCCCATCTGGTGCCAAACTCTGGGAGAACAGAACCCGTGGAGGGGTCACCAGCAGGGACTGCCCCAACCTGCAGGGCTGGGACACGTCGGGAGGGACAAACAGAGGGAGGAGGAGGAGGAGGAGGAGGAGGAGGAGGAGGAGGAGAAGGAGAAGGAGAAGAAGGAGAAGGAGAAGGAGAAGGGGAAGGAGAAGGAGAAGGAGAAGGAGAAGGAGAAGGAGAAGAAGGGTTGGGGGCAGGACAAGGATCAGGATCAGGACCAGGATCAGGATCAGGATTGGGATCAGAATCAGGACTGGGATTGGGATTGGGATCAGGATCAGGATCAGGATCAGGATCGGGACCAGGATTGGGATCAGAAACAGGACAAGGATTGGGATCAGAATCAGGACTGGAATTGGGATCAGAATTGGGATCAGGACCAGGATCAGGACCAGGATCAGGATAAGCCAGGGAGAAGCTGCATCTTGGGCTGTTTCACTCACTGGGTGTTTCCCTTTCCATTTGAGGGGGACCAGAATTGTCCCTTTCTCCATCCCCCCTAAACCCCTTGAGGGACTCTGCAAATCCCAGCCTGGCACACCAAACAACTCAGACCTCCTGATTTTTCTCTAACCACAGCCACACTGCTGTGGAGCTTGTCTCGTGCTCCTTCAATGAAACAAAACTGATTTTTACAGAATAAAGAGGTTTATAAACTTGCTGGAAGTGATGCACCCCATTCCTGATTTAATAACACACGTGCTTTGCTTAGATAAACCCCAACCATCATCACTCGCACACTTAAGATCATTTGAAGACATCACAGGCAGAATTTTACCCAGGAAAACAGAAATGGATTTGACTTAAAACCTCGGGGGTCATTTCAAAGGTCAGCCTGGCTGCATTGATGCTGGCAGCTTTATTTCAGTGCGCTGCATTAGGGATAAATTTGGCGTGGTTTAAAAATACAGGCACTTACCTTGAAGAGGTAAGGCAGCTCGGGAGCCCGGCCTTTTCATGCCTTTCAAGACCAATCCACTCCAAAAGGAAGGGTTAAATTAAAAACAGACAGCCTTGATAGGCTCCAAATGGGAGCCTGGCTGCAGCAGAGAGGGCTGAAGAGCCGGGGCTGATAGCCACACGTGTGACACGAGAGAGGGCTTTCAACACAAAGCTTGGCTTAATGGAGAATGTTCCTGGCTCGCTGCTTCAGGCTCAGCCACTTCCCATCCCCGAGTGCCTCTGCTGCTGGGGAGAGGCAGAAACACTCCCCAGCCCCTCTCCCCACCCCCAAATCTGCCTTTTCTCCCCACGCTCAGGCTCAGCTGGTGCCCTGTGGGAATCCAGGAGTGGGGTGGGTGTTGGTGGTGAGGGATTTTATCAGTCCAGCTCAGCTGAGACAAAGTGGGAACCCCTGGAGCACCAGGTTGGGGCTGCACTGGAAATTTTATGCAGGACAGGGCTTTGAACACAAATTAATGGAGAATGTTCCTGGCTTGGTGCTTCAGGCTCAGCCACTTCCCATCCCCGAGAGGCAAAAATACTCCCCAGCCATTCTCCCCATCCCCATCCTGTCTGCCTTTGCCCAAATCTGCCTTTTCTCCCCAAGCTCAGGCTCAGCTGGTGCCCTGTGGGAATCCAGGAGTGCGATGGATGTTGGTGTTGGAGGATTTTCTCAATCCAGCTCAGCTGAGATGAAGTGGGAACCCCTGGAGCACCAGGTTAGGTGCAGGAGAGGGCTTTGAACACAAAGCTTGGCTTAATGGAGAATGTTCCTGGCTCGCTGCTTCAGGCTCAGCCACTTCCCATCCCCGAGTGCCTCTGCTGCTGGGGAGAGGCAGAAACACTCCCCAGCCCCTCTCCCCATCCCCAAATCTGCCTTTTCTCCCCAAGCTCAGGCTCAGAAATCCAGGAGTGGGGTGGATTTTGGTGATGGAGGACTTTATCAATCCAACCCACCTGAGATAAAGTGGGAGCTGTCACTATAGGACACCAAAGAACACAAGCGCACACCGCTGTTCTCAAGGTGAAGGAAAAAAAAAGTTTATTTTCTGACTCCAACATTTATAGATTTCCAAAAGTGACAGTGGATTGGACAGTGACAGTGCCACCTCTCCAATGACACCGGACAAACCAACAGCCCATCAAATTTCTCCTCCTCCACAAAGGAATGCAAAACAATGAGTTATTTACACGATGTGGACACGCAGCTCTCTCAAGGTAAAAGGAGAATTGTAAATTTCTGACTCCAGCATTTATAGATTTATAGGTTTATAGATTTCCAAAAGTGACGGCGGATTGGAGGGTGACAGTGCCACCTCTCCAATGACACTGGACAGACCAACAGCCCAGCAACTTTCTCCTCTTCCATAAAGGAATGCAAAACAATGAGTTATTTACAGAAAGTGTGTTAGAAAGTTCACCACAATAATGTCAACATCAGAAGGCTCAGAAAATCTTAAAATCCAGGGTGACAGGAGCCCCTGGAGCACCAGGCTGGCGCTGCACTGGAAATTTTGTGCCATTTCAGCATTGCCACAGAGGAACGGGAGCTGAACTCCTCGTGGGTCCCTTCCAGCTTGGGATATTGGGAATATTTCTGCTGGAAAGCCCTCCAGGAGAGCTCAGAGGATGGGTTTGATGTTGTCTCCAGGCTGAGAGAGGCAAAATGAAGCTTCAGAGAGGAGTTTACCCCCTAATCAGGGTGGGTGGAAAAGTCCATCCAAGTTTTCCAAGGCTCAGAATTCCTCCCTCGGCTCAAACCCTGGCACTGCCCAGCCTGGCACTGCCCCTCTTCTGTGCTGAGAGGAAGAAAAGCCAGAATGGGAACCGGAGGGGAAATCAGCCTGGTGATTTATCCCCAGGCAATAAACACTCGGGTTAAAAGCCAGCTCTGTGTAATTCTGAGAAAATCACTGAACCTCCTCAAAAAGCACAGCAATTCCAGGCTAAAGTGCAGGGGAAAAGCACAGGGCCATGGAAGTGCTGCTGATGGGAGGAGGTTCTGAGGCAGAAAGGCTTTTCTGAGGTTTCTGTCCCACCAAGAGCTGCAGGAATTTTGGGGATAAAAAGGGATGAAAATTGAAAGTGTAAAAAGACTGTAGCTTCTTACACAGCTCAAACCCAGCTATCCATGGGTGGGCTCAGCAGTTTCAGTCTCAAATCCAGAATTTTATCTCTCTACTGAGGATTTGCCTCATTATCTGATAACCCTGAGCATTTCATCAGGGCAGAGAATAAAAGCAGAAACACTGACAGGTCTGATCCAAACACTTCCCTTAAAAGTGACATTTATTAATTGAGACCTTCTTCATTCCCAAAGAGCTTCAGCAGGGTGAGCTGGACATTCTCAAAACCCTGCAAGATAGATTTTCTTTTCTTTTCTTTTCTTTTCTTTTCTTTTCTTTTCTTTTCTTTTCTTTTCTTTTCTTTTCTTTTCTTTTCTTTTCTTTTCTTCATTTTCCTTCCTTCCTTCCTTCCTTCCTTCCTTCCTTCCTTCCTTCCTTCCTTCCTTCCTTCCTTCCGCCACTTCCTTCCGCCACTTCCTTCCGCCACTTCCTTCCGCCACTTCCTTCCTTCCTTCCGCCACTTCCGCCACTTCCGCCACTTCCGCCCCTTCCTTCCTTCCTTCCTTCCTTCCTTCCTTCCTTCCTTCCTTCCTTCCTTCCTTCCTTCCTTCCGCCACTTCCTTCCGCCACTTCCTTCCGCCACTTCCTTCCGCCACTTCCTTCCTTCCTTCCGCCACTTCCTTCCTTCCTTCCTTCCTTCCTTCCTTCCTTCCTTCCTTCCTTCCTTCCTTCCTTCCTTCCTTCCTTCCTTCCTTCCTTCCTTCCTTCCGCCACTTCCTTCCTTCCTTCCTTCCGCCACTTCCGCCACTTCCGCCACTTCCGCCACTTCCTTCCTTCCGCCACTTCCTTCCTTCCCTTTTTCTTGTCTGTTCTTTCTTTCTTCCTTCCTTCCCTCTCTCTCTCTCTTTCTTTCTTTCTTTCTTTCTTTCTCTCTCTCTCTCTCTCTCTCTCTCTCTTTCTCTTTCTCTTTTTCTTTCTCTCTTTCTCTGTCTCTTTCCTTTTCTTTCTGTTCCTTTCTCTTCAGAAACCATCAGAAACCAGGATGGACCCTCAGAACTTTCCCTGTTTTCAATAATTCTCCTTTTCCCTTGGTTCCCTCTCAGTTCCTCCTTGCCCATCCCTCGGGGCAGGGCTGATTATTCCACCCGGTGCCATCTGCGCTTTGGGATCTGGGCTAATCCTCCGCTCTGGATAAATCCATTCCTGCTCTGTGCTCCCTCTTTGTTGTTGCCTTTATCCCACCAGGGCTCCGTGCTCTGCTTTCATTCCAGCTGTGGAACAACCAGCGGCACATCTGCACCTTTGATTCCTCCTTTTTTGGCACTAATGGCTCGGGACCTCCCTTGTTCCCGGATTGTGTGGTGTCTGAGCCGTGCCCATCCTTGTCTGTAACCTCTGGGGTGGGATAATCCTGCTTTTCCCTTTCTTCTCCACCCAACTTTGATTTATTCCCTTTGTTTTCCTCCTGTTCTCTGTGGCTTCCCTCTGATTATTTGCCACACTCTGCTGCTCCATGGAAAACCTTTCCCACTCAGAGAAACCCCTGGAATAAAGAAATAAATAATCCCAATCTGGAGTAAGTGAGGAGTTCACTTTTATAAAAACCACCAGAAAAAATAATCCCTAAAAAATCCCTAAAAAAACCCCCCAAAAGTCCCTAAAGAAACCCCAAAAAATCCCCCAGTTAATGAATGCAGGTAACAATCTGAGCCTGAAGTAATGAGTGGGTCTGGGTCTGTTTGAAAATCAGATTTTTCTCCTCATTTTTACTCTGCTGCTCCATGGAAAACCTTTCCAACTCAGAGAAACCTCTGGAATAAATAAATAATCCCAATCTGGAGTAAATGAGGAGTTCACTTCTACAAAACCCACCAGAAAAAAAAAATCCCTAAAAAACCCCCAAAATTCCCCCGTTAATTAATGCAGGTAACAATCTGAGCCTGAAGTATTGAGTGGGTCTGAGTCTGTTTGAAAATCAGATTTTTCTCCTCATTTTTACTCTGCTGCTCCATCCAAAACCTCTTGTGCCTTTCCCACTCAGATAAACCCCTGGAACAAATAAATGATCCCAATCTGGAGTAAGAGAGCAGTTCACTCCTATAAAACCCACCAGAAAAAAAACCCAAAAAATCCCTAAAAAACCCCCAGAAAATCCCCCAGTTAATTAGTGCAGATAACAATCTGAGCCCGAAGTATTGAGTGGGTCTGGGTCTGCTTGAAAATCAGATTTTTCTCCTCATTTTTACTCTGCTGATCAATGGAAAAGCTCTCCTGCCTTTCCCACTCAGAGAAACCCCTGGAATAAATAAATAATCCCAATCTGGAGTAAATGAGGAGTTCACTTCTATAAAAACCACCAGAAAAAAGAAAAATTCCCTAAAAAACCCCCAAAAAATCCCTAAAGAAACCCCAAAAAATCCCCCAGTTAATGAATGCAGGTAACAATCTGAGCCTGAAGTACTGAGTGGGTCTGGGTCTGTTTGAAAATCAGATTTTTCTCCTCATTTTTACTCTGCTGCTCCATGGAAAACCTTTCCAACTCAGAGAAACCTCTGGAATAAATAAATAATCCCAATCTGGAGTAAATGAGGAGTTCACTTCTATAAAACCCACCAGAAAAAAAAACATCCCTAAAAAGCCCCCAAAATTCCTCCGTTAATTAATGCAGGTAACAATCTGAGCCTGAAGTATTGAGTGGGTCTGAGTCTGTTTGAAAATCAGATTTTTCTCCTCATTTCTGCTTTGCCATTAAAATGGGATAAAAGGCTGGGAAAGGAATTCCCTGTCATCCCATCGGGACAAACCTCAGCCACCAGAGCACAAAAACCTGAATGGTTTTAGTGAAAATGAAACCACCAATACTTTGAGCCCTTTTTAATCCACTTTTTTTCCTTTCCAGCTTTAAAATGTCTCGTTCTGAAGCCTCAAAAATAAAAATCTGCCCTCCAAGGCCAGAGAGAGATGTTGGGAGCATCCAGACGGAGCCCACAACTCCTCCCAAACCCAGCTCTGTGCCAAACACACAGAAAACACCCAACCTGTGGCATAAAAAATAAAAAAAAATCCCCTTTTCTAAGCCTTTAAATTATATTTGGTCATCACAATGAATACAGAGTAAGGAGGAGTGGTTATAACTGGGGAATGAGCACGTTCATCTCCAGATCTCAGCTCTCGTTTCTGGGTTTATATTTTGAGTTTTCCTGTGGTTATTCACAAACTCTGAGCTCAGATTTTCTAGGCTGCAGTTAAAAGCTCAGTTTGAGTGGGTTTCATGAATCACTTAAGCCTCAGTGCACTTGGTTTGGCTTTTTAAGCACACAAATTTCTCCATCACCTTCTGCAACCCAAAGCCCCACCTGAGATGTTCCAGCATCACCTGCACAGCGGCACAATCCCTCATTAAAAAGAATTATCCCATTAAATTTTATACCAACCTGTGACATTAAAAATCCACTTTTCTAGCCTTTAAATTATATTTGATGCACCACAATGAATACAGAAGGAAATGAGTGGTTATCAGTTGGGGAATGAGCACGCTTATCTCCAGATGCCAGCTCCCATTTGTGGGTTTATATTTTGAGTTTTCCTGTGGTTATTCACAAACTCTGAGCTCAGATTTTCTAACCACCATTCAGGCTGCAGTTAAAAGCTCAATTTGAGTGGGTTTCATGAATCACTTAAGCCCCAGTGCACTTGGCTTGGCTTTTTAAGCACACAAATTTCTCCATCACCTTCTGCAACCCAAAGTCCCACCTGAGATGTTCCTGTGTCACCTGCACAGCAGCAAAATTCTTCATTAAAAACAATTGTCTCACTAAATTTTAGGCCAACCTGTGGCATTAAAAATCCCCTTTTCTAAGCCTTTGAATCATATTTGATTCACAATGAATACAGTGAGGGAAGGAGTGGTTATAACTGGGGAACGAGCGCATTTATCTCCAGATCCCAGCTCTCATTTCTGGGTTTGTATTTTGAGTTTTCCTGTGGTTATTCACAAACTCTGAGCTCAGATTTTCTAGGCTGCAGTTAAAAGCTCAATTCTAGTGGGTTTCATGAATCACTTAAGCCCCAGTGCACTTGGCTTGGCTTTTTAAGCACACAAATTTCTCAATCACCTTCTGCACACCAAAGCCCCACCTGAGATGTTCCAGCGTCACCTGCACAGCGGCACAATCCCTCATTAAAAAGAATTATCCCATTAAATTTGATACCAACCTGTGACATTAAAAATCCACTTTTCTGAGCCTTTAAATTATATTTGATGCACCACAATGAATACAGAAGGAAATGAGTGGTTATCAGTTGGGGAATGAGCACGCTTATCTCCAGATGCCAGCTCCCATTTGTGGGTTTGTATTTTGAGTTTTCCTGTGGTTATTCACAAACTCTGAGCTCAGATTTTCTAACCACCATTCAGGCTGCAGTTAAAAGCTCAGTTTGAGTGGGTTTCATGAATCACTTAAGCCCCAGTGCACTTGGCTTGGCTTTTTAAGCACACAAATTTCTCCATCACCTTCTGCACACCAAAGCCCCACCTGAGATGTTCCAGCGTCACCTGCACAGCGGCACAATCCCTCATTAAAAAGAATTATCCCATTAAATTTTATACCAACCTGTGACATTAAAAATCCACTTTTCTGAGCCTTTAAATCATATTTGATGCACCACAATGAATGCAGAAGGAAATGAGTGGTTATCAGTGGGGGAATGAGCACGTTCATCTCCAGATCCCAGCTCTCATTTCTGGGTTTACATTTTGAGTTTTCCTGTGGTTATTCACAAACTCTGAGCTCAGATTTTCTAGGCTGCAGTTAAAAGCTCAATTCTAGTGGGTTTTATAAATCACTTCAGCCCCAGTGCACTTGGCTTGGTTTTTTTAAGCACACAAATTTCTCCATCACCTTCTGCCCACCAAAGCCCCACCTGAGATGTTCCAGCGTCACCTGCACAGCGGCACAATCCCTCATTAAAAAGAATTATCCCTCATTGCAGCACAATTAATCTTTGTTTTCTTTCATGTTTGCCCCAAACAGATTGCAAAAACAAAAAAAAAAACATACAATAAAATAGAGAAAAAAAAATCCCCTTTTTGATGATCAAAGGGAGAGATTGGTTCCATTACTTGCATTAGGCAGAGTTGGCTGTGCTGTGGCCTTCAGAATAAAGGCAGAAATGTACTTTAGAAAGATCTGAGTAACACACTTTGCTCCAAACATTTCTGTATTATGTGGCTTCTTGACCCTTTCAGCTTCCTCGGTATCTGTGCACTTTATTTTAAGCACTGCAGAAGTGGATGACAGGTCCTGGGGGGGAAAAGGGGAGGAAAAAAAAGAGACAGAGAGAGAATCGAGTCAGCATCTCACAAATGCATCTTCAAATAATGCTTTAAAAGTGGAAATTGCATTTTGAAATGGCATTTTGGCCATTGCCAAAGGGGAGGGGCTGGAAGTGAGGGGAGGGTGTCTGATGTCCGAAACACTTCCTCACATTGGTCGATATTAATTTAATATTAATTCTAAATTTGATTTTAAATTTAATATTAAAGGGAACTATTTAATTGTAAAGGGAACTATTAAAATGTCATTTAAAATAAGGAGTGATGGAGGTGGATACTCCATAACAAACCAATAACAAAATATTTAGATGATTTTTCAAACCCATCTTTTGATTCAGCCCAGCTATTGCTGAGATTTGATTTTAACCTGATTTCCTGCACAAAATAAAAGAAAATAAAGAAAGAATTGGCCATTTGCAAAGGTGAGGCATTGGAAGTGAGGGGATGGTGTCTGATGTCCAAAACACTTCCTTACATTGGTCAATGTTCATTTAATATTAATTTTTAAATTGATTTTAAATTTAATATTCATTTTAAAGGGATGCATATATAATATGTATATATATACATCCCCCATGTATTTTATATATGTATATAATATACATCTATTGTATATATAATATATGTATATAATATATTTATATATAATATACATAATATAATATATAATATAATGTATATAATACAGAATAAATGTGTAATATAATATATATAACATATATATTATCATAGATAATATAATATGTATAATACATAATAAATATGTTCTATAATATACATAACAATATATAATATTATATATAATATTATGGATATAATATATAATAAATGTGCCCTATAATATATATAGCTAATATATAATATGAGTATAATATATAATAAATGTATTCTGTAATACATATAACAATATATAGAATATAATATATAATGCAATGGATATAATAAATAACAAATGTGTTCTATAATATATATATAATATATTGTGTATACTATATAATGTGTTCCATAATAGAATAATATATAGCTGCATAAATGATAATATATAATATAATGTGTATAATACATAACAAATATGTTATGCAATATATAACAATATATAATATATAATATATTGTGTATAATAAATGATACACATATTTATATATGTGCATAAAATATATATAAAATATAATATGTATATATATAATATATAATGTATAATATATATACTACAATATAATTATATATATAATATATATAATATGTAATATATATATAATATATGATGTCTATAATAAATAATACATATGGTTTTTGATCTTCATAGTTGATGGTGGAGATGCTCAGTGCAGTGAAATCACCACGTAAACAATGCAAAAACCAAAAGAAAATAAAGGGTTTTCTGCCCAAATTTTGTTTTATTTTGAGTTTGGAGGGACCTGGCCTTGGCCTTGGCAGAAGAGTTTGCCCACGGCTATTGGAAAATAATGTGGGAAATTAAACTTACAAGGCAAAGGCCATAAGCTTGGAGGCAGGGAACCAGCCAGAAACACGGGAATCAAGGAATCATAGAAAATATTCCCCAAATATTGAGGAGTTTTAGGATTTTAGGAGCTGTCTCCCACTCCCAAATAAAATCTCTGTGTGTGCATTTCCTGACAGACATCAACCCTTCAAACCCCAAACAACTCCAACTCCAACAACAACAACAAAAAAAAGAGAATTTTCCAGTTTGCATCCTCCAGCAAGCGCAACCTCGCTCCCAACACACATTAAATTCATTTAGCCTAGTGCATTTTTAATAGACATTATTCATCTATTACCTTAATGAGCCTGCTGAAAGCATATTGCCTCCCAATTTTCACAAAAGCAGCCAAACCCCGCTGCAGCTTTTTCCCCTTTTGCCTCCCAAGGCAGCAGCGCCGAGGGGGGAAGGAAGAAAAAAGCCACCGAGGCAGATAAGGTTTTTATTCTGTGTCACAACACTACATTAAGAATAAAACCTTCCACTTAAACACTTAAATGAAAACATCGAGAAACTAATTTACCATTTGTAACCACATGATTTAAGTAGGAGCAGCTTTAATTTTCTTCCCATTTTCCTCATATTCAATGTGAGCCCACATTAGATTTCACTGGCTCAAATCACAACACTTAAAGCCACTTTCATTTTCTTTTTGATTAAATAATTGAAATTCCTGTCCACTGCCTGCACTTTACTAGCACACAAATTTTCTGTGTAAAGATAAATACTCTTTTTTTTCTCCCTTCGCTGCCTGGAAGCTTTTTCTTTTTTGGGGGGGGCTTTTTATTTTTTTTTTAATTTTCCTTCAGTTTAATCTTAAAAGCAGGCAAGGTTTCGCTTATTGATGGTTTCCATAAAATGGATCAGTACTCCATTCACCTATTTCGTGGAATTATACCTCTCCCATTAAGTGATTGTTTGGAGAAATTATGGAAAGCCATCTTCTCTAATTTAGCCGCCATCCAATCCTAAAAAGGACAGGAAAAAAACCTGGATCCTCCTCTGCTTGCTCCCCTCTGCCATCCATTAATGCCCCAAACCTGGAGATTTATTCCAGCTTTTCTCCCAATTAGGGGCACAAGTTTTATTAATGCTCCCTGAGAAGTTATTCCCCACCAAATCCAAGGAAATGGGAGGGCTGGAAAAGGGAATTTCACAAATTCTGGGATTCGTGGATTGGAAAAGGGAAAATCACAAATTTTGGGATTCATGGGGGTTTCTGGGTTGGAAAAGGGAATTTCACAAATCCTGGGTTTTCATGGATTGGAAAAGGGAATTTCACAAATTCTGGGATTCATGAGGGTTTCTGGGTTGGAAAAGGGAATTTCACAAATCCTGGGCTTGATGGGGGTTTTTTCTGGATTGGAAAAGGGAATTTCACAAATTCTGGGTTTCAAGGAGGTTTCTGGGCTGGTCTGACGAGCAAAGGACTCTGCACGAGTTAATTCTGATTAATGGAATTCAGATTTGTGTGGCTGGCTGAATCTGGGCTTTTAGTGCATTGGGTGTGGAGCAAAAAATAGAAATATTTGTGTGTATTATGGGAAGGGAGGGAGGGAGGGAGGGAGGGAGGGAGGGAGGGAGGAAGGAAGGAAGGAAGGAAGGAAGGAAGGAAGGAAGGAAGGAAGGAAGGAAGGAAGGAAGGAAGGAAGGAAAGAGAGAAATAAATTAAGGGTAAAATGAAGGAGGAAAGAAAGAAAGAAAGGAAAGAGAAAGGAAGGAAGAAAGAGGAGAGAGAGAGGAGAGAGAAAGAGAGAAAGAAGAGAAGAGAGAAGAAAGAGAGAAAGAAGGAAAGAAGGAAAGAAAGGAAAGAAAGAAAGAAAGAAAGAAAGAAAGAAAAGAAAGAAAAAAGAAAAAGAAAGAAAGAAAGAAAGAAAGAAAAGAAAGAAAGAAAAAGAAAGAAAGAAAGAAAGGAAAGAAAGAAAGAAAGAAAGAAAGAAAGAAAGAGAAAGAAAAGAAAGAAAGAAAGGAAAAAAGAAAGAAAGAAAGAAAGAAAGAAAGAAAGAAAGAAAGAAAGAAAGAAAGAAAGAAAGAAGAAAGAGAAAGAAAAGAAAGAAAGAAAGAAAAAGAAAGAAAGAAAGAAAGAGAAAAGAAAGAAAGAAAGAAAGAAAAAAGAAAGAAAGAAAGAAAAGAAAGAAAAGAAAGAAAAAGGAAGGAAGGAAGGAAGGAAGGAAGGAAGGAAGGAAGGAAGGAAGGAAGGAAGGAAGGAAGGAAGGAAAGAAAGAAAAGAAAGAAAGAAAGAAAAGAAAGAAAGAAAGAAAGAAAGAAAGAAAGAAAGAAAGAAAAGAAGAAAGAAAGAAAGAAAGGAAGGAGAAATCGCAATTAAGACAACTTTAATTTCCATATAACACACTAATCCCACCCCACACCATTTAGAAACCTTCCTGCCAGTGTTCACCACGCATTTTCTGATTTAAAAAAAAATAAATTTACAAATAACCCCAAACTTCCAGAGGCAAATTATCCCCACCTAGGCCCAGAAATCAGAGATTTCCCTGCGAACGAACCAAGGCACGAGGGTCAGCCCCAGCTTTTAACGCTGAAAGGAGCTCCAAGAAAAAGAAGAAAATCATCTTTTCACGACTGCCCCATCCCTTCCCCTCAATGTCCTCACCCAGAGGACATTGTTGCCATATAATAACTGCCCATGTCAGGATTAATTAAGCAACCCCTAAACGAAGCAGCTGCTGCTTTTGTCGGGCCCAAATGTGGGTGCAGGCGCGGATATGACGCTAATTGAAACCCTTGCTGCTGATTTTTTCACCCCTAAATGCACAAGAAAGAGAAGAAAGAATCTTGGAGGCTCATCTGCTCCGCTCGGGCGCGGGGAGGGATCTCAGGGCGAGGAAATGAGCAGCCAAATCCAGGGGGATGCGCAGCACCAGGGGCTCCTTGGGGGAAAAAAAAAAAACGAAAAAAAAAACACCAAAAACCCCCCAAAAAACCAAAAAAAAACCCCACCCAAAAAATCCCCCAAAAAAACAAAAAAAAAAAACCCCCCCAAAAAAACCCCCCAAATCCCTGACATTTTAAATATGTCTTGTGCCCTGTTGCGACCATTCCAGCAAGGATCAGGGATTGGTTATTTTGTTTAATTTTAAGGAAAATTAATATTTTTGGGGTTTTTTTTTCCCTTAGCTAGAGGCTGAGATATTAAATATGGTTTGTGCCCTGTTGCCACCACTCCAACTGGATCAGGGGTTGGTTATTTTGTTTAATTTTAAGGAAAATGAGCAATTTTTGAGGTTTTTGAGGTTTTTTTTCCCATTAGCCAAAGACTGAGATGTTAAATTTGGTTTGTGCCCTGTTGTGACCATTCCAACAAGGATCAGGAATTGATTATTTTGTTTATTTTTAAGGAAAATTAATATTTTTTGTGGGTTTTTTTTCCCTTTAGCCAAAGGCTGAGATGTTAAATATGTCTTATGCCCTGTTGCCACCACTCCAACTGGATCAGGGGTTGGTCATTTTTGAATTTAATTTAATTTTTAATTTTTAAATTTGTTTAGCTTTAAGGAAAAATAATATTTTTTGAGTTTTTTTCCCCTTAGCCAAGGCCTGAGTTTTTTAAATCTGGTTTGTGCCCTGTTGCCACCATACCAGCAGCAATCAGGGATTGGTATTTTGTTTAATTTTAAGGAGAAATGAGCATTTTTTGAGGTTTTTTCCCCTTAGCCAGAGGCTGAAATGTTAAATCTGGTTTGTGCCCTGTTGCCACCATGCCAGCAGGGATCAGGATTGGTTACTTTATTTAACTTTAAGGAAAATTAATATTTTTGAGGTTTTTTCCCTTTAGCCCAAAGACTGAGACGTTAAATTTGGTTTGTGCTCTGTTGCCACCACTCCAACCAGATCAGGGATTGGTTATTTTGTTTAACTTTAAAGAAAATTAATATTTTTTGAGGTTTTTTTCCCCTAATCAGAGGCTGAAATGTTAAATGTGGCTTGTGCTCTGTTGCCACCTTGCCAGCAGCAATCAGGATTGGTTATTTTGTTTAATTTTAAGGAAAATTAATATTTTTTGAGGTTATTTCCTCAAAGGTGTAAAACTGCAGAAATTAAAATGAAAATGAAATTAAATCTGCACAATGAGGCAGCAAATGGGGTCAAATAAATGGGTTTTTGTACAGCAAAACTCACCTCAATGGAATTATTATTATTATTATTATTATTATTATTATTATTACTACTACTACTACTACTACTACTATTATTACTGTTACTATTACTATTACTATTATTACTATTATTACTATTATACTATTTCTCATTATTATATTATTATCATATCATATCATTATAGTTGTTTTACATTAACTACTATTATTATTGTTATTTTTTATTACTATTATTATTACTATATCATTATTATATCACATCATTTATCATTATATTATATTATATTATATTATATTATATTATATTATATTATATTATTATCACTATTATTATTACTATTATACCACATCATTTATTACTATTTTATATTACATTACCATTTCTTATTATTATATCATTATCATATCACATTATTATTGTTATTGTTTTATATTATTTCTTATTATTATTACTTATTATTATTAATATTATTATTACCATATCATTATTATATCATATCATTTATGATTATAATTATCATTAGCCCTTATATTATATTATATTATATTACATTACTATGTATTATTATTATTACTATTAAATCACATCATTGATTACTATTTTATATTATATTACAAGTTTCTTATTATTTTATCATTATAATATCACATTATTATTATTATTACTATTATTATTATTGCTATTATATCACGTCATTTATTACTATTTTTATATTATATTTCTATTTTTACTATTATATCATTATCATATCACATTATTATTATTGTTTTATATTATTATTTCTTATTATTATTACTATTATTATTACTATATCATTATTATATCACATCATTTATCATTATCATTAGCCTTATATTATATTATATTATATTATATTATATTATATTTTCTTCTTATTGTTATTATTACTATTATATCACATCATTTATTGCTATTTTATATTATATTACTATTTCTTATTATTATGTCATTATCATATCATATTATTATTATTATTATTATTGTCATTATCATCATTATCATTATCATTACATTATTATATCACATCATTTTTCATAATCATGACCATTATTTTATATTATTATTTCTTCTTCTTCTTCTACATCCTATTATTATTATTATTATTATTATTATTATTATTATATCATTATTATAGCACATCATTTATCATTATCATTACCATTATTTTATATTATTATTTCTTCTTCTTCTTCTTCTTCTTCTTCTTATTATTATTATTATTATTATTATTATCATCATCATCATCATCATCATCATTATCATTACCATTATTATTTTATCAGTATTTTGAGGACAAATGATGGAATATTCTGGGTTGGACGGCACCCACAGGGATCAGCCCCAAACTTCCAAACAAACCCCCACAAAGTCAGAGACTGAGGAGGACCCAATCATCGCCACAATTTTATTAATTGCAATAAATTTTTAATTGTGATGGTAGGAGAGAAGAATTCCAGAAATCCGATTTTAGCACTAAACCTTGATGGAAATACTGAGAAATCGGTGAAATCCTGGCGTTTTCCTGCCCTGAAACGAGGAGCCCCCAGCACTCACGGGGCCGTTTCGAGCTGATTCCTTCCTTGAGGCCGCAGAGACGGCAAAATCAAACCATTGGAACCTTTTAAAAGCTTTCTTGCAAACCATTGGAACCTTTTAAAAGCTTTCTTGCCTCCAACTAAAAATATCCCTGGCTGCCAGATGCAAGCTGTCGATAGAGAATTCAAGAACTCAGTGTGGAGAGCGGGAAGAGTGCAAAGTCTTGATAAACGTCTCAAATTGGGTCTTACTCAGTGGGAACCGCGTAGTTTGGAGTGGTAATTGTAAAGAGCATTTCGCATCGAATCAATTAAACGAAAATCTTTTAAACCCTTTTTAAAAAGAGACCTTTTGAAGTTAACAGGTGATTTTAATTGGAACCACGGGACTCTCAGCCCAGGAGGTGGGTTGGGGTTTTTTTTGTGGTTGAGAAGGGGTTTTTGTTTTTTTGGAAGCTTTCAATCTAGGGGAAAATCGATGCACTTCCATCAGCATCTGAACTCCCAGAGCCTCGCAGGTTGAGGAGCGAGGCTGAGCAAGAATCGCAGTTTGCTCTGGTTTGTGAAGCTTTGCCTTGCAGTTAAATGTGTTTCCATCACTCCCTAAGAGGAAAATTTACCAAGGGTAATTCTTTTCAGTCAGAATCCTCTGCCATGACCTACTGTAAAAATCTAGACATACTTTGTGTTTAAATTTGAGTTCAAACATCCCAGCTGACACAATTTCATATTGCCAGTAATTCCATATGAGTAAAATTCACTCCCTAATTGTGAAAGGTGCAGGAAAATTTATCAAGGATGATTATTTTCAGTCACAATCCTCTGCCATACCCTACTGTAAAAATTTGGAGCTATTTTGTGTTTGAATTTGAGTTCAAACATCCCAGCTGACACGAGCAGTATTTCCATGTGAGTAAAACACCCCCCCCTAATTGTGAAAGGTACACAAAAATTTATCAAGGATAATTCATTTCAATCAGAATCCTCTGCCATGGCCTACTGTAAAAATCTAGACATACTTTGTGTTTAAATTTGAGTTCATCACAGCTGACACAATTCCATATGAGTAAAATTCCCAGTAATTCCATATGAGTAAAATTCACTCCCTAACTGAGAAAGGTGCAGAAGAATTTATTAACGATAATTCATTTCAGTCAGAATCCTCTGCCATGACCTACTGTAAAAATTTGGAGCTATTTTGTGTTTAAATTTGAGTTCAAACATCCCAGCTGACACAAGCAGTATTTCCATGTGAGTAAAATTCACTCCCTAATTGTGAAAGGTGCACAAAAATTTATCAAGGATAATTCATTTCAATCAGAATCCTCTGCCATGGCCTACTGTAAAAATCTAGACATACTTTGTGTTTAAATTTGAGTTCAAGCATCGCAGCTGACACAATTCCATATGAGTAAAATTCCCAGTAATTCCATATGAGTAAAATTCACTCCCTAACTGAGAAAGGTGCAGAAGAATTTATTAATGATAATTCATTTCAGTCAGAATCCTCTGCCATGACCTACTGTAAAAATTTGGAGCTATTTTGTGTTTAAATTTGAGTTCAAGCATCGCAGCCGACACAATTCCAGATGAGTAAAATTCCCAATAATTCCATATGAGTAAAACTCACTCCCTAATTGTGAAAGGTGCAGGAAAATTTATCAAGGATGATTCTTTTCAGTCACAATCCTCTGCCATAACCTACTGTAAAAATTTGGAGCTAATTTGTGTTTAAATATCCCAGCTGACACAAGCAGTATTTCCATGTGAATAAAATTCACTCTCTAATTGTGAAAGGTGCAGGAGAATTTATCAAGGACAATTATTTTCAGTCACAATCCTATGCCATAACATACTGTAAAAATTTGGAGCTATTTCGTGTTTTAATTAGAATTTAAACATCCCAGCTGACACAATTCCATATGAGTAAAATGTCCAGTAATTCCATAAGAGTAAAATTCACTCCCTGATTGTGAAAGGTGCAGAAGAATTTATTAACGATAATTCATTTCAGTCAGAATCCTCTGCCATGACCTACTGTAGAAATTTGGAGCTATTTTGTGTTTAAATTTGAGTTCAAACATCCCAGCTGACACAAGCAGTATTTCCATGTGAGTAAAATTCACTCCCTAATTGTGAAAGGTGCACGAAAATTTATCAAGGATAATTCATTTCAGTCAGAATCCTCTGCCATGACCTACCATCAAAACTTAGAGCTATTTTGTGTTTTAATTAGAGTTTAAACATCCCAGCTGACACGAGCAGAAATTCCAAAACAATTCCTGCTCCAGCTGGGCACCAAGGACAAATGATCCCAATCTCAGCCCAGGAGCACAAACACCCGTGGGCTGGAGAGAGAAAAACAAGCAGGGTGGGACTGCAGGGGCTAAAGCTGGAATGGGACAATGAACTGCAAGGTGCAAATGGAGCAGAACTGATCCAAGGGAGAGACCCCGGGAGCGCTCGTGCATTTTGGGACCATTTTGGTTCATCTTGGGACCATTTTGTGACCATTTTGGGTCATCTTGGGTTCATTTTGGGACCATTTTGGTTCATCTTGGGTTCATTTTGAGACCATTTTGGGTCATCTTGGGTTCATTTTGGGACCATTTTGGGTCCATGTTGGGTTCATTTTGAGACCATTTTGGCTCATCTTGGGTTCATTTTGGGACCATTTTGGTTCATCTTGGGTTCATTTTGAGACCATTTTGGCTCATCTTGGGTTCATTTTGGGGCCATTTTGGCTCATCTTGGGTTCATTTTGGGGCCATTTTGGCTCATCTTGGGTTCATTTTGAGACCATTTTGGTTCATCTTGGGTTCATTTTGGGGCCATTTTAGCTCATCTTGGGTTCATTTTGAGACCATTTTGGCTCATCTTGGGTTCATTTTGGGACCGTTTTTGGCGCATCTTGGGTTCATTTTGGGTCATCTTGGTTCATCTTGGGTGCAGCCCTGGCTGGGCTCTTGTGCTGCCCAAGGTGCATGGAATTGCTGTGTTCCCACCCATGGAATTGCTGTGTTCCCACCCTCCCTCCATGGAATTATTTTGTTCCCATCCTCTCTCCATGGAATTGCTGTGTTCCTTCTCTCCCTCCATGGAATTGCTGTGTTCCCCCCATTCCTCCATGGAATTGCTGTGTTCCCACCTTCCCTCCATGGAATTATTTTGTTCCTGTTCTCCCTCCATGGAATTGCTGTGTTCCCACCCTCTCTCCATGGAATTATTTTCTTCCCGCTCTCCCTCCATGGAATTGCTAAGTTCCCATCCTCTCTCTATGGAATTATTTTGTTCCCATCCTCTCTCCATGGAATTATTTTGTTCCTGCTCTCCCTCCATGGAATTGCTGTGTTCCCACCTTCCCTCCATGGAATTGCTGTGTTCCCACCTTCCCTCCATGGAATTATTTTGTTCCTGTTCTTCCTCCATGGAATTGCTGTGTTCCCACCTTCCCTCCATGGAATTATTTTGTTCCTGTTCTTCCTCCATGGAATTGCTGTGTTCCCACTCTTTATCCATGGAATTTCTGTGTTCCCACCCTCTCTCCATGGAATTATTTTCTTCCCATTCTCCCTCCATGGAATTGCTGTGTTCCCACTGTCCCTCCATGGAATTGCTGTGTTCCCTCTATTCCTCCATGGAATTGCTGTGTTCCCACTGTCCCTCCATGGAATTGCTGTGTTCCCACTGTCCCTCCATGGAATTGCTGTGTTCCCTCTATTCCTCCATGGAATTGCTGTGTTCCCACCATTCCTCCATGGAATTGCTGTGCTCCCGGCGTGCTCGCAGTGATTAGAGGCTCTGTGAAGTTATGGAGTGGGGATCCAATCCCACAGCCCTCTTCGGAGGGGTGAGTGTTCCGCAGCTTTTCTCCCTGCCTGAGCCAATCTGCACAAATAGGCTTTTAAATTAAGCAGTGATTTGGAATATAAGTGAGTGCATTTAAGCCGCTAAGAGATGGAAAGATCCTAATGGCTGAAATATTTGTCATATCACAAATAAACTGCTGGATCGGGAGCCACTAATATAACTAATTTTTACCAAATCCTTCACTGCTCTGTGAGAGAAAATGAGGTCAGCACAGGTTGAGGCAACAGCAAATGAGCAGCTGCCAGGAGGCAGCACAGAATACTGATAAAGGACTCTGCAGGAACTGCACTGCCTGCCCACAGAAACTGGAATCACTTTGCTCAAATTAAGATATAGCTGCTTCCAGAGCATCCAGGGCTGGCAGGGAAAGGTGCCAAGGAATACAGGCTCCAATGGATCTGGAATACAAATTCCAAAGGCTCTCTATACTTGGGCTCATCCTGCTTTTATCCCTCTGTGTGATTTGGGCTGGGACAGAGGGCAGGAGGGGGCCCTGGGGCAGCTGATGAGAGTCCCTGGGATTCCCACAGCTCCTCTGGGGTTTCCCAGCTCCAGGAATTAAACCCTGACTTAATGTGCCATTCATGAGGAGGAAAAGTGAGATAAACTCACCAATTCACTTTAACATCAAAAACCAAGCCCAAATCCCACAAAGAGCATGCCAGGAGCAACTCTTGCACTTCTGGATCTGGAATACAAATTCCAAAGGCTGCCCACACCTGGGCTCATCCAGCTTTTATCCATTCCTGGGATTTGGGCTGGGAGAAAGGGCAGGAGGTGCCCTGGGGCAGCTGATGAGAGTCCCTGGGATTCCCACAGCTCCTCTGGGATTTCCCAGCTCCAGGAATTAAACCCTGACTTAATGAGGAGCAAAAGTGAGATGGGAAGGAACTCACAATTCACTTTAACAGAAAAAACCAAACCCAAATCCCACAAAAAATTGTGCCAGGAGCAACTCTCGCACTTCTGGATCTGGAATACAAATTCCAAAGGCTGCACACACCTGGGCTCATCCAGTTTTTATCCCTCTGTGTGCTTTGGGCTGGGAGAAAGGGCAGGAGGGGGCCCTGGGGCAGCTGATGAGAGTTCCTGGCACTCCCACAGCTCCTCTGGGATTTCCCACTTCCAAGAATTAAACCCTGACTTAATGTGCCATTCATGAGGAGCTATTTTGTGAGTGAGATGGAGACGAACTCACAATTCACTTTAACATTAAAAACCAAGCCCAAATCCCACAAAAATAGTGCCAGGAGCCAGTCTTGCACTTCTGGAGGGTGAGGAACCCAGAGAAGCCCCCAAACTCCCCCGGGCTGTGCCAGATGAAGGTGCTGATGTGGAGAATAAAACACTTTGGGAAGAGGGAAAATCTCCTGCAGCAGCAGCAGCATCCCTTGCTCTGAAACTGCCCCAGACATCTGGGACCAGCCATGGGATTGTTCTAAGGGAAAAACAACAGAATTGTTTGTGTTCTCGTAAAGGATTCAAGAACACTCTGGAGGGGGAATTTTCTCCCTCCTTTACTGGCATGAGCAGCCTGTCTGAAAAAGAGGAGGATTTTGGTCATAATTTGTCCTTTCCATCCATAAACCCTAAAAAAGAATGAAGAAAGTGCAATTCCATGGGAAACTGAGGCACAGAATGGGTCCCAAGAGAGTCATAAAATATTCTAAATTGGGAGGGACCCACAAGGGTTGAGTGCAACCCCTGGCCATGCACAGACACCAGAACAACCCCAAAAAATCCAAATATCCCTGGCAGCTTTGGGAATGCGCCCATTCCCTGGGCAGTGCCAGCACCTCTGGGGGAAGAACCTGTCCCTAAAATCCAACCCAAACCTGCCCTGGCTCCAACCTGTTCCTCCAGGTTCTGGTGTAAGGAGAGAGCCCCAGCATCTCCTCCAGTGTGACCCCACCAAAAATCAGCTCTGAGGGGGGACCAGGGTGTCCCTGTTCTTATTTGGGATGATGTTCTAATGCAGGATCACTGGGATCCAAGCCCAAATCCCAGTGAGAGCCAATATCCTAAACTGGGAGGGACCCACAATTGTCGAGTCCAACCCCTGGCCATGCACAAACATCAGAAAAACACCACAAAATCTAAATATCCCTGGAGCTCTGGCAGCCTTGGGACCATCCCTATTCCCTGGGCAGTGCCAGCACCTCTGGGGGAAGAACCTGTCCCTAAAATCCAACCCAAACCTGCCCTGGCTCTGTTCCAAATCTCAACCCAATTCTGTTCCTCCAGGTTCTGGTGCAAGGGAAGAGCCCCAGCATCTCCTCCTCTGAGACCCCACCAAAAATCAGCTCTGAGAGGGAACCAGGGCTGATCTTTAATGAAGGATCACTGGGATCCAAGCCCAAATCCCACCAAAAATCAGCTCTGAGAGGGAACTAGGGTTGATCTTTAATGCAGGATCACTGGGATCCAAACCCAAATCCCACCAAAAATCAGCTCTGAGAGGGAACTAGGGTTGATCTTTAATGCAGGATCGCTGGGATCCAAGCCCAAATCCCACGGGAGAGGGGCTCTCCTGGGGTCAATCCACAGCCAGCACTCGGGAGCATCGGCCAATTTCACTAAAATAAGCTTGACATGGATTAACAATGGCAATAATTCCTAAATGGAACAGGAGAGGGGTTCATATTTGATAACCATTAAATGGTTTAATGAAATGATTATGACCCAGAGCCCCGAGCCGGGCCACGATCGATAGCCACGAGCTCTGAGGCGCAGCCTGAGCCCAGCTCCCCGCAGGCAGAGTGGGGACTGCAGATGTGACGGACACTGAAGCTGCATTAAAACACCCCCATCAAGGGCACTAATAGATTAAGGGCCGCTGTGGCGCTGCAGTGGGGCTGGTCGATACCCTTTATTTCCTGCATCAGCCCCAATTTTGCCACCCTCCCTCGCGCTATTAGCGGCAGTCGATGCCTGGTGCTGGCAGAGCTGCATTAATGCAGGCTCACAAAAGCGGGGAGCGCGGCATTATCACTTCACTCACTTTCAAATTGCAGCCTGATGCTGTCTGCGGGCAGCTTGTGACACGTTAGCGCTCGCCGCGCTTGGCGGGGCCGGGCAAGCATTGCGTGTGGGAGGATGGCAGGGAGGTTTGATGAGTGAAATCAGCCCTGCTGCCCGGGGGAAATCATGCCTGGGAAGGGAGGCGGGCGCTGGGGGGATGGAGGTGATGGGGGAGAGGGGAGGAAGAGCAGGGAGGAGGAGGAGGAGGGTGCTGAGCGCCTGTGTGTGCTGGGAAAGGAGCGGCGGGAATAAAGCCAGGCTTTGTTAGGCACAGGAATAAGAATAAACTCACGCTTTGTCAGGTACAGGAATAGGAGTAGACCCAGGCTTTGTTAGGTATAGGAGCAGGAATGAAGCCAGGCTTTGTTAGGTACAGGAACAGGTAAAACCCAGACTTTGTTAGGTACAGGAATAGGTATAGGTATAGGTATAGGTATAGGTATAGGTATAGGTATAGGTATAGGTATAGGAGTAGGAATAGGAATAGGAATAGGAGTAGGAATAGGAATAGGAATAGGAATAGGAGTAGGAATAGGAATAAACCCAGGCTTTGTTAGGTACAGGAATAGGAATAAACCCAGACTTTGTTAGGTACAGCAACAGGTAAAACCCACACTTTGTTAGGTACAGGAAAAAACCCAGGCTTTGTTAGGTATAGGAATAGGAATAGGAATAGGAATAGGAATAGGAATAGGAATAGGAATAAACCCAGGCTTTGTTAGGTACAGGAATAGGAATAGGAATAAACCCAGGCTTTGTTAGGTACAGGAATAGGAATAGGAATAAACCCAGGCTTTGTTAGGTACAGGAATAGGAATAGGAATAAACCCAGGCTTTGTTAGGTACAGGAATAGGAATAAATCCATTCCTTATTAGGTGCAGGATTAGGTAAAACCCACACCTAGTTAGGTACACGGTTAGGTATAAACCCAGACTTTGTTAGGTGCAGGAATAGGTATAAACCCATGCCTTGTTAGGTACCAGGACTAGGTGTAAACCCACTCCTTGTAAGGTACAGGAATAGGTAAAACCCAGA
Source organism: Melozone crissalis (assembly GCF_028551555.1). Classification (NCBI taxonomy): domain Eukaryota; kingdom Metazoa; phylum Chordata; class Aves; order Passeriformes; family Passerellidae; genus Melozone; species Melozone crissalis. The sequence goes on from NW_026536115.1 coordinate 456,966, forward strand.
CTTTGTTAGGTACAGGAATAGGAATAAACCCACACTTTATTAGGTACCAGGATTAGGAATAAACCAATGCCTTGTTAGGCACAGGATTAGGAATAAATCCATTCCTTGTTAGGAGCAGGATAAGGAATAAATCCATTCCTTGTTAGGCACAGGATTAGGAATAAATCAATTCCTTGTTAGGTACAGGGTTAGGAACAAACCCAAGCCTTGTTAGGTACCAGGACTAGGTGTAAACCCACACCTTGTTAGGTACAGGATAAAGAATAAATCCATTCCTTGTTAGCTGCAGGATTAGGTAAAACCCAGGCTTTGTTAGGTACAGGATTAGGAATAAATCCACACATTTTTAGGTATCAGAACTAGGTGTAAACCCACATCTTGTTAGGTACAGGAATAGGTAAAATCCAGACTTTGTTAGGTACGGGATAAGGAATAAACCCACACTTTATAAAGTATCAGTATTAGGTATAAACCTGGATTTTGTTAGGTATGGGATAAGGAATATAATCCATTCCTTGTGAGGAGCAGGATTAGGAATAAACCAATGCCTTGTTAGGTACAGGATTAAGAATAAACCCAAACCGTGTTAGGTACAGGATTAGGAATAAATCCACGCCTTGTTAGGTATAGGAGCAGGAATGAAGCCAGGCTTTGTTAGGTACAGGAACAGGTAAAACCCAGACTTCGTTAGGTGCAGGAAAAAACCCAGGCTTTGTTAGGTACAGGAATAGGAATAAACCCAGGTTTTGTTAGGTACAGGGTTAGGTATAAACCCAGGCTTTGTTAGGTACAGGAATACGAATAAATCCATACCTTGTTAGGTGCAGGATTAGGTAAAACCCACACCTTGTTAGGTACCAGGACTAGGTGTAAACCCAGACTTTGTTAGATATAGGAATAGGAATAAACCCACGCTTTATTAGGTACCAGGATTAGGCATAAACCCAGACTTTGTTAGGTACAGGATAAGGAATAAATCCATTCCTTGTTAGGTACAGGACAAGGAATAAATCCATTCCTTGTTAGGTGCAGGGTTAGGAATAAACCCAAGCCTTGTTAGATACAGCCCTGCTGTCCCCTGTGAGCCCCACATATCCCTGACCAGTGCTGTCCTTGTAGGATTCACCCTGTGAGCCCCATATATCCCAAACCTGTGCTGTGCTTGTAGGATTTACCCTTGAACCCCACATATCCCAGCCCTGTGCTTGTAGGATTTACCCTTGAACCCCACAGATCCCAGCCCCGTGCTGTGCTTGTAGGATTTACCCTTGAACCCTACATTTCCCAAACCTGTGCTGTGCTTGTAGGATTTTCCCTGAACCCCACATATCCCAAACCTGTGCTTGTAGGATTCACCCTCTGAGCCCCACATACCCCAGCCCTGTGCTGTGCTTGTAGGATTTTCCCTGAGCCCCACGCGTCCCAGCCCTGTGCTTGTAGGATTCTCCCTCGGAGCCCCACATATCCCAGCCCTGTGCTTGTAGGATTTACCCTTGAACCCCACATATCCCAGCCCTGTGCTTGTAGGATTTTCCCTGAGCCCCACATACCCCAAATCTGTGCTTGTAGGATTTTCCCTGAACCCCACATACCCCAAATCTGTGCTTGTAGGATTTTCCCTCTGAACCCTCCTCCCCCAGCCCCACCAGGCCGTGGGTTTGAACCAGAGCTCTGACAGCCCCCAGGAACTCCCTTCACCCACTAAACACCCTAAAACAAATACCCTAATCCACTAAATACCCTAAAACAATAAATATATGACCCACTAAATACCCTAAAACACTAAATACCCTCACCCAGTAAATACCCTAGAACTATAAATACCCTAAAACACTAAATGCCCTAAAACACTAAATATATGACCCACTAAATGCCCTAAAACACTAAATATATGACCCACTAAATGCCCTAAAACACTAAATATATGACACACTAAATATCCTAAAAACAATAAATATCCTCACCCACTAAATACCCCAAACCACCACCACCTTCCAAACTCAATTTCGTGGCCCTCAAGTCAACAAAAACCTCACACACAATTAATGGGAGGTATTGCTCTGGATTGTAATAAACACTATAAATAATTTGGGGTGTTTAATTCAAACCCAGAGGGACAGCCAAAAAAAGGGACCCACAAAAGTGATGTCCCAAAAAAAGGGACCCACAAAGTGATGTTCCAAAAAAGGGACCCACAAAGTGATGTCCCAAAAAAAGGGACCCACAAAGTGATGTTCCAAAAAAAGGGACCCACAAAGTGATGTTCCAAAAAAAGGGACCCACAAAAGTGATGTTCCAAAAAAGGGACCCACAAAGTGATGTCCCAAAAAAGGGACCCACAAAAGTGATGTCCCAAAAAAAGGCACCTCTGTGATTCCACGGGCAGGTGCTGCTATCTGGTGGCCCAGCACCAGCAGTGCCTACAAATTAAAATTTATTTAAAGCCTTCTCAGTTTTGTGTGATTAATTAATTTTTCATTATTCCCTGGTTATTTTTAGGGGGTTCCCTGCTGGCAGGGCAGCGTGGGGACACCAAGCACAGCCCCGCCGGTCTGTCCCGGGCCAAAGTGACCCGGGTTGGGCTGGGACACGGGGATTTCTCCAGGGATGAGCACTTGGGGTGGTTCTGACCCCCAATCAGCCCAGGGATGTCCCAGAGCACGCGAGGGCTCATGGAGATGAGGAAGGAGGACACCGGAATATTCTGAATATTCTGGATGTGTTTGCCTAGGAAAGGCTGAACCCTGAAGCAGGGTAAGAATCCCATTATTGCTTTAAATTTTAATTTTCCCCATTAAATTTTCATGGCAATTTACCGTGCCCAGGTGCCACCCAGCTCTGGCACAAGCCAAGAACGAAGGAAAATATTTGGAAATTAATGATCAGTTTGAGGGGAGGATTTCTGCTGGGATCCAGGGGCAGGACTTGGGAATGGCTCAAGGGGAATCACTGCACTGCCCCACATGGGCCATTTAAAAGGGTCTTGAACACAAAATTTTTTTAATCAAAGACTGAATAATAATAAATAAGCTCTCCCAAGGTTCCTTTGAACTGGTACTGCTCTAGGAATTTTCTGATTTTAGCTGCAAATTGCTCCTCCACTGGTACTATATGAACACTTTTATACATACAGCAGAGGAGTTCTGCCAAAAAACATTCTGTAAAATTTAATCATAAAATATTATTTGCATAAAATGTATTGCCAAAATATTTTTAATAGTTTTTTCACTATCATTTTAATCAAGTATTGCCAGAAATATTATTAAAAGACTCTTCCCTGGCAAGCGAATTCTCCAGCTCCACTCACCTCTGAATCACCCTGTAAGCTGAGATACTTCAGCAACTAATTGCTTAAAGAAAATTAATTACCCAGTGTTTTTGTACTTGCAGGATGCAATTTACAGGTTGGACTTGATCTAAAAGGTCTAAATTCAGAGATTTTCTGCCTCAGGTCAATCCATTTTAAAAATCCACCCAGACCGCAAATATTTAAACAGGACCTGGCTCCAAACCCCTTTTCCCACTGCAACTCCCACCTGATCACACTCAGTTTAGGTTGTCTTCCTTTATTTCCACTGGTCAGCTGGTACAAGTAAGTGAAGGCAGAGACAGTGTGATGCCCATTAAATAGTTTTTATTCTTTAGGACACGAATTGCATTCCCACTCATTTACAGTACTGTAAAGTGCAATGGTTTTCATCACCTCCCACCTGCGCGCACGCTTTCAAGTATTTAAAATGCCCAGAAAACAACAACAAAAAAAAAAAAAAAAAAGCTTTTTTGTTCTGTTTTTTTTTTTTTTTAATTTTTTTTTTCCTCTCTCTTTTTTTTACAGCAGCTCAGTTATGGAGTAATTAATCTGGCAAAACAAACCCAGCTGTGCCTACAGGATCGGGTCCTTCACTCCCACCCCCCGAGCTGGGGGTTTCCTCCAACACCAACTGCTAGTGGAATGCATTTCCCTTAATTAATTAATGTCCTTAATCCACCTCCTCGATGGTGGGGCCCGAGGAGGCTCCCCCCGAGGGAGGGGCTCCACCCCCGGGGAAGCCTCCGGGCATCCCCCCGGGCATCCCCCCTGCGCTCTGGTACAGCTTGGTGATGATGGGGTTGCAAACCTTCTCCAGCTCCTTCTGCTGGTGCTCAAACTCCTCCTTCTCGGCCGTCTGCAAGAGAAAGATTTGGGGAATTTAGAGGGTTTTAAGAGGTGGTAAAAAGGCTTCAGACAGGCTGTTTGAGGCTGTTTTCAGTAGTGCTGTCCTGCTCGTTTCTCTATATGAATTGCCAGTTTAACAAAACAGAGCTCAGCTGCTTCTGCTCAGGGGCACAGCCCAAGAAGGAAGCGAGGCTTCACCTGGATTACACATTTCCACAATCTGGGCAGGGTTTAAACCCCCCAACAAATCCAGGCCAGGGTTTTTGGCCTCTAAGTCTGGGCCAGGGTTTTGGCCCCCCACAAATCTGGGCCAGGGTTTAAGACCCTCTAAATCTGGGCCGGATTTTGGCCCCACCCAAACCCAGGCCAGGATTTAAGCCCCCTAAAATCTGGAAAGGATTTTTTTTTTAGGCCCCCAATCTGGCCCAGGGTTTTAGCCCCCAATCCAGGCCAGGGGTTTTGGCCCCCCCCAAAATCTGGGCCAGGGTTCTTTTAGCCCCCTACTCCAGGAGCAGGGTTTAAGCTTCCCCCAAATCCAGGCCATGGTTTAAGCACCCCACAAATCTGGGCAGATTTTAAGCCCCACCCCAATCTGGGAAAGGGTTTAAGCCCCCAAGTCTGGGCCAGGGTTTAGCCCCACCCTTAATCTGGGCTGGGTTTTGGCTCCCCCAAATCCAGGGTTTGGTCCCCTATGTCTGGGCATGGTTTTAGCCCCCAGTCTGGGCCAGGGTTCTTTTAGCCCCACCCCAATCTGGGCCAGGGTTTAAACCATCCCCAATCTGGGCTGGGTTTTGGCCCCTGCAATCTGGGCCAAGGTTTAAGCCCCCCCCAAATCCAGGCCAGGGTTTAAGCCTCCCACAATCTGGGCCAGCATTTTTGGCCCCCCCAAATCAGGGCAGGGTTTAGCCCTACCCTAATCTGGGCCAGGGTTTAAATCCCACCCCAATCCAGGCCAGAGTTTAAACCTCCCTAAATCTGGGCCAGGGTTTAAGCCCCACCCCAATCTGGGCAGGGTTTTGGCCTCCCCAAATCTGGACAGGGTTTAGCCCTGCCCCAATCTGGACAGGGTTTAGCCCTGCCCCAATCTGGGAAGGGTTTTGGCCTCCCCAAATCTGGACAGGGTTTAGCCCCACCCCAATCTGGGCCAGGATTTAAACCCACCCAGATCTGGGCCAGGATTTAGCCCCAGCACCAAGCCAGGCTTGTATTAGCCACAGAATTATTCCTGCTTGGTTTGGCCCTATCTCACACTGCTCCAGAACAACAAAACGAAATCCTGGGAGGCAGCCAGGGAACAGCAGGGCTTGGGAACCCCCAGTGCTGCCCAGCTGTGGTCGCTCAGACATCCAAGGAAGGAACTTGCACCATCAGCAGCCTTTCGACCTCCGGTGGAAACTACGAATGGCTTTGGAATCTGATTCATCACAGCAACCAGGGCTCCTCCTGCGGCCTCAACTGCCCCCGTGGAACCCAGCATGGACTCTGACAAACCTGGTTCTTGTCCAGCCAGTTGATGATCTCGTTGCATTTGTCCAGGATCTTCTGCTTGTCATCGTCAGAGATCTTGCCCTGGAGCTTCTCATCCTCCACGGTGGCTTTCATGTTGAAGGCGTAGGACTCCAGGGAGTTCTTGGAGGACACCTTGTCCCTCTGCTTCTCATCCTCTGCCTTGTACTTCTCTGCCTCCTGCACCATCCTCTCGATGTCCTCCTTGCTCAGCCGGCCTGCAGGGAACACAAATCACGAGTCAGGACTTCATCTTTTAGGGAATGACTTCAAATTCCCAGACATTTCAATTTAAATTTTGGGAGGCAGAAGAACCCCAGAACAAGCCATCATAATAAATACTATAATTTAAAAGCCTCACACAGACACAAATCAGACTACAGCCAAATTCTGATTAAAACAACAAGCAGAGCTCGCCAAACCCGTTTTTAAAGCTCCCCCACCCTCAGGACAGCAGATCCTTACCCTTGTCATTCGTGATGGTGATCTTGTTCTCCTTGCCAGTGCTCTTGTCCACAGCAGACACGTTCAGGATGCCGTTGGCATCGATGTCAAAGGTGACCTCGATCTGAGGGACCCCTCTGGGAGCAGGGGGAATGCCAGTCAGCTCAAACTTGCCCAGCAAGTTGTTGTCCTTAGTCATAGCACGTTCTCCTTCATACACCTACGGACAAGAACCACCAATTATGTCATTAAAGTCATAATGGCCTAATTAATTATTGTCCTGAAGGGATGGGGTCGCTCAGACATCCAAGGAAGGAACTTGGACCAACACCAGTCTTTCGACTTCTGGTGGAAACTACGAATGGCTTTGGAGTCACTTTCATCACAGCAACCAGGGATTTACAAACTACAGGAATTCAACACCTCTGGCCTAAAACTGTTGAAGTGTTGACCAGTGAGAGTACTGACAGCGTGCTGTCCGTATCCCAGGGCTCTCTGCTCACCTGGATCAGCACCCCGGGCTGGTTGTCAGAGTAGGTTGTGAAGGTCTGGGTCTGCTTGGTGGGGATGGTGGTGTTGCGCTTGATCAGGACCGTCATGACCCCTCCAGCTGTCTCAATGCCCAGCGACAGGGGAGTGACATCCAGCAGCAGCAGGTCCTGCACGTTCTCAGACTTGTCTCCAGACAGGATGGCAGCCTGCACAGCTGAGGAGAGAGAGAAACAGCATGAAACCCCTGCAAAGCACCTCTTCTGTGAGCTGTGCTGGTAACACAGGGCTGCATGAAACCCCGCAGAACATCCCCATGGAGCTGTGCTGGTGCACAGGGCTGCATGAAACCCTGCAGAACATCCCCATGGAGCTGTGCTGGTGCACAGGACTGCATTGAAACATCCCCATGGAGCTGTGCTGGTACACAGAGCTGCATGAAACCCCTGCAGATCATCCCCTGTGAGCTGTGCTGATAACACAGGGCTGCATTAAAATTCATTCAAAACACCCCCTGTGAGCTGTGCTCATGCACAGGGCTGCATGAAACCCCAGCAAAACACCCCCATGGAGCTGTGCTGATAACACAGGGCTGCATTAAAGCCCTGCAGAACATCCCCTGTGAGCTGTGCTGGTGCACAGGGCTGCAATAAACCCCTGCAAAGCATCCCCTGATAGCTGTGCTGATGCACATGGCTGCATGAAACCCCAGCAAAACACCTGTGAGCTGTGCTGATACACAGGGCCCCTGCAGAACATCCCCATGGAGCTGTGCTGGTGCACAGGGCTGCATGAAACCCTGCAGAACACCCTGTGTGAGCTGTGCTGATAACACAGGGCCCCTGCACAACATCCCCATGGAGCTGTGCTGATAACACAGGGCCCCTGCAGAACATGCCCATGGAGCTGTGCTGGTGCACAGGGCTGCATTAAAGCCCTGCAGAACATCCCCATGGAGCTGTGCTGGTGCACAGGGCTGCATGAAACCCTGCAGAACATCCCCATGGAGCTGTGCTGGTGCACAGGGCTGCATGAAACCCTGCAGAACATCCCCATGGAGCTGTGCTGATACACAGAGCTGCATGAAACCCCTGCAGAACATCCCCATGGAGCTGTGCTGATACACAGGGCTGGATTAAACCCCTGCAGAACATCCCCTGTGAGCTGTGCTGGTGCACAGGGCTGCATGAAACCCCTGCAGAACATCCCCATGGAGCTGTGCTGGTGCACAGGGCTGCATTAAACCCCCGCAGAACATCCCCATGGAGCTGTGCTGGTGCACAGGGCTGCATTAAAGCCCTGCAGAACATCCCCATGGAGCTGTGCTGGTAACACAGGGCTGGATTAAACCCCTGCAGAACATCCCCATGGAGCTGTGCTGGTGCACAGGGCTGGATTAAACCCCTGCAGAACACCCTGTGTGAGCTGTGCTGATACACAGAGCTGCATGAAACCCCTGCAGAACACCCTGTGTGAGCTGTGCTGGTAACACAGGGCCCCTGCACAACATCCCCATGGAGCTGTGCTGGTGCACAGGGCTCGCTCAGACATCCAAGGAAGGTACTTGCACCATCACAAGCCTTTCGACCTCCGGTGGAAACTACGAATGGCTTTGGAATCCGATTCATCATTGCAAGTCCAAGGGGATCTCCTACAGGATCGAGGTAGAAGCTCAACCCCTACACCATGAAGAGTTACAGAGTGAGCGACCACTTACCCGCCCCATACGCCACAGCCTCGTCAGGGTTGATGCTCTTGTTGAGCTCCTTGCCGTTGAAGAAGTCCTGCAGCAGCTTCTGGATCTTGGGGATGCGCGTGGAGCCGCCGACCAGCACGATGTCGTGGATCTGCGACTTGTCCAGCTTGGCGTCCCTCAGCGCCTTCTCCACGGGGTCCAGGGTGCCCCTGAACAGGTCGGCGTTGAGCTCCTCGAAGCGGGCCCTGGTGATGGAGGTGTAGAAGTCGATGCCCTCGTAGAGGGAGTCGATCTCGATGCTGGCCTGCGTGGAGGAGGACAGCGTGCGCTTGGCGCGCTCGCAGGCGGTGCGCAGGCGGCGCACGGCGCGCTTGTTCTCGCTGATGTCCTTCTTGTGCTTGCGCTTGAACTCGGCGATGAAGTGGTTCACCATGCGGTTGTCAAAGTCCTCCCCGCCCAGGTGCGTGTCCCCCGCTGTGGATTTCACCTCGAAGATGCCGTCTTCGATGGTCAGGATGGACACGTCGAAGGTGCCGCCGCCCAGGTCGAAGATGAGAACGTTCCTTTCAGCACCAACCTGCGGAAAACATTTAAAAAATCACTTTCAGCATTTAATTCCTACTTGAAACACTGATACTGAAATTCCTATACTCTAACACCTTCCTACTGGCCAGACACAGTGACCCTGTGGCAGTGTTAGCCGTCCCAGGATGAGGGAAGAGAACCTTGACTCCGTGTTTCAGAAGGCTGATTTATTATTTTATTATATATTTTAATGATATATTTACTATTTTATGATATAATGTATAATATGCATAATAAAATCTTGTATTAATGATTTTATGATCTATATATTTTATGATCTATAAGGTAAGAGCTGTAAGACCTTATAGATATTTTATTTTAAAGAAAACATTTTTATTATATATATATGTTAAGTATATATCATTTTTCTATCTATATGGTATTTTATGATCTATACATAAAGATCTATAAGACCTTATAGATGATGTATTTTCAACAAAATATTTTTATTTTATATCTGTTATATACACATTATTTTATTATCTATTTGATATTTTATGATCTATAAGGTAAGATCTGTAAGACCTTATAGATAATATTTTATTTTAAATAAAATATTTTTCTACATATGTTATATATATTTTATTTTTCTATCTATATGATCTTTTATGATCTAGAAAGTAAGATCTATAAGGCCTTATGGATGATATTTTATTTTAAATAAAACATCTTGATTTTATATGTTATATATATATTTTTTTAATATCTATATAATACTTTATGATCCATAAGGGAAGATCCATAAGACCTTATAGATATTTAGTTTTAAATTGATGTATTAAAACTATACTAAAACAATAAAGAAGTTATTTCATCAGAAAGCTAGCAAGGAATAAAAAGGAATGATTTTATAATCTTGTGGCTGACCAGAGTCTGCCCAGTGTAATTCCCATTTAAGCGTGCAAAGCACACTCCACACCCTGTCCAGAGTACAGCCCTGCTGTGCTGCTCTGCTCCAACACAGCTGGGCTGTGATTGGCCATTAATTAACAACACCCACATGAGACCAATCAAAAACCCACATGCTGCATTCCACAGCGGCAGATAATTACTGTCAACATTTCATTTCTAACACCTCTCGGTTTCTCAGAAGAAAAGATCTTAGCAAAAGGATTATTCACAAATGTGAGCCCTCCATACCTTCTTGTCCAGCCCGTAGGCAATGGCAGCTGCCGTGGGCTCGTTGATGATCCTCAGCACGTTGAGCCCCGCAATGGTTCCGGCATCTTTGGTGGCCTGGCGCTGGGAGTCGTTGAAATAGGCTGGGACGGTCACGACAGCATTGGTGACAGTCTGCAAACACAGCAAACGGCTCAGTTGTTGCGGTGTGCTGTGATGTCCCATTTTAGACTTCCCGGTCACCTCCCAGGTGTGCCTATACCTGTTCCTCCTCCCCCCCCTTGCTGAGTGAGTCCTGTCAGTCAGGCTGAACATTCCAGCAAGGCGTGGTGTGGTTGGTCAAGTTCAAAGGATGCTCCTCAGGCCCGGGGGTCATTGGCCTGTCTGGGTGTCCCTTGTCCCCTGAGACCCTGTCCCTCCCACCTGAGTAGTGCTCACCTGTCCCCTCCCCTCCCCCTGTCCCTAAAAGGCAATCAGAGCATGCAGTCGGATTTCTGTTGGAGCAGTTGCTCACGTTCAGACCTCTGTAACCATGGAATAAAGCTCTGGATATTAAACCCTCCAGCAGAATCCATCTCCTTTTCCTCCTCACCATTCGCCTAAAAACCTTCCTCCTGAGGTAAACGGAGTTCCTACCAAGCCTGGACTTGTTCAGTGCCCAGCTGCAATCTCCAGCAAGCCAAAGGTATCTCTGGGGTGACACACCACAGCTGCCGCCTTTGGCCCAGCAGCGAGGGTCAGACTGGCCCAGGCACCATCTAACTGGTAATATTGGGATTCATATTCCAACACTCAGTCAGGCTGGAAATCCTCACACAGCTTCTCATCACATCCCTCTCCAGCCCCAGACTCACCTTTCCGAGATAGGCCTCTGCAATTTCCTTCATTTTGGTTAAAACCATGGAGGAGATTTCCTCGGGGTAGAAACTCTTGGTCTCGCCTTTGTACTCCACCTGCACCTTGGGTCTGCCAGCATCGTTGACCACAGTGAAGGGCCAGTGCTTCATGTCAGACTGCACCACTGAGTCATCGAACCTGCGCCCGATCAACCGCTTGGCGTCTGAAAAATGTCACTTCAATACATTAATAATGGTAATTTTTAAGTAAAAACCTAAAATTCGTACTGAAACGCACAAAATCCTAAACCACCATCCTTAACGTTATTACTGGCCTGTTAAGAGTCAGATACAAACACTAAATTTCCATTCTTTTATATGCATAAATCCATTACTATCACCTCTAAAATATTGCAAGTGCTGAGCCATAAACCAAGTTGAAAAAACTGGTTAAGATTACCCAAGACTGACTACCCTGAAAAACCTACTACAGAGCAAATCGTTTCCCCATCTCTAATAAATTTTATCTCGTAATATCACAACTTTATTCAGGTTAGAAGCAATTGAAGTATATAGCTTCAATGAGAAAAAGCCTTAACCTCACTTTGTAACTAAAAAAATGAAATTATTTTTCCGTGTTTTTTTGTTTTTTTTTTTTTTTTCAGGAAAAAATTCTCTTTAATCGCTAAATGATGTGCCAATCCTGCAGGCTCACCAAAGACTGTGTTGGTTGGGTTCATGGCCACCTGGTTCTTGGCAGCATCACCGATGAGCCGCTCTGTGTCTGTGAAGGCCACGTAGCTCGGCGTGGTGCGGTTGCCCTGGTCGTTGGCAATGATCTCCACCTTGCCATGCTGGAACACGCCAACACAGGAATAGGTGGTGCCAAGATCGATCCCGACAGCTGGTCCCTTCGACATCTTGTCTGAAAAAACGGGAAAAATGAGATTAATATATTTAAAAGTCATGATGTAGCTTGATGAGAGAAACTGTGGCTGTTTTTTTTTAAATGCTGAAGGGCAAAAAACTGTATTTGTTTTTTTTTTTTTAATGTTCAAGGGCAGGGTAGATTGGGCTGAAACAAAATAAAAAGAAAAATAAGAATGTTTTAGTTTAAAGCGAAGCTGATATAGCTCGCATAGAAAAACTGCGGCTTTTTTTTTTTTTTAATGTTAAAGGGCAGGCTGGTGGGGCTGGGAGCAGCCTGTTCGAGTTGATTGTGTCCTATTTTAAGGGGTGTAACCGGATCCGTTCCCGCCTGACCCGGAATTCCAGCCCCGTTATCCCACGTGGGCCCAGCCCCGCACCCCGCCTGCACTCCCCGCCTCCGCCGCTTGGCGTCCCCCGCACCACGAGGCGAGAAACTCCAACTCCCAGCGTGCCCCGCGCCGCCCGCGCAACGTGACGCGGCCACGGGGCGTGTCCAAGGGATGCCGGGAAATGGAGTCCCCGCCGGGCGGTCCGCGTGTGCCAGCACCGCCGCAGCCCCGTGCGGCGCCGACCCCCCCCGCCTTGGAGCCGTCCCCCCCGCATCCCACACGTGGCCGTTCGCCACCCCCGGGCACTGCAGCGCCCGCTGGGCCCCGGCACCGCCCCAGGCCGCCCCCAGCGAGGTAAGATGGGCGCTGCGGCTCCCCGAGCCCTCCCCTGTTCTCCCCTCCCCCGTCTCAGCAGGATCTAAAAGGAGCCGGGGAGGGGGGGGGGGGGAGGGGGGAAGGGAGGAAAGCGGAGATGCCGCTCCTCCCCCTCCCGCGGCAGACCGCATTAAAATAATGGGGAAATATCGGGATTAAAAAAAAAAAAAAAAAAAAGCACCCCAGCGGCCCAAAATAGGTCAGCAGTCGCTATTCCCTCCCTATCCCCGCAGCACAACGGTTCTTGAGGACACAAAATCACCCTGGAGGCCCCTCCGCCCTTTCCAGGCCACCCCAAAGCTGCCTCCAGCACCCGCCCTGCGCCATCCCAAGGCAGCCGCGTCCCAGCCCGCCCCTCCCGTGCCGCATGTGCCCCCCCAGCCCCGTTACCCGCAGTCCGGCCCGGTCTCTCGTTCACACACTGGGCAGCCTCTCAGCTCAGCTCCGGCTCGCTCAATGCCCCGCGACCGCCGCGCCGCCCTTTTATACCCGCCCAGAACCTTCCAGAAGGCCACGCCTCCCTCGCACTGCTCTGACCAATCAGCGCGTGGATCCCGCCCCTCTGCCCGTCAATGATTGGTTCGTGCCGTGCGTGACGCGCGCCGGAAGGGGGCGTTGCGCGCCGGCCGGCCCCGCGTTCTCGAACCTTCATGCGCTTTCCCCGCGCCCCCCCCAAACCCCGCGGTGGGCGCGCCTTTCCTCGCGCTTTGACCAATCAGAGCCCGCATTGCTGTTGACGACACGAGTGGAGGGCGCGGCGCGGGGAGCTGGCGGGCTTTTCATCCAATCGCCGTGTAGCGCGCCAGGTTCTTATTTGCATATTTCGCAATGGGGCGGGAAGGGCCAATCAGCGCGCGGGAATGGCGGGTGATTTGCATAGAGGGCGGTGGGGAAGGAGAGCGGCGGGGAAGGGGAAGCGCAAGATGGCGGCGCCATGAGGGGTGAGCCTGGGTGCAGCCCTGGCGATCCCCCCGCGCCCGTCGGGATGGCTCCTTCCCCTCAGGAACGGCGGCGTTCCCCGATCTCACACCCGCAGCCATCGCCGGGCCTTTCCCGCAGCGTGTGCTCAGCAAATCCCCCGAGTGCCATAATCTGCATCCTCCATGTTCCCTCATGCACGGCACAGGAGTTGCCCGCTTCACCCCGCGGGCTGTTCCTCCCGCAGGAAGCCGTGTGTGGGGTGTTTTAGGCACTAGAACTGCTTGTTCCACAGATAAAAATACATTTCAGCATCTCCACATTTTATAATTAATCCTAAATGTTCCCATCCATCAGGAGCCTGAGTTCAGGCCCAGGACAGGCTGTCCCCCCTTGGTGTGTGGGTAACGCAGCTCCCGGCACGGATTAATTTATTTATTTGTGAGAGGAATGAGGGATTTGTCTTTCCAAACCAGCTGTGGGGCTGCTGGTGGATAAAACCAGCCCTGGGAGAGAAAAGAAACAATGGGAAGAATCCCACTGACTGATGAATGGAAAAAGATATTTGCTTTTGCAAATAAACTTTAGGTTTGCTGGTAAATGAATTTGGGTATTGAAAGATGAAAGAAACAATGGGGAAAAATCCCTAAACTCAGTAAGAATTAAAAATTAAAAGGGTTATATGTTAGGGAGTGTTATATATTAGAGTGGGATCTTTGGGATCAGGGAATCTGAACCTCTTAAGTTCCTCAGAAATGGGGAAAGAGAAGGGAAATGTGGCTGGAAATTGGGATAAAAAGGAGGCTGAGTCCTCCAAAAATTCAAGAGATCCCAGGGGATGTCCCATGGCCTCTGCCTTGATTGGAGTAAAGCCAGAAAAGACTCCTCTGTCTCCTTTTTGTACATAAACCTCTGGCGTTTGTGGATTGATTTTCCTAACATTTGGGAAGGGAAATGGTGGAAAATCGGGGTTTTTGGTGTCCCTGGGGGTGAGGGGAGCGGGGCAGAGGTCGGGAATCACCTGAGGTCACGCTCAGGGCTGTGGCTGCATCCAAAGTTTACAGGGAATAAAGGCCAGGGAGGCTCTGGGAGCAGGAAAAGCAAACACAGAGTCCTGGCCAGGCCCTGTGACACAGCACCGGGGAAAACAAAACTGGGAGAAACAGCTGCTCACTTTTCATAGGTTAGCAAGGTTTATTAAACCTTATCAAAATACAACACAAGACTGAATAGAGGAAAAAGGTTACCTTTTCTGAACAGAGAAAAAAGGTGCCAGGAGCAAAAGATTCTCCCTGCCATGTGCTCAGCCCCCTCACAATGGAGGTTTTTCCCCTTTTTTAAACCCTTTAACTCCTCCCAAAGTTCTGTCCATTAACCCCTTCTTTGCTGTCCAGTGGTGATCTCTTCCTCAAAAGGGGTAAAGAAAAGAGAGATCTCTTTCATTTAAAGGGGTAAAAACAGCACAAGAAAAAGCATTTCAGGTTTTCCCAGGTTAACTTTAGACAAAAATGCTGTTGGTAACGCTTAAAAATCCGGCACAGGAGCAGATCCCTCCGCCTGTTCCTTGTGTGTGTCTGTGACAATTCCTGAGATAAGGGTGGCAGCACCCCTTTTCCTGGCAGTTTGGGGTGACACAACGGGGGGATGTGACGCTGTCCCCTGGCTCAGCCCACAGAAGCAGCCCCACGCCAGAAGCAATGGTGTCACTGCTGTCCTGTTTGTGGCTCCTGCCCTTGCTCAGGGCTCGGAGCTGAGCTGGGATTTTGGGGTGGCACCCAAGGGCAGGGTTTGGAGCTGGGATTGGGGTGCACAAGGTTAAAGGCAGGGCAGGGGAAGGGGCTCTGTGTCCTGGAGCAGCAGCTGTGCCTCCCGAGGTGAGGGCAGGCACACCTGGGCACGTGAGGTGTGCAAAGAACGCTGCACCCTGTCCAGAGCACAGCCTGCTGCTCCAGGGCTACTCCAGAGATGCTCCTCGGTGTAATTCGCACTGAGGTGTGCAAAGAAGGCTACATCATGTGCAGAGTACGGCCTGCTGTGCTGTTCTGCTCCAGGGTTACTCCAGAGATGCTCCTCAGTGTAATTCCCACTCAGGTGTGCAAAGCACACTCCCCCATGTGCTGGCTGCTCTGGTGTTCTGCTCCAGGGTTACTCCAGAGATACTCCTCAGTGTAATTCCCACTCAGGTGTGTAATACACACTCCCCCATGTCCAGAGAACAGCCTGCTGTGCTGTTCTGCTTCAGAGTTACTCCAGAGATGCTCCTCAGTGTAATTCCCACTGAGGTGTGCAATTCACACTCTACCCTGTCCAGAGTACATCTTGCCCTGCTGTGCTGCTCCAGGGTTACTCCAGAGATGCTCCTTAGTGTAATTCCCACTGAGCAAAGTGGTAAAGGTATGCAAAGCACACTGCACCATGTCCAGAGTACAGGCTGCTCTGGTGTGCTGCTCCAGAGTTACTCCAGAGATCCTCCTCAGTGTAATTCCCACTAAGCAAAGTGGTAAAATTTACAAAGCACACTGCACCCTGTCCAGAGAACAGCTTGCTCTGGTGTTCTGCTCCAAGGTTACTCCAGGGCTGCTCCTCAGTGTAATTCCCACTCAGGTGTGCAAAGCACACTCCCCCATGTGCTGGCTGCTCTGGTGTTCTGCTCCAAGGTTACTCCAGGGCTGCTCCTCAGTGTAATTCCCACTGAGGTGTGCAAAGCACACTCCTACATGTCCAGAGTACAAGCTGCTCTGCTGCTCTGCTCCAAGGTTACTCCAGAGCTGCTCCTCAGTGTAATTCCTACTGAGCAAAGTGATAAAGTGTGCAGAGCACACTGCACCATGTCCAGAGTACAGGCTTATGTACTGTTCTGCTCCAGGGTTACTCCAGAGATGCTCCTCAGTGTAATTCCCACTGAGGTGTGCAAAACACACTTCACCCTGTCCGGGCTGCTCCGGTGTTCTGCTCCGGGGTTGCTCCAGAGATGCTCCTCAGTGTAATTCCCACCGAGCCCACCTCGGCACCCTTGCTGTTCGCCTTTGGGGCGCTTTTTCGGGGTTGATTTTTTTAAAGCCCGGGCAGAATGACGGCAGCACCCAAGAATAGCAGCTGGGGGTGCCACGGCGACATTTCCCTGTGCGAGCTGGGGGTGCCACGGCGACATTTCCCTGTGCGAGCTGGGGGTGCCACGGCGACATTTCCCTGTGCGAGCTGGGGGTGCCACGGCGACATTTCCCTGTGCGAGCACTCGGAGCAGCGAAATGCGGTGAGTCAGTGCAGGGAGGAGGGCGCTTCGCAAATGAATCATCCGTCAGAAATTAGAGGCTGTTCCGCTGGACAAAAGGAGCTCGTTTGCTTGATATCACATCAATTAAAGCTTGGCAGGCTTAACTATTTCTTCTATTTAGTGTGGAGCTGTTTTCTGTTTTGTTTTTTTTTTTTTTTTTTAATTATGGATTGAAACGTTATTTTGGGGAGTGAATTTAGAGTATCGGGGATCTAGCACTGCTTCTCCTTTCAGCGTTTCAAACAGAACTGGCAGGAGAAGGGAGATTATCAGAGGCATTCCTGCTGCTCACCACAGCAGCGTTTATTTATATAACACTTCGAGCCGCTGGAGTTTGAAAATCACAGATTTGCAAGGCCCTCCCTTCCCTTTCCCATCGGGTTCCCCCCTCTCAGAGTGTCAGGACAAACGGCTCCGGGTTAAAAATAATCCTAAATTCCTGATCCTGTGCAAAAATCTGCAACTGCAGTTTCTGATCCTGTACAGAAATCTGGAACTGCACCCCCAAATTCCTGATCCTGTGCAAAACTCTGGATCTGCACACCCAAATTCCTGATCCTCTCAAAACTCTGCAATTTCACACCCAAATTCCTGCTCCTGTGCAAAACTCTGTAATTGCACCCCCAAATTCCTGCTCCTGTGCAAAACTCTGTAATTGCACACCCAAATTCCTGATCCTCTAAAAACTCTGCAACTGCACCCCCAAATTCCTGATCCTGTACAAAAATCTGGAGCTGCACCCCCAAATTCCTGATCCTCTAAAAACTCTGGATCTGCACACCCAAATTCCTAATCCTGTACAAAACTCTGCAATTTCACACCCAAATTCCTGATCCTGCACAAAACTCTGTAACTGCACACCCAAAATTCCTGATCCTCTACAAAACTCTGTAACTGCACCCCCAAATTCCTGATCCTGTACAGAAATCTGGAACTGCACCCCCAAATTCCTGATCCTCTGCAAAACTCTGTGACTGCAGACCCAAATTCCTGCTCCTGTACAAAACTCTGTAATTGCACACTCAAATTCCTGATCCTGTACAAAACTCTGCAACTGCAATTTCTGATCCTGTACAGAAATCTGGAACTGCACCCCCAAATTCCTGATGCTGTACAGAAATCTGGAACTGCACACCCAAATTCCTGATGCTGTACAAAACTCTGCAGCTGCACAGCTCCTCTCTGAACTAACCAGGGTTTTTAATGTCACCAACTCCTGGAGCAGGAGCAGCGTTTGCGCTGGAATTAGGGACAGACAGGCCCCACCTGTGACACCACTGTGCTGTCACCCTCTGTTGTTTCAAACACTGGTGATGTCGCAACTTTTGCTCCCACGTTTCAGCCAGGAGGATTGGTGATGTCTGGACACCTCTGCAAACACCCTGAGGGGGAGAGAAGGCTGAGAGACACCGAGCCCAGCGCCTTTATCTGCCCTGAATCCACCCCCCGGCTGCCTGGATGGCCTGAGCTGCCTGCAGGGTTTATCTGCAGGGATCTGGGCACGGCTCAGGTTTAGGGATCTGGGCACAGCTCAGGTTTAGGGATCTGGGCACAGCTCAGGTTTGTCTGGGCACAGCTCAGGTTTAGGGATCTGGGCACAGCTCAGGTTCAGGGATCTGGGCACAGCTCAGGTTTGTCTGGGCACAGCTCAGGTTTAGGGATCTGGGC
Source organism: Melozone crissalis (assembly GCF_028551555.1). Lineage (NCBI taxonomy): Eukaryota > Metazoa > Chordata > Aves > Passeriformes > Passerellidae > Melozone > Melozone crissalis. The sequence continues at coordinate 475,291 of NW_026536115.1, forward strand.
ACAGCTCAGGTTTGTCTGGGCACAGCTCAGGTTTGTCTGGGCACAGCTCAGGTTTGTCTGGGCACAGCTCAGGTTTAGGGATCTGGGCACAGCTCAGGTTTGTCTGGGCACAGCTCAGGGTTTATCTGCAGGGATCTGGGCACAGCTCAGGTTCAGGGATCTGGGCACAGCTCAGGTTTAGGGATCTGGGCACAGCTCAGGGTTTATCTGCAGGGATCTGGGCACAGCTCAGGTTTAGGGATCTGGGCACAGCTCAGGTTTATCTGGGCCCAGCTCAGGTTTAGGGATCTGGGCACAGCTCAGGTTTATCTGGGCACACTCAGGTTTATCTGCAGGGATCTGGGCACAGCTCAGGGTTATCTGCAGGGATCTGGGCACAGCTCAGGTTTAGGGATCTGGGCACAGCTCAGGTTTATGTGCAGGGATCTGGGCACAGCTCAGGTTTAGGGATCTGGGCACAGCTCAGGTTCAAGGATCTGGGCACAGCTCAGGTTTAGGGATCTGGGCACAGCTCAGGTTTATCTGCAGGGATCTGGGCACAGCTCAGGTTTGTCTGGGCACAGCTCAGGTTTATCTGGGCACACTCAGGTTTATCTGCAGGGATCTGGGCACACTCAGGGTTATCTGCAGGGATCTGGGCACAGCTCAGGTTTAGGGATCTGGGCACAGCTCAGGTTTATCTGCAGGGATCTGGGCACAGCTCCGGTTTAGGGATCTGGGCACAGCTCAGGGTTATCTGGGCACACTCAGGTTTGCCTGCAGGGATCTGGGCACAGCTCAGGGTTATCTGGGCACACTCAGGTTTATCTGCAGGGATCTGGGCACAGCTCAGCGTTTGCTGCTCACCCAGAGCCCATGAGCAGAGCCGGGCACGTGGGCTGCTCCAGCAGGGAGGGCACAGCAGGGCGAGGGGTGAAGCACCAGGGGTTGTTGTGCTGGAATTGTTTATTCACCACGTTGGCCTCCAGCACCTGCATCCCCAGCCAAAAATATCCCAGATACCCAAATATCCCAAATATACCCAGATATCCCAGATATACCCAAATATTTGGGGTTTATCTGCAGATAATCCCACATTTCCCTCATTGTGTCACCACAGACATCCCCAAATATTTGGAGTTTATCCCCACATAAAACCTCATTTCCCTGCATGCATCACCCCAAATATTTGGGGTTCATCCCACATAAACCCACATTTGCCTTCATGCATCACTCCAGATATCCCCAGATAAAACCACATTTGCCTCCGTACATCACCCCATATATACCCAAATATTTGGGGTTTATCCCCACATAAAACCACATTTGCCTCCATAAATCACCCCAGATTTTCCCAAATATCTGGAGTTTATCCCCAATAAAACCGCATTTGCCTCCATGCATCACCTCATATATACCCAAATATTTGGGGTTTATCCCCAAATAAAACCACATTTGCCTCCATGCATCACCCCAAATATCTGGAATTTATCCCAAATAATCCCACATTTCCCTCCATGCATCACCCCAGATACCCCCAAATATTTGGGGTTTATTCCCACATAAAACCACATTTCCCTCCTTGCATCACCCCAGATATCCCCAAATATCTGGGATTTATCCCCAAATAAAACCACGTTTCCCTCCATGCATCACCCCAAATATACCCAAATATTTGGGGTTTATTCCCACATAAAACCACATTTCCCTCCTTGCATCACCCCAGATATCCCCAAATAAAACCACGTTTCCCTCCATGCATTACCCCAAATATCTGGAGTTTATCCTCAA